>NC_044037.1:114071476-114421876 GCF_901765095.1 Microcaecilia unicolor
GGGAGAGGGGATATGCTGGACACTGAGGAGAAGGGAATAAGGAAAAAGAGCAGGTTTGAGGGGAGGAGGCAGACACAGGGGAGGGGGGGACAAGAAGGAATAATGTTGAATGGGGAAGGAAGAGAGAAAAAGAGAGAGTGGGAGGAAATGCAGGAACACACAGGGAAGGGGAGGGAGATGAAAAATGGCAGACCATTTTGGGTTGGGAGAGGGGACATGCTGGATAGCAGGAAGAAGGGATTAGGGAGACAAAAATCATGTTTGAGGGGAGGAGGTAGACTGCTGTTTGGGGGGGGGGGGGAGAAGAAGCAATGTTGGATGGGGAAGAAAGAGAAAGATAGAGAGGGAGAAAATGCAGGAAAACGTGAGGAAGGGGAGGGAGAATAAAAATGGCAGACCATTTTGGGTTGGGAGATGGGACACATTGGACACTGTGAAGAAGACAAAGAGCAGGTTTTAAGGGAGGGGAGGGGCAAGAAGGGACAATGTTGGACAGGGAAGGAAAGGAAAGAGAGAGAGGGGGGAGGAAATGCAGGAACACATGGGGAAGGGTAGGGAGAAGAAAAATGACAGACCATTTTGAGTTGGGAGAGGGGATATGCTGGATACCGGGAAAAAGGGAATAGGGAGACAAAGGGCAGGTTTGAGGGGAGAAGGCAGACTGGGGGAGGAGGCAAGAAAGGGACAATGTTGGATGGGGAATGAAGAGAGAGGGGGAGAGATACAGGAATACATGGGGAAGGGGAGGGAGAAGAAAAATGGCAGACCATTTGGGGTTGGGAGAGGGAATATGCTGGACACTGGGGAGAAAAGAATTGGGAAACCAGGGCCAGCTTAAGGGGCCAGCGAGCACCCAACTGTAGGGGCACCAAAAGCTTGTCTCACTGGATTGCCCTTCATAGTTGCTACCATGTTCCTCCCCCAACCCCAGCATCTGGGACACAAGCAGCTAACACTTCTTCCCTCCCCCATCCCATCCTTTACCCAAACGGGATAGCAGTGGCATAAAGAAAATGGCAGCATGGGCCTCGGGACTCAGGTCCCTCCTGAGTGTTCTTCTGATGCCACCCTCTCTGACTTCAGAAGTTGCATCAGAGGGGGATGGGAACAAAAGAACCTGAGCATGCATTGGAGCTCCCAGGCCTCGAGCTACAATTTTTTATTCTACCAAGGACTGTGGAGAGGAGGGCATGTGAAAGGAGAGATCAAGGAAAGATGCTGGAGAGGAGGCAGGTGGAAGGAGAGATCAGGGAAGACACTAGAGAGGAGGTGGGTGGAAGGAGAGATCGGCAGAAGACACTGGAAAGGAGGCAATGTAAAAGGAGAGATCAGGAGAATATGCTGGAGAGGAGGCTGGGTGGAAGGGGAGATCAGGGGGAGACACTGGACATGGTGAAATAGTAGCTTGGAGGATGAACTAGACATAGTGGAAGGTGGCAGAGAAGATTGGGGGGACATGCTGGAAATGGAGGAAGATGGTAAATCAGGGCAAGAAGGAAGGTAGAAAGGAAGATCTGGGGTGCATGCTGGACATAGTGGAAAGGGAGATGAGAGGACATACTGAACATGGAGATAGCAGCAGGGACGATTAGGGAGAGATAACGACATGAGAGAAGGGAAGACAGGAGAGATGCCTGATATGGATGTAGAAGAAGGGAAGAGAGGAGAGATGTTTGACAAAGGTAGGGGAGAGATGGCGAGCTAGACAGAAACAGTAAAAAGAAGGCGCTTGAAGACCAGCGGATGAGAAAGAGACATGAAATTTGAGAGGCAGAAAATATATTGGAGAAAGCTGAGTATGAAAAATCAATGAGGAAATGAAGTAGATAGGAAGAGAGAAAAGAAATGGCAAATAAACAGGAGGCTCTGGATAGCATGCTAAGAGGATAGAAGAAGCAGAAAATAGGATCAATACGATTAGAAAAATAAAATCACCAGACTAAAAACAGGTAGAAAAAAATAATGATATTGGTTTTCTTTGGAGCCTCTAAAAAGAATACAGACAAACTGGGGAGCAATTTGGATAAATATTTTGAGCTGAAAATTGTCCCCATCCACTGGTTAAAAGTATGTACATTGGTTTCAGAGTGCTTGTACTTGAAGTAAAGGAAAATGGGACACAGGCAAGGTGAAGCAGCTGGAAGGAAAGCGTACTCGGATTTCTTCCTACTGGTTGGACCACTTGGTTTACTTTGCTAAGGCTTCCCTTTCATGACAGCAGAGACAGTGATCAAGATCAGTGCACTGGTACTGAAGCTCTGTTGACTGAGAGTGTGAGAGTGAGAAAGCTTTCAAATGAGTGTGACACACGCCTAATGAGTGAGGCTTGACATCTCTGTGATTAGTATAATCAAATAAAGGGGAGAAATGAGGACATCTACCCAAGTGGTGCTCAGAAATCACCTCACCATCTTGGTTAAAACTAAACAAATAAATAATAACAATAACAACTAACAGCACAGTTCAGAAACCCCTCATATATCTCCATGTAACATAATGAAACACATACTCTTTACCAACTCACTCCAGAAGATGGCAGCCTCACAAAGCATTCCAACAATCCTAATTGTGACAGCAATGCTGTGTGTGTACTTACAAAGCAAGAAGGTTTAATAGATTGTTAAAAACAAGGAGGTTTAATAGACAAGAGATGAAGTGACGTCAGAACGCTGAAACCAATTAGGTCAGTCTAAATTTCCCCTTCCCAGCGCAGCTGTCATCCCCATTCACTCAAAACAAAGCAAGCAAACCTATGAGCAGCTGCATTCACCTTGTCGTTCTTTATTGTTGATGGCATTTTTATTTAATCTCATTTATATTTTCAAACATGCCATCTTGTGCAGCATACGGATGTACACAGAGGAAGTATAATAACGGAATAACTTTTCATAGGTAGAGTAGTAATTTGTTATAGATCTTAATCAGTGGTCAGTTGGAGGGGCTGGTTATAGGGACATCCTAGCATGGGTTATATTCGTGCAGAGATTTTTTTTCTTCTGCTAATGAGCCACTAAAACCGACATCATGTTATGAGAATCAGGTGCTCAACATTCAGAGTTTCTATCTATTTATTTATTTATGACATTCATATCCTACATTTAACATGTATTAGATTGAAACCAGGGAGCATTTGTAAGCTTTTTATTTTCCTGTGCCCAGATCAAAAGAGAAAGATGGTTTGTGGGAACTTGCTCCTTCTGTTTTGAAGAATGCAGTGGTATATTATAAAAATGCACTTAATATTGTTTATTGCTATTATTTACTACTGGTTGATATACAGCAGACGTTAACCAAGTCAACTTCATGCTTTGTAATATAATTTTTAATAACATTTTCTCATTATTACCAAATAGAAATAAAATTATAATGTTAATTATACAACCATGTCTGCCTCTTATGGTAGTTAGGATAACCTGGTCTTGGAGTTACCTAAGGCAGTCAGGTTTGTCAGGATATTGATAATGAATATTCAAGAGAGAGATTTGCATACAGTGGAGACAGTACTTGTTATGAAATGCTTTGAGTCCTACTGATCTGAACAACTGTTGAGTTATTTTGGCAGGTGGAAACAGTCTGTATGAAGCTTGTCAACCAACATCTTTTGCTTTTAATAAAGATGATTAAAACATAAAAAATAAGTTTTGGATGTTACTGAATTCTATTATTCTGTCTCACTGTATTTCCAGTTTTGGCACAGTATAAGCCATCACAAGAACAAAATATAAGAAAACCAATGGACTGCATTAGGGGCTTACAGACCATTTAGTTAGGTTTCAACAAATGAGAGATCTGTTTGACAGAAAATATTTTTATTATTTTGACTTATAAACCACTTTTCCCTGAAACATGCTGAAAGAACAGAATAATCCATTTGTGTATCTAAAAGGTAAACAGATGAAGATGTGATTCCATGTGCCCCAATGAAAGGAGAGTTTAATTCTACTTCCATTTAATTTCAATATATCCCATCATCTTTATAACACCAGGCTTCCCAAGGCAGATTACAACAACATTTAAGATGAACCCATCAGGAAACAGGATATCCTTACTGAAATTTGGCCATCTGTATTGTATAGAGTGTATTTATTTAGTTTTTATTGTAGAAAAATGAGCACAAAATACAGAGTTTAAAATTGCTGTTTCTACCAGCTATAATCCTTTTTTAAGCTGCTTTAGTGATATTCAATTGTTATTTTATGATATTTATATCTACATATGGGAAGCTTTCAAATAAATTAAAAAGTTGTCCAATAAGTAAAAAAAGACCAAAAAATCTTTTGTCCTCCACCTTTTAAGCACTGCCTATCCAATTGAAACAGCTTTAGACTTGTTACAGATGGACCAAAAATTTAAAAAACGACAATGTGGATGCAGCAGTTCATAGGTTTGCTTGCTTTGTGTTGAATGAATGGGGATGACGGCTGTGCTGGGAAGCGGAAACGTAGATTGTCCTAATTGGCTTCCTTGCTTACAGTGGACTAGATAGGCTCACTTCCACTCCTGTTTATTAAACCTCCTTGGTTACAAAGATGGTTATATATACTTCCTGCTGGGGTCAGAGGTCATTTGAACAAAAAAAATCCCTTTAAAAAGCCAAGCGCGCAAAAAACTGTGTCAGGCTTATTTGGTTTAAATTTTACACTTTCCAAAAAATAAAAGTTTGAAGTAAATACTTCTGATTCTGATCGTTTGTTTGTTTTTTTACCACCATCTTGGAGTTTGTAGATCATCTGCCCTGTTGTTTCCTTGGACCTTTGCTTCACTGCTGAGCATTCTAGGACCTTCTCTAGCAGGTATAATGCAGAGCTGCCAAGGGGTCCCAATTTTTGAGAGGGAGATTTTAGAACACGCCCATAGCCCCGCCCACTTTGCATTGGCTCCACCGACTCCACTTGGCCCTGCCCCCTGGCACACCTCAAACCCATGACCATTTCAGAAAATAATTTATTTAACAGCCTAACACCCTTTTCAATTAGCTTTCAGAGGCTAAAATCTCCTGCCTCAGGTCAGCATAATGCTGTTATGTTATGGTATCCTCTCCTGACCTGAGGAAGGAAGTATTGGTCTCTGAAACTTTATTAACACAGCTACCATATTACTTTATCTTAAATTAAAAATAAAATTATTTTCTTTATCTTTGTTGTATGGCCATTTACTTTTTCTAATTGTGTTGCTCCTGGTCTCTTGATTCTGCTTTCCTTCATCTTCTCTTAACTCTTTTGCCAGGGTTTCCTGGCCATTTGTCATTTTTCTCTCCTTTTTCTTTGTTTTCTTCAATATTTTTCTGCCCCTCTCTCTCTCTGTCCAGATTTAATTCACTCTTACTATCCATTCTTTAATTTCCTTCATTTTACTTCATCTACCTATGGCTTTCCATCTTTTCCTCACCCTTGTTCTCCCCGTGCCCCTTCCTCTTATTCTCCAGTCTTTCACCACTCCCCTTTTCCATCCAGCAGCTCTCCTCTTTCTCTCCCCATCCTACCAGTGTCTCCCCTCTTTCTTTCTGCATCCTTCCATCCAGCGTCTCCTCTTTCTCCCTACCCTTCCATCCAGCGTCTTCCCTCTTTCTCTCCCCATCCTTCCACCCATCTACCTTCTCTCCTGATCCTTCCACCTAATGTATCTCTCTCCCGATCCTTCCATCTAATGTCTCTTTCTCCACCCTCCTTCTATCCAGTGTCTCTCTATCTCTCTACCCTTTTCTGTTCAGTGTCCCTTCTCTCTCCACATCCTTCCAGTCTCTCCCCTTTCTCTCTGCATCCTTTCATCCATCTCCTCTCTTTCTCTCCCTATCCTTCCAATCAGCATCTCTCTCCCCATCCTTCCATCTGTTTTCCCTCTTTCTCTCCCCATCCTTCCATCCGTCTTCCCTCTTTCTCTCACCATCCTTCCATCCCTCTACTCTCTCTCCCGATCCTTCCATCCAGTGTCTCTCTACCCTTTTACATTCATCATTTCCCCCCTCTTTCTCCCCATCCTTCAATGTCTCTTGTTTCTCTCCCTACCCTTCCTTCCAGTGTCTTCCCTCTTTCTGATCTCAGCCAGGATCCCCCCCTTTCTCCCCATCCTTATCATCAGCAGCTTCTCTTTTTCTCCAGCCCTTCTCCATCTCCCTTCCTTCTCTCCCCACTCTATTTTATCTCCTGCCTCCTGCTCCATCTCCCCTCCTTTTCTCTCCACTCTACTTTACCTCCTGCCTCCTGCTCCATCTCCCCTCTTTCTCTCCCCACTCTACTTTACCTCCTGCCTCTCGCTCCTCCTTCCACCAGATCTTCGTTTCTTGGCCACTGCTGCTTCCCCTGTTGAGCAGCAGTGGCTGCACCAAAAAAAAAAAGAGCTAACAAAAAATATTTTTAAAAAGCAAGCGTGGCACCGCAGGCAGCCTTCAGGTATTGGCTGTCTGCTCTGCAGCTGCTCCTCTCTCCTCTCTCTGTCCCCAGAGAAGTGCAGCATAGCAGGAAGTCGATCTCAACTTCCTGCTCCAGCGCTCTAGGGGCAGTGACGTGAGAGGAGAGAGGAGCGGCTGCAGAGCAGACAGCCAATGCCTGAAGGCTGCCTGCAGTGCCGCGCTTGCTTTTTTACATTTTTGTTTGTTGGTTAGCTCCTTTTCTTTTGTTGCGGCCACTGCTGCTCAACAGGAGAAGCAGCAGTGGCAGGAAATGGAGGGAGCTTAGCGCTGCCATGTGTTTCAACAGGAGACTTTCCCGCTTTGGCGGGAGTGCGGGAGATGACCCGCCAAAGCGGGAGTCTGCCGCTGAATGGAGGAGACTTGGCAGGTCTGTATAATGTCATTTTCACCATGAAAGAATGTTTTGAGTTCTTAATAATTTGGATCGTCTTAATAATTTGCTCTCCCCTGGCCCATTTTATAAAAGAAACTAAAGTCCTGAAAGATTATTTAACACACTGGGAGTTGGCGATAAAATTAAGCAAATAGCATAAGAGATTAGAACTGCATGGCTCCATCCTTCTGGACTACTGTAGATATGGAAGGGGAAAGGGACTTCATATACTGCCTTTCTGTGGTATTTTGCAACTACATTCAAAGCAGTTTACATATATATAGGTACTTATTTTGTACCTGGGGCAATGGACGATTAAGTGACTTGCCCACAGTCACAAGGAGCTGCAGTGGGAATTGAACCCAATTCCCCAGGATCAAAGTCCACTGCACTAACCACTAGGTTACTCCTCCAGAGGGTTACATATAAATAAACCATGTGCTATCTTTACTGATGACAATATTTTAATGGTGCAGTGGTACACTATTCTTAATAGATCTGAGTTTAGGGCCCCTTTTATGAAGCTGTGGCAAAAGGAGGGCCTGCACTGGCATCGGTATGTGTTGTTGATGTGTGCCGAGGCCCCTTTTACTGAAGTGGGTAAAAGGCCAGGTCTTGGCTTCCATGCTACCCGGTGGTAACTAGGCAGCGTGCAGCACTGTCCGATTACCGCCGGGTACACACTGGTGCTACAAAATAAAAATATTTTTGTAAGCACTGGATATGACATGCACTGGGGGGTGAAAATTACTGTTGGGCTGCTGCAGTAAGCCTGGTAGTACTAGGGCCGGTCTTAGCAATTGCAGGGCCCTGTGCAGACCAGGAAAACTTAATATGTAATACTTAGTGCAATAATGAAACAGTGATTGATATTCACATAGCAGCAGCCTGAGCCAAATAGATTTATTTTCCACTGAATATAATTAACATTTTATGAACTTGGTGGCTAATAGTGTGGCTGAACTGGACAATGTTGGCACATTTAGACTGCCTCTAGACAGTTCTGCATGAAAAGAAAACCCTTTTCTCATTATTCAATACCTTCTCTGTGAAATAGGTAGTATAAAAAAAAAAAGGCAAAGTACATTTTTATAATGTACCACTGAATATAATTAACATTTTATGAACTTGGTGGCTAATAGTGTGCTGAACTGGACAATGTTGGCACATTTAGACTGACTCTAGACAGTTCTGCATGAAAGAAACCCTTTTCTCATTATTCAATACCTTCTCTGTGAAATAGTAGTAATAAAAAAAAAAGGCAAGTACATTTTTATAATGTACCACTGCATTCCACAATGCAAAATGATCAAGTTCCCACATGCCATCTTTTTCTTTGATGTAGGCACAGGAAAAAAAGATGTTAATGCTCCCAAGTCTCAACCTAATTAATGATTTTTTAAAACTGTACTTATAAATAGTAAGTCTGATTGCTAAGCACCTGATACTCGTGTCTGTTTTGGTGGCCCTTTACTAGCAGAGTTTAAAAAAAGGTTTGGACTGCTTCCTAAAGGAAAAGTACAATTGACCATTAATTAAAATGGACTAGGGGAAAAATCCACTGCTTATTTCTGGGATCAGCAGCATAAAATGTTTTGTACCTTTCTGGGATCTTGCCAGGTATTTGTGACCTGGATTGGCCACTGTTGGAAACCAGATGCTGGCTTGATGGACCTTCAGTCTGTCCCAGTATGACAATACTTATGTACTTATGTAACTCACAGTGGAGGCAGCACAAACTCTGGGCTAGCAATCAGTACCCTCTTCCATTTGCCTTTCCTTCTTCTTTCACCTGGCCTCTCTCAGCCCGCTCCTCAAGTGTTTGCTTATACTCTAGCACCATAGCCTTTGCTCAAAACTCCTTTTTGAGCTGGGCCCTCATTGTAATGGTTTTGGGTGAAACTCCAGCATGAACTCATAGGTTTCCCACTCTCTGAGAACGTCACCGTAATGTTCTTTAGCTGCTTCAAGGTGGCTTCCTCATAGGCCTGCAGCAATTCACTTAATACACCCGCATTCTTGGTGACTGTTCTCCAGAACTTGGGGACACTGGACTGGCCCTCCTTCTCAGTAGTGGTCAGGCCAGTCTCTTTCAAGTGGCCCTGCTAATCTTGGTTGCCCATTTGCCACACACCTGGTTCACCACTGAACCACTTCTGAAACTGCTTGGACTAGCACCCCTCAAGCTTTTAGCTGGCCATCTGTAAGGCATTTGCTATGCCCTTCACAATTCCTGATTCTTCCTCCAATTGCCTCTTTAAGTCTTCCATTTGGAGAAACATCTTTCTGGTGTGAGATCTTTGTATCCACTGCTTTTCTTTTTCCCTCTTCCTGATGTCTCTCAGTGGTTATCCTGCCGAACCTTTGTCTGAGCAATGAATTCCAGAGTTTAATTACATGTTGAGAGAAGAAATATTTTCTCCAATTCATTTAAAATATACTATTTTGTAGCTTCATTGTGTGCCCCCTAGTCCTAGTATTTTTGGAAAGAGTAAACAAGAGATTCACGTCTGCCGGTTCAACTCCAGGCACAGTTTTAAAACTATGGGAGAAAGGGTAAAGAGCCTAGTTAATAAATGGATTTTTTAAAAATCTGTCTTTATCAATTACATACAATTCCTCTTTTAAACTCCAATCTTTAAGTTACTAAAGCACAGAGTAAAACAATGTTCACTTACCCAGAGAAATGTCCTCTACTTTCAGAACTTCTCAGAAAACAAAAAAAGAACAGCCCTTCAATGTGGCTGCGCTTAGAGCACTGTTACATGATAGACTGCACACTGCATATCCTCTACAGTCTTTTACCCTGGAATCTTCATTCATCTATTGCATCAGGTCCAAATATTGCTACATAAACATAGAATTCTTCTTGTGACACCTGAAGCAGGCGACTGTGTCCGCCAAAACACAGATCTGTGTTGGGTCATTCTTCTGGTGCTATCTAATAAAGAACATTTGAACATTATCTCCCAGGCTGGAAGTCAGATTGTCGCCCTCTGCTTCTGTGTTTTTCTTTTTTTACTTCAGAGTGTGAAGAATTTGTGGTTGATTTTTCTCCTGCTATCTTTATTGCCTGCTGCAATCAAGGAATTCTTCTGAAAATATGAATATACACAGACCGGGTGATCTTCAGCCCAAAGTGGTCAGCTCAATTAGATCTGGATATTCAATGCTAGGCCACGTTTGGTGGGCCTGAAGTTATGCGAGTAAAGTCTATTATTCAGTGCCACTACCCACATATCTATCTGGGCAAAGATAAGAACTGCATTATATGTCATAATGTTAAATATACTTTAATGTTAGGAATTATTCGAAAAGAAAAGAGAATAAAATAGAGACTGTCCTAATGACGCTATACTATCCATGGTGTGATCATATCTTGAATACTGTGTGCAGTTCTGCTCAACTCTTCTCAAAATTAGATATAGCAGAACTAGATCTAGATGCTCCCAAGTTGATTGTCCCGCCTTTGTGAAAGACTTACCCAGAGACTTAAACTCACTGACCCTTGGCTGGATTTGGGGACTTGCTAAAAGGGGGGGGGGGGGGTAGGGAGGAGGGAGGGGAAACCCTGTTCATTGTTATACACTCATTGCATAGATGTTGAATGTCTGATGCACACAATTTGTATGAGTATACTTGTTTAAAAACTTTAATAAAATATATTAAAAAAAAAAAAGAAAAGGTAGAGAGAAGAGCATCAAGATAATAAATGGATGGAGAGAGTGCCCTGTAAAGAAAGGCTGAAAGAGTCTCTTTAGCTTAGAAAAGCAATGTCTCCTTTAGTAATAACTGTTTGATTATATTGACATGTGAACCTTGTTATTCATAATATCTATGTAACACCAATTGTTTTTTGTACCCTGAAATGGCAATGCCATTACAGGTATTTGTAAGCCACATTGAGCCTGCAAACAGGTGGGAAAATGTGGGATACAAGTGCAATAATAAATAATAAATGACTGAAAGGGGATATTTTAGAGGTTTATAAAAATCCAAGTTAGAAGGAACTCTATGAAACCAATCATAGGAGCCAACTTTTTAACAATGCTAAGCACAATTCAAAATTGCCCCTTCCCAGACATAGTGAAAGAGCTTGCATAACACTGGGGGGGTGCTCAAGTACCCACTGCATCTACAGGAGCTAGCACCTATGGAACTAGGAGGTAACAAACTTTAAATTAATTGGAGACAATATTTTCACTCAATGCACAATTAAGCTGTGGAATAGTTTGCCAAAAGATGTGGTCATGGCAGTTAGCATATTTAGACATGTTCCTGAAAAGCATTCACAAACCATGATTAGCCAGGAACATTTGAGAAAGCCGCCACTTATTCCAGAAAATAAGCAACCAAGGAACCAAACTTGCCATGAAATTGGTGACCTAGATTGGCTCTGTCAGAGACAATGGGTTTGGTTGACCTTTGTTCTGTTCCAGCATTCACGTCTTATATTAATCAGTAAAGCAAAATGGATTCATCAGTTCCTGATGGCAAGGAGCCAGGTAGCAACCCTATGGCAAACAGCTCCACACACTCCCAGAACTAGCACTGGTGCAGAACTAGGTGTGATGTATCAAAGAATGCAACCTCACAGTGCCAGCAGAGAAAGTATAACATCCACTTCCTCAGATGAGGAATCACTGCTCCCTGTGCTTCTTTTTTCCCATTTACAGAATAACAGCATGTCTCTCCTCTTTTGCCAAGGGACAAGCAGGAAGACAGTATCTACTATCTACACTGCATTCCTCGCTATTCGCACAATCATATTCGCTATTTTGCACATCCATGAAGGTGCGATTAGAGATCATAATTTGCTATTTGTGCTGCTTTGTTCATATGTTCGTGGACATGGCTAAGACTCCAAAAATTGTGCCTTTTGCATCGGCAAAAATAGCAGGATGGGCATCAAAGTTGGAAAAAATGTCATTGACATGGAGGAATGTGATCCCTTGATGGGAGTGCAGACTAAAATTTAAGTGTCACACAAGCTCTGTGTTTGCCCCTTACACTCAGAATGTGCGTAGTTTCAAAGCACTATACTACTTATCATTTCTAAAGTGCTACTAGACGTACGCAGCGCTGTACACTTGAACAGGAACAGACCATCCTGCTCGACAGAGCTTACAATCTAATTAGGACAGACAAACAGGACAAGCACTTACACTTGCAAAGTTCCAAGTGCTTTAAAAATTAGCCCGGAAAGAAAGTCAAGCAGAAAAGCTAACACGGTTTTTTAATGTCAAAGAAATGCGAGACCCAGGCACCTGAGGTCAACCCCCCAGCATAGACATCTTCATAATCTATTATTATTCTGGAAGTGCAAGGGTGTCCCTCTCCAGAGGCTGATCTGACAGAAGTCGACCTGCCAGAATTGACGCCTTCATCATCTCCATCTAAGCAGCAGGAGCAAACCTCTCTGTCTTCCTCGCAAGTAGATCTGTAGCATTCTAGTTCTTTAGGTGTTATTTTTAAACACTGTTTTCATAATTTTGGTGGTTTAATGTTGCTGCAAATAAGAAACATAAACATTTGGTGACAAAGCCATGATACAGTATACAGTACAGCATTTGTTAATCTGTAATTGATTACTGTTGTGCAAAGCTGATTTTTCTTCAAGCAATGTTTTCATAATGGTACCATTTCTTTATATATGTCTGTTTCCCAGTCTGCACTGTAGCATCCTAGTTCTGCTGCTGTGTTCTGTTATAAACATATAAAATATGGTGACAAAACCATGGTACAGTACTCAGCATTGGTTGATAAGTACACTAATTGCTTACTGTTGTGCAATACTGTACAGTAGTTATTTTCCAGCACTGTTCTGTGCAGTTTATTTAAGAAAATTACTACTGTAAGTGGTACAGGAAATTTTAAAAAATGTATGCAACATACTGTTCCCCTGTTTACAAAATCGTGCAGAAATGCCGACACAGCCTATTCAAGTGAATGGGCTGTGTCGGCATTACCATACTGGCAGCTGCTAGTGTGGCTTTGTAAACAGGGAGGATGTATGTTCTAACTGATTTCTCAGGAAGCATAGTAAAAAAATGAGTTCCAGTACAGGTTTTTGTTGTCCTGTCCCATGCAGGAACCTAACCCTGTATTTCCTATATGAATAATTATTCATTTTCCATGGTTTTGTGGAAATATAGGTATAGCTGGAACCTAACCCCTATTTTCCCATATGGACATTGTTTCAGTATTCACAAATTCACAATTCGCAATGTTTGAACCATACCATCGCAAAGAGCGAGAACGCACTGTATATATTACTGATGCAAAAAGAATAAAGAGAACTCAGGACTCTCCTGATGCTCCCTTCTCTCCTTTCCTCCCTTGGAAGACAGTATATTTTCTTGTTGCAAAAAAATATCCAAGCCCTGCTGCTTATGGTACCGTGGAATCTTAGCGAAGATTGGGTGGTGACGCTGGTAATTGGGAAACAAAACAGGAGCTGGGCAGACTTCTACGGTCTATGCCCTGATTGTAACTGAATTGATAGGGATGGGCTGGAGTGTAAATTTTAAGGGGCTTCGACGTTAGCTTCAGAACTTAGTACAAGAACAGTGCTGGGCAGACTTCTACGGTATGTGCCCTGAGAAAGGCAAGGACAAATCAAACTCGGGTATACATATAAAGTAACACATACCATGTAAAATGAGTTTATCTTGTTGGGCAGACTGGATGGACTGTACAGGTCTTTATCTGCCATCATTTACTATGCACAATGTTACTATTTCTGGTACATAGTATGTTTGCAGCACAAGCCACATTGCATCACACTATTGCATACTACAATGAAGACCCGTGAGCTGGTCTATTCTACACCCTCATAATATGGTTCCACATTAGCTGTCTAATGCCCTTCTCCCTTAACCCATTTGTGTAGTCACTCTGATGCCATACTCATCACAACACCGATGTTACATTTACCCCGATATTGACTGGGTAAATGTAACATCGGGACACGCTAGGGAGGTAAAATTTCTTGATGAAATCAAGGACAGCTTTATGGAGCAGCTGGTACAGGAACCAACGAGAGAAGGAAAAATTCTAGACCTAGTTCTTAGTGGAGCGCATGATCTGGTGCGGGAGGTAATGGTGATGAGGCCGCTTGATAACAGTGATCATAATATGATCGGATTTGATATTAGCTTTGAAGTATACATAGGAAATCAAATATGTTAGCGTTTAACTTTAAAAAAGGAGACTATGATAAAATGAGAAGAATGGTGAAAAGAAAACTTAGAGGAGCGACTGCGAGGGTCAAAAATTTACATCAGGTGTGGATGCTGTTCAAAAACACCATCCTGGAAGCCCAGGCCAAATATATTCCACGTATTAAAAAAGGAGGACGGAAGACCAAACGACAGCCGGCGTGGTTTAATAGTGAGGTGAAGGAAGCTATCAGAGCTAAAAGAAAATCATTCAGAAAATGGAAGAAGGAACCGACTGAAAATAATAAGAAACGGCATAAGGAATGTCAAGTCAAATGCAAAGCGCTGATAAGGAAAGCTAAGAGGAACTTTGAAAAAATGATTGCACTGGAAGCAAAAACGCATAGTAAAAGTTTTTTTTAGATATATTAAAAGCAGGAAGCTGGCAAAAGAATCAGTTGGACCACTAGATGACCGAGGAGTAAAAGGGGCGATCAGGGAAAACAAAGCTGTAGCGGAGAGATTAAATGAATTCTTTGCTTCAGTCTTCACCGAGGAAGATTTGGGTGGGATACCGGTGCCAGAAATGGTATTCGAAGCTGACGAGTCGGAGAAACTTAATGAATTCTCTGTAAACCTGGAGGATGTAATGGGGCAGTTCTACAAACTGAAGAGTAGCAAATCTCCTGGACCGGATGGTATTCATCCCAGAGTACTGATAGAACTGAAAAATGAGCTTGCAGAGTTATTGTTAGAAATATGTAATTTATCCTTAAAATCGAGCGTGGTACCGGAAGATTGGAGGATGACCAATGTAACGCCAATTATTTAAAAAGGTTCCAGAGGAGACCCGGGAAATTATAGACTGGTGAGTCTGACGTCGGTGCTGGGCAAAATGGTAGAGACTATTATTAAGAACAAAATTACAGAGCATATTCAAAAGCATGGATTTGGTGAAGGGAAATCTTGCCTCACCAATCTACTACATTTCTTTGAAGGGGTGAACAAACATGTTGATAAAGGGGAGCAGGTTGAAATTGTGTATCTTCAGATGGCGTTTGACAAAGTACCTCATGAAAGACTCCAGAGGAAATTGGAGAGTCATGGGATAGGAGGTAGTGTTCTATTGTGGATTAAAAACTGGTTAAAAGATAGAAAACAGAGAGTAGGGTTAAATGGTCAGTATTCTCAATGGAGAAGGGTAGTTAGTGGGATTCCCCAGGGCTCTGTGCTGGGACCTCTGCTTTTTAACATATTTATAAATGACCTAGAGATGGGAGTAACTAGTGAGGTAATTAAATTTGCTGATGACACAAAGTTATTCAAAGTCGTTAAATCGCAGGAGGATTGTGAAAAATTACAAGAGGACCTTATGAGACTGAAAGACTGGGCGTCTAAATGGCAGCTGACGTTTAATGTGAGCAAGTGCAAAATGATGCATGTGGGAAAGAGGAACCCGAATTATAGCTACGTCATACAAGGTTCCACGTTAGGAGTCACAGACCAAGAAAGGGATCTAGGTGTTGTCGTTGATGATACGTTGAAACCTTCTGCTCAGTGTGCTGCTGCGGCTAAGCAAGCAAATAAAATGTTAGGTATTATTAGGAAAGGAATGGAAAACAAAAATGAGGATGTTATAATGCCTTTGTATCGCTCCATGGTGCGACTGCACCTCGAATATTATGTTCAATTCTGGTCGCCGCATCTCAAAAAAGATATAGTGGAATTAGAAAAGGTGCAGAGAAGGGCGACGAAAATGATAAAGGGGATGGGATGACTTCCCTATGAGGAAAGGCTAAAGTGGCTAGGGCTCTTCAGCTTGGAGAAAAGGTGGCTGAGGGGAGATATGATAGAGGTCTATAAAATAACGAGTGGAGTTGAACGGGTAGATGTGAAGCATCTGTTCACGCTTTCCAAAAATACTAAAACTAGGAGGCATGCGATGAAGCTACAATGTAGTAAATTTAAAACAAATCAGAGAAAATATTTCTTCACTCAACATGTGATTAAACTCTGGAATTCGTTGCCAGAGAATGTGGTAAAGGCGGTTAGCTTAGCGGAGTTTAAAAAAGGTTTGGACGCCTTCCTAAAGGAAAAGTCCATAGACCGTTATTAAATGCACTTGGGGAAAATCCACTATTTCTGGGATAAGCAGTATAAATTGTTTTGTACATTTTGGGATCTTGCCGGGTATTTGTGACCTGGATTGGCCACTGTTGGAAACAGGATGCTGGGCTCAATGGACCTTTGGTCTTTCCCAGTATGGCAATACTAATGTACTTATGAGCCTTCTTTGTAAGTTGGACATTGACTATCATTTTCTACCACCTACACAGGCTGGTGCTGCATATCCAGTTATATCAATACAATCCCAAGGAAGGTTTGTGGGCTATGAGGCAGGTATGCAGCCTGTTTATTGGGACACATTCAACATGCCAAATAATTCCTGCCCTCACCTGCCAATGCCTTGTACTCCCTCGAGCCTCCTCCATCAGCTGAGGCCTCATGCGCCAGATCTCCTGTACCTTTATTTTTAATGTCTTCAAGCTGCCATTGGAAAAACACACACTGTAGTACACTACATCCCTCAAACATGTGCCTCATGTCTTCATTACCTAACTATCCTCCTCATTACTGAATGATCTGTTCTGGATTCCTCTTTCTGATCACTATCTATAGAATGGACATCAACCATTAGAGCTGGTTGTTGAACATGTACACACTAGTAGACAGATGGCAGCTACCACCTACGGCCAAGCATATCTTTGTGCTGTGCATGGTCAATTCAGTCATGAATTCCACACTAGTGGTCTCTATCCAACAAAGGCACAGTGGTACAGTGAAGTACAGCTGTAGGGGGCTGGTCATGATCTTTGCATATTTTGTAAATTATGTACATTATTATCCATCTGGTATTTGAGTGAAATGGTGGCTAGCAGCGTGATATTATATTGACAGTGCAAGGATATGTAAATGTATATTTTCCACATGTAACCTGAGGAACAGCATGCCTCTTGCAGTGGAAGATACCAGTAGTAGGTGCACTGTAGGAACCACCAGCCCACTTCCGTGATAGATGTCTGCATATCTTTGGTGTCATAAGCTCAGCCCTAAACTAGGTTTGTCGGTCATTGTATAGCTGGTCCAACATAGGGAGTTCCCACTTCAGGAGGCCTATGATCTCAGGGTGTCAGTCACTGCAGCAATGTGGTTATCATGGAGTTGGGGGAACTGTAGAACAGTAGCATTGAGATTCTGAGTATAGGTTAACATGTGGACCCCAGTGAGTTGCAGGTAATCTCAACAGGTCTGGCGCTGCATACATGAAACAGCTGTATGAGATAGCAGACCACATCAGAATGACATTGGCCACATTTGACCAGTGCCACATTGGATATAATGTTTACCTGAGGTGCATGAAAGGGTCACAGGATGCCAACTATCCCACCCAGTGGGTGAGACTTAGCAGTCCCTTCCCTGAGTTTCATTGCGCACAACATGAGCCTACTATGTGATAAAAGAGCCTGAGTTCAGGACACACTGTTACATCCTGCAGTATTTTTCCTCGCAGCACATGGAACTCTCACCTTGAGATATGTATTTGGGAAATAAAACTGAGGCGGTGTCTGGGGGATCAGAGTAGGTATAATAGTCACCTAACTGGGGTACACCAGCCACAGTACCTATCACTAACCAAGGACATCAGCACACAGGAAGCACTGTTGCCCTTCCCACATCATTGATATGTGGCAGTAAGGACTTCCCCCATTAATAGCCACTCACAAATGTGCAAATAGGCACACTGGTAGACAAATTTGCCACACACAGCCATTTGCCTGCCTTGCAACAGAATGATATGGGGCCATACATTCATTCAAGCAACAGCCAGTCTGTAGTCTACCTTATGGAAAGAAATTATGTTTAGTGCCTCTGCCATCTGGTGATCATTATAAGTTATGATGATGGCAATTTCTTACTTTAATGATGTCCTATGTGATTTCTGTGAACACCATAACAAGGACTGTGTTATCAGGCTGGGGCTGTGTAACACACAACTGAGAGTCTATCCTCAGTGCGAATTTTGGAACACCACAGACCCATCCTTTACCTCACTCATGGTGCATTCTAAATGTGTACGTATTATACATTCCATCACTGTTATGCTTATATTGTATTATTATCTTTATTATTTGAATTTCCCTGCTATTAAATTGGTATACATTGGATCAAGTTTTATGGTAGTCCTATTCTTAGGTTTCAATTTGCTCTTTTAAAGCTTTACGCTTTCATAGTATTTATGTTTCTACTTGGTCATTTAAATTTTGTTATGCTGGTAACAAGATTGTACCTTTGGGGATCCAAGATGGCGATTAGAGCAGTGTGAGCATCTCTCTGCTCCTGAGATTCCACGAGGGAAAGACACCAGGAACTTTCCCGAATAACAACATGAGGAAAAGAAAGGGAAAGCTAAGGTTCTTACCTCCTCGAACCTAGCTACAGGCCCCCCTGTACGACAGACTACCTTAGAAAGTTTCAGGGTGAGAGCGCTCGGAGAGCAGACTCCTGCTTCGACGGGTTGCACATCTTTTGACATGGACCATAGCATAGATGAGTGTCGTTCAGTCCTCCATCCAACACAGCCCCCCCCCCCCCCCCGCAACCTGGAAATGATTTGGCGCTAGCGGAGATGCAACAGATGAAGGCGATTGATGGAATACAGCCCTCGTTTGTTGAGAGAGGGGGACCTGCTAGTGCCTCAACTCCGAGCAGAATAACAATGGAGCGGACACAGTGCTCCTCGTCTTCAGCCCAAAGTGATACTTCCAGTGGAAATGGAGGTGTGTTAAGACCGGCTGTGGTTACGTTGGAATCGCTTTGGGACGCTATCCAAGGTTTTAACACTACTTTTCTGTCTCTAACTCCCTTTGGGGCGATATAACAGAACTTAAACAATCTTCTCAGAATCTATCTGAAAATCTTCAGGAACAATCAAATAAGATAGGAGTGTTAGAAGGGGAGGTTACCAAGCTACAAAATCTTACCTCTATTTAATTAAGGAGAGGGATATTCAATCACGTAAGCTTGAATACCTTGAGAATCAGAGTCGCAGAAACAATTTGTGGTTTCTAAACTTTCCCAAATCACCATTAATTCCTGCTTTACAGATGCTAAAAAAATATTTGGGGGAAGTGCTGGGAATACCAGCAGAGGGCTTTCCGCCTATAGCTAGAGCCCAGTACATAACAGAAGCTTCAAGAATATCAAACAAACAATCTCAAACTGTTTTGGAATTAAATCTGACTGAATTCTTGGAAATTTCATTAGAGATGGTGACAGAGCGGACCACACTACTGGTTACTTTTGCTTTAGAGATGGACAGAAATAATATTTTTTGGACTTATTTTCATCATGTCAATGCTGGTTTTTTGGGGAGCAAGATTCAGATTTTTCCTGATTTGGCAAGGGATACACAGACGAGAAGGAGAGAATTCTTGGTATATAAACCAAGGGTTCTCAACTTAGGAACATTGTTTAAGTTGAAATTTCCCTGTAGATGCCTTGTATCTCTACACACTAATAATTATGTTTTCTTTGATCCCCAAAAACTGCTACAATTTATTAATTCCAAAGAAAGTGTTAGTGTACCTTTAGCTGCATCCCATTGTTAATATGCTAGTAAGTCGATTAGCAGGATTAGTAATGCTCTCCAAGCTCCAATGATATAATAACCTTTTTCTTATTTCATATTGCTTTTGCTTAGTATCTGGATCCATGTATTTGAGGACAGAGTTAAAGGGGAAGGATTTCCTTGATTGCAATTGCAGTTATTTTCTTTAGTTTTTCGAATATTGCCAATGCATTTATGTTGGAAATGTAAATGTAAAAATATATAAATAAAAGTTTTTAAAAAAAGATTGTACCTTTGATGTTATACCACCCTGAGTGAATCTGTTCCTAAAGGGGGTAGATAATTGTCTCCCCAACACAAAACCTATGCTCAAAATTGACACTCAGTGTAACCACTCAATTCCTCATGGGTGTATGCACCTTCTAATGTAGTGCAATGATACAAAAGAGCTACAATGCCACTTGTAGGACACAACCTACCTCACAACACATGGAAGCCATCCTGTTGAAATGGATGCAAACCTTCTGCCACCATCGATAATATTGGTCCGCATCATAACCCATGGAGGAGCCAGGGAACAGTGAGTCTTCATGTTTAATCATGAGCTGGGCCAGCAGATGCAGGTCAGCTGGTGAAAACCGCCCTTTCCTGTTCTTGGGAGGCATTTTGACAGTGGAATACAAAGATGAAACTGAAAGTAACCTTGCGGCGCATGCACGATTGGTGTATGTTCATACTTGTATGTGCCACAATATCTATATATGTGTGTACCAATAGTTCCTGCCAGGCTGCACACTCACATGCATACTTAAAGATAGCTCCCTTTGCCCTCATTGCACTCACAGAGTGTAAATAATTGTCACAAATTGAATGCAGTGAAAAACAGGTTCAGGCTTCCTACAGCAAACTAGGCCTGTAAACTCATAGCATCTCTCACTCCTGATACTTCACTGAAGAAATGTGACAGCCTGATTAACCTTGGCAGAGTTACAAAGTTGGCATGGGTTGTGTACAGCTGGACATAGGCATGCTGAGAAACTATAAAAAATAATTGGGCCAGGTGCAGAAAAGTTCGATTTAAGGATGAGCGAAGCTTGGAGATAAGAAAACTTACAAAGGTTGAAACTTGGTCCTAATTGGATAAAAGATAAGCAAACTCTCTGAAGTTGAGACTTGGTCATAATTGGATGTATGTGCCAAATATGACGAAAGTGCAGGTGGGAAAGTAAAATGCTCATAGAGATCTATGGTAGTAAAAAGGTATAAAAGCAGCTGTTAGCTGGGGTAGGGGAGCAGAGAGGGAGCAGAAGACTCCGGAAGGCAGAAGGGTGCAGAAGGCCGAAGGGAGAGATTAGACTGTACCTGCTGTGTGGAGCGTTCCATCATGATCCAGAGATGAATGTCTGATTGCCTGTACTGCCTTTGGGTGAGATGCTGTTCCTAATAAACTATCTTATCATATCTACTGATTACTGGGTTTCTTTCTAATTAGGGAACCTGCTACTGCTCAGGCTGTGTAAAACTGTCATGAGCAGACACAAGGTTGGGGTAATTAAGTATTATGAGGGAACATGCAATCCTTTTCAGGATAGTAGAAAGCCCATGGCTTCCGCTGCCCAAGCAGAGGTGGCAGACCTAATTATTAATCAAGAGTCAACAGTTTCAAGGTAGAGAACACTCATACTGTGGAAATAAGTACTTTGTTCCTGGGGCCATCACAGTAGTATTTCCCTGAGCTGATACAAAAGGGGGGACGTACCTGTATTAAGGTTCTGAGGAGATGCAGTGGAAATTGAACCCAGGATGCTGATCTTAGAGACCAGTACACTAACTATTAGGCCACTGATGCACTAGAAAGTATGGCTCTCCGGAGATATGTCCACCACTGATGAATGTTGGCCAAACACACACTAGAGGATAAGGGCACTGGCCACAATGTTTCTGACATTAGTGCATTTTCAGACCTAGGCTGGGTGCATCTCAGTAGATAAGTACATAAGGACCGCCATACTGGGAAAAGACCAGGGTCCATCAAGCCCAGCATCCTGTCTCAGTAGCTACAGGGTGAGATACACTGATTATTCTGTCTTGAGTATAAAACAGGTCTATGGAGTAAGTGCATGGTGCTTGAGTTCATTTTGGTTCAAGACTGCTATGTCTGGGTCTTGAGGTATCACACAAGGGTTGTGTTGTCATTGTCATGTGGATTTCCATGACATTTTGATTCTGGCACGTAGCACCTCACCTACTCTGAAGTGTGAGAGTTAATCAGCTGGGTGTTTGTGCCCCAACCTGATGGACTATGCACAAACCTGTGTGTTGTGTACAGCAGCTACATATGTGAGAGCTGTCATGTTTTAAGAAACGCACGTTACTCCAAAGTTACACTTCAACTGTACACACTCACAATATTGATGTGCTGTAATAATGATTCAAGTGAGGGTAACGGTTCAGATGGTAATGATTTGGTAGCAGTGGAAGTGGTGTGAGAATATATAGCTAGCATTATAATACAATTTATGACATGGAGATGATAGTCATTGTACATTACTGGATGTATGTAACTGATGGGCTAGTCTTTTTACTACCACCCCAAACAAATTATGCACCAGCCACTCACAATTTGGAGTGACAAAGGACCAAGGCCACATATGAGAAAAGCAATTTTTATTACTTACCAAAGTATAGATACAATCAATAGTTTCTCATGGGAAGACAGCGCTGCTATACATAGGTGTTCTCTGCCACTGTCTCTCCAAAGTATTGTTCTAATTCAACTGCTTATATACCTTTATTTTAAACAACACTTCACATAGGTTTAGCAACTTATCTTCCTCAGAAATCATCCTGTTTTCTTCCAACACCATCTGTTTCCCCTCAGTTGCTAAACCACATTTTCTTGTCTTTTCATAATTACTCCTTTCCCATGCCTGCTTGCACGCAGGAATGTCTTATCAGATCATGAATTTCTGGTTCATATGCTTATCAGTTTTTGCCCTTTGGCCCTGTTCCATGGTGCATGACCTGTGCTCATTATTTACAGAGAATACATGGCTAGCATTATAATACAATTTATGACTTGGAGATGAGAGTCATTGTACATTACTGGATGTATGTAACTGATGGGCCTCCTTGTCTGGTGTCAGCCTAGGTTACACCATTAACACATTTCAGATGTCAGGGGAGCACAAAGGTGTTAATGTTCTGCTCCTTTTATGGGATACTATATGGAACTGTTCTATCCTTTCACTATGTACAGACTTCCTACAGTACACCCAGGCCCTGATGTCAGCTGGCTTCCCCATTGACATACCATTTCCATTCTCCCTCTCTTCTGTGGCTGATGTGTGCCCTGCAGCTGTTCTCTGTGGTGGCCGCTGCGTTTCACCCACTCGAAGAAGAAATATTAAGAAAAGCCAACAGGGGTACTGGAGGGGGATATGCCACCAAAGCTGCACTACTGCCAGGTGCAGACATGCACCATGCGGTAGGCCTGCTCTTGCCATGTGCCATTACATGCAAGCACTGAAACATTAGCACATGTTAATTAAGACTATTGGCATGCACTGCTGAGACACACGCATACTGCTTAACACATCAGTCAATAATGCACCCATAACACGTCTCAACCATAGTAACGCATATCTACCCACCACACGCTACTGCCACAACACATTAATTTTGGCACAAGCGTGCATTAATACCGCGCCATGCATGCCTGCACTTATTTTCCTAGTGCACCTTAGTAAACATGCCCCTAAGGCCCCCTTTTACAAAGCTGCGCAGCAATGCTGGCACAGCCCATTCAAAATGAATGGGCTATATCGGCATTACTGCACCAACATCCGCTAGCACAGCTTTGTAAAAGGGGTCCTAAGCCTGACATGGCCACATTTCACCTTAGGCTATGTCGGGGCAAACTATGAATTTAGACATATAAATAACATTTAAAACAAATCAATAAATCATTTATATGAAAACATTACTACATACATTTCTCATTCATTGTCACCCACTGAGGAGGGACTGTCTTTTCGTGTATGGTGTACAGCGCTGCGTATGCCTTGTGGCGCTATAGAAGTGATAAGTAGTAGTAGTAGATTTTAGATTGTGTGGAATATACGTATTGTAAATAAATTAAATAATAGAAAAATAATAATGAAATCAATAAAACACATTAAAAAATGCTATTCACATAAATAATGAAAGAGAAATCAAGGAACTATGAAAGGTGCAGACAGTCTGTGGTGTAGTCAATATTACACTTAACTCCACTAGCTTACACTTATTTCTTTCTGTGAATTGTAGTGAAACGTGCTCAAAGTCTAAAGGATCATGCACAACTGTATGTAATACAAGTGAATGAGTATAAAACAGACTAAAAAGGAAACACACCTACGGGAGATTCAGAACACTCCTTCCCCTATTAATATAAAATGTAGGCAAATCTAAAAGCAGCAGAAAATGTCCTATGAGCATAGTGCAAGCCAGGGCCACCAAGAGACAGAGCTGGGCTCAGGGCAGGACTGCTGCCACCCCACCCCCCCTACTGGAGTTGTCCCTAACCACACCACCACACCTTCCTACATCTGCTCCTCCCTCAGTCTGTCACCCTCCTGCTCCTGTGTTCTGGGACCTGGGTTATTATCCTGTTAACACAATCACCCGGGGGCCCTGACACACAGGAGAAGGAGCGAGACAGACTGAGGGAGCAGAACCTTCTGCCTTGCCAGCGTCAGGCCCCTTTGGAGGCTGGCTCGGGAATCTTGCCCCCCCCCCCCCCTCGGCGGCCCTGGTGCAAGCATAATTTTATTAAACAAAGCTTAAAGCAGGAATCTGAAAATCATTTACTCATAGTTACAGTACTCTGGAAGAGTAGCCTACTGGGTAGTTCAATGACCCTGGAAATTGGTTTGATTCCCTCTAAAGCTCCTTGTGACTCTGAGTAAGTCATTTAACCCTCTATTGCCCCAGGTAAAAATATGTAAACCACTTTGATTATAACCAGAGAAAGGTGGTATAGCAAATCCCATCCCCTTTTCCTTTCCCTCTTTCTGGAGCAGTACTCCTACTCTGAGCAGTTGAGAACCAACCTTGCTTATTGTGTTTCAGGCATTGCACTCTACTGACAGTCAAAGGTTCTATTCTTAAGAAAGAACAGATCTTTTTTAAAAAACAAAACGGCTTGTAAACGTTTGAGCACTAAACAGTACATTATTATGATCAGTAAAGTTTTTTATATGTAAGCTTTACAATTTCATTATGGTTTTAGTGAAAATTCTATAACGGTAGTTTAAGTGCATAATTGCCATTATAGAATACTAACATAAATTTGCATTTACACGCCAATATTTAGGTGTGACCTCTTATGCCATGTCTACAGCAGTTATTAATGTGTACATAAATGTGGCATTTTGCATGCATAACTGATAATATTCTATAAAGTGTGCAGTAAGAACATCCATGACCTACCCATGCTCCTCACCCCCACCCCCACCTGAACTCCCCCTGTGCAGTTCTGCTCTAGACAATTTACAAGCGCATTTTATAGAATAGGTCATAACCAGTGTTCTCTCTAGGGTGAGCACATGAGCAACAGCTCATACATAATGGGAGCATCGTTCACTTTGTTTAAATGGTCGCTTACGTAGACAAGGCTTCCTTTCGGATCCCATGACATTCCTCGGACCACCGCCTCTGTGTCTCTGCAGCTCTTACAGTTGTATTAACTCTTAGCCATATATATTTATATTATCATCTGAAGTAGCCCAGCTACTTTGCCATGGTCTTATTTTCTCCCTCTTTTCCTCTCTGTGTACAGTATTTACATCTCGTGCAATAGGAACACCTGTAGATAGAAATAATTTTCCTCGGACCGCTGTCTCCGTGTCTCTGCAGCTCCTACAGTACCGACCACTTCTGGGTAAGTGTGTGCCTGCTTCTGTTTATGTACATGCATGAGACAAAGGAACTTGTATTAAGGAAGCACTGGAATCAAGAGGACGCCTGCACTGAGGGGTTGAACTTGGGACCTATTTAAGGAAGGCCCTGCCTGACTGCAGCATTGTCTGCCATCCTTGCCTGCTGTGGGACCTGTTAGCCTTGCCTGCCTGGCTTGCCAGCTTCCAGCCCGAGCCTGCCTTGATGCCTTGCCCTGCCTGATTTCAGTATTGCCTGCTTTGAACCCTGTCATCATTGTCTGTTAATTTTTCAATAATTAACATTAAATATGCATTAAATAAGCATATGTGTGTTGGTTTCTTTGTTCTATACAAGGAAATGCATTACTAATACAAATGCTCAAAAAGTATCAGTTTTAAAATGTGTGCACACACGGAAAAAAAAAATTGCACTCATAAAAGGCCGCTCCTTAGAGGAAACATTGGTCATAACTCACGGGCATAACTGTAAATTAGTGCCAATTAAGGGCTAAGTACAATTGTTGTTCATTTGGAGCTCTGCTAGACAAGACATGGAAGCAAGCTTTTCTACTCAGCAAAGGATCACTGATGTGAGTGTCCAGTGGTAAAAATCTAAAACTGGCAGACATCAGTATGGAACAATTGAGAACGTTGGATCTCATGGCCTCAATAGTGTATGTAATATGCCTGGCACATCTCAAATGAGACAAGCTCAATGGACCTTATGCACACAGTGGAATCAGGCCATTCACAGGTTGCCAGATGTAATATCTGTCATAAGGCCCCTTTGGAGCTCTCTGGCCCAGTGGTCAGATATGCAAAAAGGTGTTCCCTTCTAATTAAGCTTCAGTAGTTGGAGACCAAGGCCAGTGCTGGGCAGACTTCTATGGTCTGTGCTCTGAAATGGCAAGGACAAATCAAGATCCAAGTATCACATCATACCTTATGTTATGAGTTTATCTTGTTGGGCAGACTGGATCGATCATACAGGTCTTTATCTGCCGTCATCTACTATGTCATATTACTATGTAAGTAATTAAGGGCCTCTTTTACTAAGGTGCGCTCACGATTTTTAGCATGTACTAAAATTTTGGGTGTGGTAAACATTAGAGATGCCCGTAGGAATGCATTGGCGTCTCTAACGTTTAGTGCGCTCACAATTTTATCGCGCGCTAAAAATGTGAGCATGCCTTAGTAAAAGACCTTCATAGTTATGTACAAAGTGGTACTGTTCTATAACTTTGTGTGCAATTGTACCCATAACTGTGTGCACATTTATAGAATTAAAGGGATAATGCGCATATTTAAGATCCAATGAAGAAAATAGGAACAAGAACCCCTGCGTATAATCCAACAAACACAAGAAAGTAAGCGTGGACCAGAGACTTCCAGGAGCCAGTTGTGGGTATATAAATATTTATTAACCGAAGCACCTCACAGAGTAGGACCCGACACAGGACCGTGTTTCAGCAGGTCAACCACCTTTTTCAGGGGTCACATACAGTGGCTTCATGCTGGTCAGTCCTCTGCTGTGAATTTATATGGTGAGGACTTGATATTTCAATAAACTTCTACACATATAGCATCTTGCCCCTACATACCTGATCGGGTTTCACAGTGCATGTGACCCCTGAAGCAGGTGGTTGTCATGCCGAAACATGGTTCTTTATCCAGCGCAATGTGGGCACAAATCTAGGCACCAGGGTTATAGAGTTGCCCTCACATGGGTAATGCTTGCTGAAAATCCTTCCAGACTGCCTTGGAACTATGCATAGACTGCCAGGGTGGAGCAGGACAAGTGCACAACTGACCTGGAGAGCTGTTACTCACAAGTAATTTTGAGGAACAGATGTTCTTCGGTTAACCGAAGGTGCTTAGTCTTCTCTCCTTCATGTGCTGTTGCTCTCTGCCATGAAAGTTCAGGGATGGGAGGGAGTTAGACATTAAGGCCCAGATGCATCAACCAAATGTTAAAAAATAAGAATCGTAAAAGTGCTTAACGATTTTTAAAAAAACGAGGCATGCACTACAAACACACTCCAGAAATGTTCGGATCGGTATTGCAAAGTAGGTTGTATCACAGAATCGTTAAACCCGTCGTTAATCAGCGCCTAAAGCATGCGCAGAGCAGCCCAAGCGTTATGCTGGCTGCTCTGCGCATGCCACAAAGGCCCAGCTGTCAAAACAAAAAAAAACCCCCACAAACACGTGTGTTTCGGGAGGGGGCAAAGGCACTAATCATGGGCGTCCTGTATGGACGCCTTGCCCCCCCCCCCCCCCGCTGCTCCCCGCTCCCCCCCCCCCCCCCCCCGCACGAAAATCTCCAATTTTAGCAGCCCCGGGCCGGCCCTCCTCCCTTCCTGTATTCTCCCACACTAGCTCCGCCTCCTGCCATGCTCCGGTCCCGTGCCCCGCCCCCGCCGCCAACCCCCTTTGGTCGTGGCTGCCGCTCCCCCCGTCCAACGACCCCCCCTTTGCCTTACCGGCCCGTGCAGCGCCTGTCACCTCTGCTGCACGGGCAAGAACAGCTGATCGGCGAGTCAGAGAGCCTCCTCAGATGTCCCTTCTTTCTTCCTGGGCCCGCCCTCCCTGACGTAGGTAAACTAGGTAAACTCAGAGGAGGGCGGGCCCAGGAAGAAAGAAGGGATGTCTGAGGAGGCCTTCTGACTCGCCGATCAGCTGTTCTTGCCCGTGCAGCAGAGGTGACAGGCGCTGCCGGGCCGGTAAGGCAAAGGGGGGGGTCGTTGGACAGGGTAGCGGCAGCCACGACCAAAGGGGGGGGCGGCGGGGCGGGGCACGGGACCGAAGCATGGCAGTGAGGCGGAGCTAGTTTGGGAGAATACAGGAAGGGAGGAGGGCCGGCCCGGGGCTGCTAAAATTGGAGATTTTTCATGTGGGGGGGGGGGGGAAGCGGGAGCAGCGGGGGGGGGCAAGGCGTCCATACGGGGCGCTCATGATTAGTGCCTTTGCCCCCTCCCGATCCTTTTTTTTTTTTATTTTCTTTTTTGGTGCTGAGGGAGAGGGGAGCAGCGTCGACCTGGGGCGTCAATAAAGGACGCCCCAGACGCGTTTTCGCCCCCCCCCCCCCCAGTTATTTTTTTTATTGGATTTTGTTAACTTCTAGCAGACAGACAGCCCTAACGAGAGGTACAGACTCTCGTTAGATTTCACGGTGTTCTCCTGCGTTAAACGAATCGGAAAAGGTTTGTGCATTTCATTTCAATGGGATTTGTAGAAGAATTGCTCATCTGCATTCAGTTTTCGTTAGCTGCTACTGTGGTCGGAAAATAGGCTTTAGTGCATGGAAGGATAGGAAATTCTTCCTTGAGGGCTCATTTAATGATGAAAAACGTTAGTGCATCTAGGCCTAAGTAGCAATCTTTTCCTTCAGGAAAAGCAAAGGTTCTGTTCTCACTTTTATATGTCACCTTTGTCATCCTTTATTGCCCTCGTGCTGTTTCCATACTTAACAGGAACTGATAGAAAGGATAGGCAAACGAGGACAGACAAAGGTTAAGAGAAAACAAAAAGAGAGAGAGAAATAGAAATTCAAAGCTAGCTGTTATGATTCAAGTGTGAGAAAATAATGTGAGAAAATAATGTGAATATACAGTATAAGCCTCTTCAACCATCAGGGTTATCAGCCTGAAGCTTACTAATCATGATAGGTGACCTGGAAAAGTAATATGCTAAAGTGATTTCATTTTCCCAAAGCACAGCAGATGCTCCTGTAGCTGGGCAGGTACTTTGATGAGGAAAACTCTCACAATTGAAGCAGTTGACAGTGATGGATACCTGGTTAACTGGTTCAAATACCACTGTGCCTCCTTGTGATCCTGGGTTAAGTCACTTAACCCTCCATTGTCCCATGTACAAAACCCAGTAGGGACATAAAGTACCTGCATATAATACATGTAAATTGCTTGGCTGTAACACAGAAAGTTGATAATATAAAATCCATGACTCATGACCCTGACCCTTATCTGAAATGTGGTAAAAGATGGAAGACAAGGAGAAGTGTACATATCTGAAGCATTTTCAATTTGTCGTATAAACCTTTTTACTCAGTTTTGTGAACGTGATCTTTAATTCTTCCATTTTGCTTTTGCAGTGTGCAAGATTTTGTGATTTTGATTAAGATACCTCACTATCAGGCTTATTTTCGAAAGAGAAGGGCGCCCATCTTTCGACACAACATAGGGAGATAGGCATCCTCTCTCAGGGTCACCCAAATTGGCATAACGAAAGCCGATTTGGGGCGTCCCACAGCTGCTTTCCGTCGCGGGAATGACCAAAGTTCCCGGGGGCGTGTCAGAAGCATAGCGAAGGCGGGACTGGGGCGTGCTTAACACATGGGCATCCTCGGCCGATAATGGAAAAAAGAAGGGCATCTCTGATGAGCACTTGGCTGACTTACTTGGTCCATTTTTTCTTGCGACCAAGCCTCAAAAAGGTGCCCGAACTGACCAGATGACCACCGGAGGGAATAGGGGATGACCTCCCCTTACTCCCCCAATGGTCACTAACTGCCTCCCACCCTAAATAAAAAACTTTAACAATATTTTTTGCCAGCCTCAAATGTCATACCCAGCTCCCTGACAGCAGTATGCAGGTCCCTGGAGCAGTTTTAGTTGGTGCAATGCACTTCAGCCAGGCGGACCCAGGCCCATTCCCCCCCCCCCCCCCACTTTACACTTGTGGTGGTAATGGAGCCCTTCAAAACCCACCAGAAACCCACTGTACCCATATGTAGGTGCCCCCTTCACCTGTAAGGGCTGTGGTAGTGTTGTACAGTTGTGGGGAGTGTGTTTTGGGGGGGCTTAGCACCCAAGGTAAGGGAGCTATGCACCTGGGAGCAATTTTGTGAAGTCCACTGCAGTGCCCCCTAGGGTGCCTGGTTGGTGTCCTGGCATGTGAGGGGACCAGTGCACTATGAATGCTGGCTCCTCCCACGATCAAAGGGCTTGCATTTGGTCGTCTCTGAGATGGGTGTCCTTGGTTTCCATTATCGCCGAACACCGGAGACGACCATCTCTAAGGTCGACCTAAATGTTTGAGATTTGGGTGTCCACAACCGTATTATCGAAACAAAAGATGGACGCCCCACCTTGCTTCAATACTACGGGTGTCCCTGCCCCTTCACCAGGACGTCCTGCAAGGACGTCCTCAGGAAAACTGGGCGCGCCATTCGATTATGCCCCTCAATGTGTCCATCTCAGTTTAGCAGATACACAACTTTGAATGATGTGCCCCCTTGTTTCCCTGTTCTGTATTTGCAAAATTGGAGGCAAGATCCAACATGGCACAAGAGGGAATGAATCACATCCATGTTTCCATTTTCTGTTGAGGAGCTGAAAGAATATGTCTTGCTCAAAATGTTAATTCTGAAGGATTTAACTGTCTTTGTGACAGATGCCATGATTTTCTCTAATCCACATTGAGGGCATAATCGAACGGGGCGCCCAAGTTATCGAAACAAGATGGGCGTCCATCTTTGTTTTGATAATACAGTCAGGGACTCTCAATCTCAACATTTAGGTTGACCTTAGAGATGGTCGTCCTTAGAGATGGTCGTCCCCGATCTTCGGCGATAATGGAAACCGAGGACGCCCATCTCAGATCATGACCAAATCCAAGCCCAATTGGTGTGGGAGGAGCCAGCATTCGTAGTGCACTGGTTCGCCTCACATGCCAGGACACCAACTGGGCACCTTAGGGGACCACTGCAGTGGACTTCAGAAAAAGCTCCCAGATGCATAGCTCCCTTACCTTGTGTGCTGAGCCCCCAACCCCCACCCCCAAACCCCCCCCCCCCACTCTCACAACTGTACAGCACTACCATAGCCCTTAGGGATGAAGGAGGATGTGGGTACAGTGGGTTTGTGGTGGGTTTTGGAGGGTCCACATTTACCACCACAAGGTAACAGTAGTTGAGGATGGGCCTGGGTCTGCCTGCCTGAAGTGCACTGCAGTACCCACTAAAACTGCTCCAGAGACCTGCATACTGCCGTCATGGAGCTGGGTATGATATTTGAGGCTGGCATAGAGGTTGGAAAAAATATATTTTTTTAAATTGTTTAGGGAGGGAGGATGTTAGTGATCAATGGGGAGTAAGGGGAGGTCATCCCCGATTCCCTCCAGTGGTCATCTGGTATTTAGGGCACATTTTTGTGGCTTGGTCTTAAAAAAAAAAGGACCAAGTAAAGTCGTCCAGTGTTCGTCAGGGACACCCTTCTTTTTCCAATTATCGGCCGAGGACCGCCCATGTGTTAAGCACGCCCCAGTCCCGACTTCACTATGCTTCCAACACGTCCCCGGGAACTTTGGTCGTCCCCATGATGGAAAGCAGCTGGGGACACCCAAAATCGGCTTTCGGTTATTCCTATTGGGCGACCCTGTGAGAAGGACGCCCATCTTGCGATTTGTGTCGAAAGAATGGGCACCCTTCTCTTTCGAAACTAAGCCTGACAGTCTACTATATCTAGTAAAGTCTTCAGAGGCTGATGTACATTGAAGGGCATTTTCAAAAAAACATCCCTGTCAAAATGGAGACGTTTAGGCTCATTACAGCCAAAAAAAAACCCCATTCATCTTAGAGCCATTTTCAGACAGGAAAAACACCTGGGTTTCCCCTTCAAAAATGGCTCTAGATGGATATAATTTACACAGAAAACATCTAAAAAGAAGAGTCATTTTCCAAAGTGACATGTCAACTTATAAATGCCAAAAAAAAACAGGCACTTGAATGTCTGTCTGGCATCACTTTGAGAGGAAATGGCCATACAGATGTCTCTGCAGATCAGTGGGATAGCCTAGTGGTCAATGCAGTGGACTTTAAACAATAGCAACCCAGGTTACAATTGACTCCATAACTCCTTTATTTTGTATTGTGAGCCCCTCAAGAAGAGAATAAAACATACTGTACCTAACTGTAAACCATTACAATCACTTCTCCCCTGCAGGTGTCTCCTATTTTTAGGTACAGAGGTAATTTGGTGGCTTTGCAGGATTCACAATTTCCACACAAATGTACTAGGGGGAGTGGGATTTGATCTGAATCCTCTTCCTGTCACAGCCCAATGCCCTGACCACTAGGCTACTCCTGGAAGCTGCTGGCTGCTCTGTTAGATATGCCCATAATATCTGATGCTGTCATAGTGCCTGGTATCACCTTTCAGTTTCAATTCTTAAGGGGGTGGGAGGGAAAAAGCATCCACTGGGGGATTAAGGAGAAATCAAGCCTTAATCTATCCAGTGGTTAGCTAGTCATTTAGAGCACCTTTATTTTAACGTGGAAGTGATTGTAAAAGATCTAGGTAAAAACAATTCTTTTTAGACTTGGACTGCCTTCCTGTTCCATTTTCACTGACTGACGTCCTAATTTTGGGCTCGTCCTAGTCCCACCCAAAACACACCCATAATATACCCCCTTGTTATTTGGACAAACTCAGTTGAAAACATCCAAATTCTGCTTTTTCAAAAACTGTAGTTTAGATGTTTTTGGCAGATGTACATGTTTTGGCCATTTTGAGATGTCTACCTGCTTCAAAAAATGACCTCCATTGTCTCCCTGCAAAGTAAAAGAGCATAACCCTTTTTTTTTCTTGTAGTATTACCTTCTCCAATTGCTACAAACTGATTTTCTAGCCACGCTGCCCCTAGCATTCCCAATGAGTTAAGATCATAGAAAAAGAATCATGGAATTGGGAAGACTAAAAATCATTCACATTGCGCAATGGTGAATGGAAGGAAGCTTTGGAAGGGAATGCAGTGAGTAAAAATTGAATCCGTGTATTCTGTCTTCACAGCATGTAATGTGTTGTATACAGGTAAACAGAATGCTAAACCCAAATTCTGCTGTCTGTTTTAACTCACTTTTAACATGTTACAACATTATTGAAAAAGTAAAAGGAACCAGAAAATATACAACTTAACTGAAAAAAAAATAATAATAACAGTCTTAGCATCCTCAAGTTGTCAGAAGCTGTATGAGCTCTCAGACTATGTTTGTTGAATTGCTGGATAAATGCAATGGGTTCTGCTTGATTAAATTATGCTGGCCAGCTCAATCGCTACTATTCAGCAGCACTTAAGGGGATGGTGCCACTTATTTTAGCACTGACCACTGGGGCCCTATCTGGTTAGTGCCTTGGTGGTCTGTAGGTGGAGTTAGGATGGACTCAAAGGTTATCCGGGTACCATAGATATTCAATGTTGATACTTGGATATCTAACTAGACCATGTTGGACCACATAGGATGCTGTCCTAACTATGCTTGGTTGGCTCTCCAGGTATGGCACTACTCAAGTGCACTCAGAGCAACACTTGTAAATCAAGCAAAGTCTGTTTCCCATACTATTCTCTCTCTCCATAGTTCATGTCCTCATTTTCATTCAACCATACTCATTCTCCTAACCTATCCTCTAGCCATCTTTCCACACACACATCTTCCCATCTCGTCTCCTCAAAAACACTCTCCCCCTAACAGTGGTCTCCTCTCCCCAATCCCATCCAGTTCTCCTACCAATAGCCATCACCCTTATTCCCTCCAAGCCTTGTTTTCTCCAAGTTTGTTAGTCTCTTCACCCTCTCCCCTCCCCCAACCCCCCCCCCCCCCCCCCCCCCACACACACACACACACACACATTTCTGGCAGGCTTGCTGCTATGCACCTCCTCCAGAAGAGCTGTTTCTATTTTCTTGTGATACCACATGATTCTGGAATTCCTACACTGTCCTCATAGTCTCATCAGAATTTTGTGGGAGTTTGGACACAAAGTGGTTCAAACTCACAGAACCACACAGTGACCAAGGAAAACAACGGATTGGGGGAGAGACATAGTCAGGGTGCCTCGCTTAGGATAGGTGGGAACCTCCATGGCTCTCAGACCTTACAATGAAGAAGGCTGATAGAATGGGATTACCATACCACCTCGCCATTTCAGGTTTTATTCAGCAGGAATGTAAAAATGTTTTTCACAAACGAATCTGATATTGCCAGCTGTATAAATCTGGCAATTGCCTCTTCTTATTTCCAGATATTGAACATTTGGCGAGGACATGCCCTTCTGAATAGATAGCCACTAGGTTAAAAAACTGAACTTTCAACATTCATCAGATATGAGAAAAAAAAGGCTTCTCCAACTCCAGTTACTTCTGTCCTCCTGAAGATTTCCATGCTAATAGCCTAATGTTTTCTACCATTCTGCCATTGTATTTCTCCAATAGGGAAGCAGTGGGAAAATCTTTAATCTAATTAGGAAGAACACTTTATAATTAATGCTTCTTCACCCTGCCTACCTACACAAAATACAGATTAGAACTGGGTGGAACCAATAGCTGGTAGCTAACTCTTGGCACTGGAAGGGAAGTGCTGTAGCTACAGCAACAGACACCAGATATGTAGTTGCAATGGCAAAGGGGGAACAAGAATTTCTGAGTTTCTGGATTGCAATATTTGAGTTATTTGTGACAGTGATAATTGATTTGGTTGTGGCAATTATAGCTGACTTGTACTTGGTGGTATTGACTGTATTTGGTTTGGTTACAGTGGTGAGAGCAGTAGTAGTTGACTTGAAATTGGCTTTATTGGCTAAGCTAAGGGTGGTTTCTGTTGCAATGGTGGTGGAGACTGACTTAAAGTTAATTGTATTGACTGAGTGTGGTGGGGTTACAGCAGTGGTGACTGACTTAATTGTATTGACTGAGTGTGGTGGGGTTACAGCAGTGATGACTGACTTGATGGAAGCAATAGTAGCTGATATATTGGTAGCTCTTGTGGTAGGTAGCTTAGTTGAAGTCACATTCACTACATTGAGTGTGTTGGTGATTGTGGCTACCTCGCTGAATTCCAATCCTGGAACATGTTTCTTTAGCCAATCTTTGTAAGCGGTGACTTGAGTGTAGACGCCGGGCCGATTACGCACGGCACAGCCATACCCCCAACTCACAACTCCAGCCAGCAACCAGATGTCCTTTATCTTGCACACCAGAGGCCCTCCAGAGTCAACCCTGAAAAGGAAATGAAAAACAACTTCCTATTGCAGAATAATCAGACTCTATCCTCTTCAAAGTAGGGTAATACAGTGCACTCTGGTTAAGAGCAAGAACTGAAGTGTAACTTGCAGATAACTGGAGTTTGTACATAACCATGTAACCCTTTCTGAACTGTGTCTCAGTTACCACACATGTTAATACTTACACAGCCCATGTAGTACCATTATGCATTAATAGTAGAACAGACAATTTTGTAAAAACATCAGTTCGTATTCACATATAAATGTGCCAAGACAGTACATGAAGGACATCATGTGGGGCTGGGCAGTTGAATGACCTGAGTGTGCACATAAGTGAAGTGCCAGTCAAGTAGACATATATAAATGGGAAGAGTCAAGTGTGTGCATATAAGTAGAGCATGCACTTAAAGCTGATATGCCTAACCAAAGTGATTACTCATTAATGTTTATGGTAGAAAAACAGGACTGCAGTGCAGATAACCTGAGTATGCACTTATCTGATGTGCACATAAGTGGAGTGCACTGTATAGAGGCACTGTGTCCATTTTTGGGACCAAAACTTCTAAGAAGCATATGATTAAGGTCTAGAGAAAAGCAATAGAAAGAATTAGAGGTATAACTAATAGGAATGTAACATGTAGGGATATATTCCAACTAATATTGGAAGGCAACAACCTTTGCTTGAATCCATACCAGTGTTAGTTACTGAGGTTAAAGTAGGCATGCAGCCAGTACAGGTTGTGGCTGGCTATCACCATGTGAAAGCACTGTTTCAACAGGGATGTGCTTAAGAAAACTGGGCTGCTGCTGAGGAGTCAGAATGAACACAGAGCTCCAGAACTGTCCCAGATACTCTCAGTTAAAGACCTTCATACATTGTAGAGATCTTGGGAATTCAGTGGTAGGGGTGTCTACAGAGAATACCACAAGGCCTACCAAAAAGCAGTATAACTTGGACTTTACCAGTGACAGCAATAGTTGCTGGAAAGGAGCATTGCCGTTCTCTGACCTTTTCAGTCTCTGAATATTTCTAGAAGGTAGGTGTGACCCCAGTGTTCAGTATTCCCTTCAGGAGAGGAAATTAGTATTGGCGGAATCTGTTTAGAAGTATACAACCTGTGCAGATTTCCAGTCCTTATCTCTGTTTGCCTCCTGCCTCTGATCATATATGAAGGGGAGCACTCTAGCCAAAAGCCTAGTCAAGTAAGTCCATACAGTTTCTAGTTGAAGAGAGACCTGAATACCCTAATCAGGGCATTTATAAGTCACGTCTAGAAGCGGATACAGTAATTAGAAGCTGCTGACTAGGCTAGTGGAAACAGAGAACCTGCTGCATCTACTCTCAGAGCTTGGAAACTAAGAGAGAAGTTGGGTTTATTGAGTAATTTTATAGCTGGGTACCCAGAAACCTTTCCTACTATCTTTAAGGTCCTGGAACATCATCCAGAGGCTGAAGGAAATACAGGAATCACTTATAGCAACCAACTTCCTGAGAATCCCACCTCCCACCCAGCACTGCTAATCTCAAAGACTGTAAGTGACAATTCTCTTTGATACCTACTCCATGATCAGTGATATACTATTTGAAAAACAGTTACATTGAGAGTATTCATTTCACAAGGAGGGATATCTGAGAAAAGTTACTTTGTAAATAGTTGCCTAATGCCTCTTCCTCTGCTGCTGTTACTGAGCATCATTTTAGAAAGTACATGCAGAGGAGAATGCAAATGTGAAGTTAGAATATGTGGAAATTACATACTAGCTTTTAAGATACTCTTCCAATGTAAAGCCTCTTCTAAAATGAGCAGGGGCTGCAAGTCCCAGCCGCTTCCATGTCCAGAGGAAGCAGCAATTTTAGAAAATTGGACATGGGGGGAAACAAATAATCCACCCCTACCACCATCACCACAACACAACCAGGGGAGCAACTTTCTAAAACTGCTGCTCCCTCTGCCAAGGTCCCGATCCCAGCATCAAGCAGTTCCCTCTCCCCCTCCCTAACAGATGGCCCCATATCCCACCTACCCCAATTACAGGTCCCCAAACCCTCCCTCCACTCTGATAGTATTGCCAGACATCCCCACTATTGCAAGATCTCTCTTTGCCAAATCCTCCCTCCACCTTCTTATCTAACCTCTGATAATTTTCACATCTTGATTACTGTAATTTCCTCTTTCATAGCCTACTATTATAGTTAAAAACGGATACACAGTGCCAAAAAGCATGATAGCATCTCCCCTCTCCTTCAGGCAGGACACTGATTGCCCATCCAATACTAGGTTCTTTTTAAGTTTGTTGTTTCCACTTTCCAAATTCTTCATTCTGGTCTCCCACTCTTCTTATTCAAACATCTTATACCTTATTCTCTGACATGTACTTTACGCTCCTCCCAACAGCATTACACTCATTTCTCCAGGTGTGCTCACATCTTGCTAGAACCACCTCATTCTCAGTTGTTTCACCCACTTTATGGAATGATATCCCTTTGCACTTCCAAACTAAACTCTCGCTTCTAAGGTTTAAAGCTATTCTTAAAGCTCACCTTTTTATTAAAGCATTTACCTCTGTTCCTCAGTATTTACAGATCTCCTCATTCACCACCCCTTGCAGTGAGTTTATCCCCTCACATTTGTCTTATTTTCACTCTCCCTTCCCCACCTCTTCTTCCTCCCTAGTTTAATTTTAAATTTAAATTACTTCTATGGGATATGCATAGAGGAATCCTGTGCAGAAGGAATGGATCCTCAGAAGCTTAGCTGAAATTGGGTGGCGGAGCAGTTGTGGGGAAGAGGGGGTGGTGGTTGGGAGGCGAGGATAGGGGAGGGCAGACTTATACAGTCTGTACCAGAGCCGGTGATGGGAGGCGGGACTGGTGGTTGGGAGGCGGGAAATACTGCTGGGCAGACTTATATGGTCTGTGCCCTGAAAAGGACAGGTACAAATTCAAGGTAAGGTATACACATATGAGTTTGTCTTGGGCAGACTGGATGGACCATGCAGGTCTTTTTCTGCCGTCATCTACTATGTTACTATGTTCTATTCCTCCCTTGGATTTTATTTTTAAAAACCCATGTAACTTAATTTAACCTTTTGTTTCTACCCACTACTTCCAACCATGATTTTGATTTGTGAACCGCTTAGATATTTTGTTTGTGGTGTATTAAATAAAGCTAAACTGTGAACTATCCTTCCCCCACACCAACTCTCACATCATCAACTAACATCTGCAGTATCACACCTGATTCCCTTCCATCATCACAACACTGACAAATATACACACCAGAGCCCCAGAGGCCCTCATTGTGGGCATGAGCCCTATATATGGGAGTCTTCCCCACACTAACCCCCCCCTGCCCCACCCCCACTCTCTGACCCAGTCCCTGGGTTTACCAGCAGTGTCTAGTAGGGTGGGAGTGATGCCCACTCACTCCCACCTTGGTGTCCTCCAAGTCCGAATATCCCTGGATAGCCCCAAGCAGGATTAATCACTTTGAATACCTATTTTATCAAAATATCCATGTATATTACAACTTTGGCCTTGTTCCCACCCAAAACTACACCTCCAGAAATGCCTAAACACAGTACACATTTAAGTATGTGTCATCCTTTAAACAGCGAAAAAAGCTTTAAAAAATTACGTTCTGTGGAGAACTTATCTAAATGAGAGAGTATCAGGCACTAGAATGAGTTAACTCATTGTAACAAAAATGTTCCTGCAGCAGTTTCTCCACCACAAAAATTCAAGTTAGCCAGCATTAACAAGTGTCTAAAGAAAGTAAAGCCCTAGCTCTCACTCAGAGTGACACATAGGTGGTAACTTATATGTGTAAGCAGTCACATCGATATTCAGTCTGCAGCAGTCAGAGGTTTTAAAGCCACCGACTGCCATGGACTGAACTTGACCCAGATAATCAATGCTAGGTCTAATCCAGTAGTGCCAATGGTCATCATACCCAAATGACTTATACTCTTCAAATGTTGGCCACTCTATTTGCAGCATACAGATGTAAAGTTCTCTTCCAGTTCCATTTTTAATGATTCTGTAATCCCTCTTCTCACCTGACAGGAATCTTTCTGACCTTCTGGTACCCAGCGCATATCATGTCATCCTGAATGAATCTGTATTTCCCGATTGATCCCTGATTCCATGTGGTACATGAAATCACACGTTCTACCATCAATCAATGTACTGGAACTTTCTGAGAGTCTGTGGTGGTGGAAGGGGTACTGAAACACAAAACATAACCACAAAAGTGGGCTTCTTTAAATCAGTGCATTGTTTTGAGGCCTGTGGTGGCTTCCTTTAGATCCTTGTCATTTCTTATGATACTAGTTAAAAAGGCCCGTTTCTGACACAAATGAAATGGGCGCTAGCAAGGTTTTCCTCGGCTCCCCTGCAGCTACCATGTCCAGCGACCCTCCTCCCCCCTGTCCCCCCCCTTCAGCCACCCATGTCCAGCGACCCCTCTCTCCCCTGCCCCCCCCTGCAGCCACCCATGTCCAGCGACCCTCCTCTCTCCCCTCCCCTCTCCAGCCAACCATGTCCAGTGACCCTCCTCTCTCCCCTGCCCCCCCTTCCAGCCACCCATGTCCAGTGACCCTCCTCTAGACATGGATCAGCAGTAAGGCATGTTTCCCCCCCCCCCCTCGGGTTCTGAAGTTGACATCATAATGGCTATTGGTTGATGTCAGCCTGATCTACGGAGCTGTCCTGACCAACTCAGAATGAGCCACGGTCCAGGCAGCAAGTCAGAAACATTGGAGGTGAGAATTATTATATAGGGATTGTATCAGGCTGACATCATAACTATTTGAACTTAGCAAAGGTCAGAGTGTAAATACAGATTTGATGTTATTGGCCTATGACAGGCCTTGGAAGAATTGAGGCTTTGTGTTGTTCTCTGAGGTGGCCAAAGTTTCACGTCATTAGGACACTCATTTGAAGGCTCTCTTTCACACTCTTTGAACTCCTTCTGTCACTCATTCAAGCTTCAGTGCCAGTGATTCTCATCACAGTTTTCATGAGATGCAAGACATAAGAGAAGAAAAGCCAAGTGGACCTACCAGTAGGAAGAATTCTGAGCACACTTTGCTACGAGCTTTGCCTATTCCTGCCCCATCCCTTTTCCCTGTACCTATAAATACACATGTTGTGAAACCTAGGTGCATAATTTAGCCTATTAGTGGAGGGCAATTTTCAGAGTAACATCATGAGAATTTCAGCAGCAGTTTGTGCTGCCTGAATTCTCCACGCCGTGCACAGTTCATTCAATGTGAGTGTTGCTATTCTGGCCTATGTACTCCTGCCAGCCAATATGAAGAGGCTGCCTACATTTTGCAACATCAATTTTCTCTAGGTCTGTATCACTCAGCAGATAGATAGTTTCTCAGTGCTTATACAATAAACATTTTCTTATAATGCTATGAGAACTATTTAATTCTTTACCAGTATTGCTGGATGGGAATTGGACTGTTTTGAGTTGCTCAGAAATGCCAGTTACTGCTTGGCACCAGGTAAGACTGTATACGGTGCTGTGTGTGGCTGGGTTTCTCACTGGTCCCTTCAATGCCTTTTGATCTTTCATTTTTTTTTCCTTCTGCTAGTACAAAGCCAATATAGCATTATAGAAACTTTGAAGGTGGTTATTTAACTGAATAATTTAGGCATTAAGTATTTGATTGCATTTGTGTTACTTCCATCTCACAGCTGGGAATGTTCTCTGTTCTAGTCTCAGTGTTTCACTCTCAGGGTTGGTTTCAGGGATATCCTTCTTTCCTGGTTGAGGGATCCTCGAGCCCCCTCTGGTTGATGCCCCTGTTTCCTAATTGAGGGCCTCCCAGGTCTGTTCATCAATACCAAGAAGCAGGTAAGTGTAACTGATTTATTCTGCAAACAGCTGACATCTGCTTATCACAACAGCAAATGCAAAGAACTGTGTATGCCTGCCATGCCCTCACCTATCTGGTGCGCAAGCTTGAGTTAAAAGAAGACTAAGGAGAATCTGTGTGTGTTTTGAAGAGGAGAAAAGTTTTGTCTATAGTTGGCCATATGTTTGAAATGGTTGAAGCTGTACCCTCATTAACTGAAGGACAATAAAGGTTCTGGTTTCAGCAACAGAATTGGTGTGGTCTCCATTATTTTATGGTGTAAAGTCTGATGTAGAGCTTGCACCGATGCCTGACCCAACCTGCAGCCTTTTCTCCCTGCCCACTGATACAGGAAGTTGCATTAGTGGGGGTGGGACGCAGTAGTGAAAAGGTTCCAGATTGGCCCAGACATGTCTTAGCATTGCTGCTGCTGCCAGACAAGTAATGCAGTTTGAGGGAGGGGAGATCTGAGGGAGGATAAAGGAGAAGTACTAGACTTGCAGGGGGGCTCAGGGAGAGGTGCTGGATTGGCTGGAGGGTAGGGCTGACAGAGAAGTGCAGGGCTGGAGAAGGGGGCTGAGAGAGAGGTTCTAGACTGGAGGGGATTCTGAGGGAGAGGTGCTAGACTGGAGGTGCTGACATGGAGAAGGGGGCTCAAATGGAATGGACTGGGCAAGAGATGCTGGACTCTTGGGCAGGGTGCGTAGCCAGACACCCATTTTTGGGTGGGCCTGGGCCCAAGAATGGGTGGGCAGAACTCCGCCCTGTCCCACAAGTGATTGGTCTCTCCCTCTCTCACCTGCATGCCATATGGTCTCTCAACATCCCCCTCCCCCCACACCTTTTAAATAGCAGATTTTCACTGGCAGCAAGCAGCAAATAATACACACTGCTCATTGTTGGCTCCACAGCCTTCCCTCTGATGCAACTTCATGTTTTCTACATAGGCGGGAATACATCAGAGGGAAGGCTGGTATGCAGGAAGGACAGGAATTTTCGGCTGATGGGGCTTGGGAATCCCTGCCAGACACTTCATAGATGTGCTGCTACTGGGTGGGCCTGAGCCCAAAGTAGGTGAGCCTGGGCCCACCCAGGCCCACCCTTGGCTACGCCACTGCTGTTGGGGGGGGGGGGCTGAGAGAGAGGTACTGAACCTGCAGGGGAAGGAGAGAAGAGATGCCAGACTTCAGATGGGGGATCCAGGAAGAGAGGGGAAGAAATGCCAGACTATAGGGAGAGGGGAGGCTGGAGAGAGGGGTAGATGTCAGACCATGGGTAGTGAGGGAAAGAGAGTTTCTGAACAATGTGGAGGGCAGGGAAGAAAGGGGGGATGCTGGACCCACAGGAGATGTGGCTATACAACCCTGATGCATGCTCCTTCCTGGGCTGTGTAGACAGTAAACTGTACTTAACAGGCTTTCATTTCCAGTGTGAAATTTGCTGCCTATACAACCCTGGAAAAAGCACAGGATCAAGGTTCATGTAGCCCTTCTCCTGCCGATGGACTGGGTTTTCTACTACTACTACTACTTATCACTTCTATAGCGCTACTAGATGTACGCAGTGCTGTACACTTGAACATGAAGAGACAGTCCCTGCTCGACAGAGCTTACAATCTAATTAGGACAGACAAACAGGACAACAAGAGATAAGGGAATATTAATCTATAATCTATCCAGTGGTTAGCTAGTCATTTAGAGCATCTTTATTTTAACTTGGAAGTGATTGTAAAAGATCTAAGTAAAAACAGTTCTTTTAGACTTGGACTTGCCTTCCTGTTCCATTTTCACTGACTGACGACTTAATTTTGGGCTCGTCCTAGTCCCACCACCCCAAACTCACCCATGGCCATTACTGCTAGGTCTATGGCTGGCAGTAAGGACTCAGACCCAAATGGATGCACAAGCCATTTTGATTTGCCGCAAGTCCATTTTCAGGAAAAAAAAAAAGAGGCATTTTTTTGCAGGCGCGCTGAAAAATGGATCTGCGCACGCTACCACAAGCCATTTTTCAGTGTGCCTTTGTAAAAGGACCACATAGGAAAGGTGCAGGCAGACCGCGAAGTGAATCCGTTCTGTCTGAGCGTGCAAAGGACATAATAGTTCTTGATAACTCCATGAAGAAAATTTGTGAAAAAAGGCGTAGACATACAAACATGCTTGTGGAAGAAACAGAAGCTTTAACTTTTTATTGTGGTATAAACATGCAGGATATAATAGTGAAAAGGCAAGCATATGCAGTCTAGTAAAACTTCATACAGTGGTAAAAAGCAGAAATATGTTTCAATGTTGATGTCCCATTGTTATACTCCTAACGATACTTCGATGGTCTCGCATAACTTGTACAATGTAACCCATAACCAAGTTGTAACAAATGTATTTCCATTATTCATATCTTATTGTAAGCCACACTGAGCCCGCAAAGAGGTGGGAAAATGTGGGATACAAATGCAATAAATAAATAAATAAATAAATATACCATTACAGTTATAAGGTGTTGGTCCAGAAAAGTTTGTAATGCCTCTGGTGACTCTTTGTGTTGTTTAGGGTCCTGGTGGGGTATTGATTCATAGCGAGTACATGGTCTTTAAGCCGCTGATGAAATTGTAGAGCTGCTTTCTTTTTAATGCAGTAGTCTTAGATAAGTCCAGCACAATCAATATTTTATGACCCTCAAAGATGATAGACAGGATCAATCATGCTGTGGAAAGGATCTGAAGGGCTTGTAGAAAGAGTAGCAGCTTTGTGACGATGGGGCGCAGTGTTTTGTCTTCAGCTCAGATCTTGCCAGGAGTGCAGCACGCCCTTTCTATGTCCAATGGTATATCCATCTGCAGATTCAACATGGAGGGGATTCACTTCCATTTGATAAATTTTCTATCTGCCTTTCCAATGTGCCCTTTACTAAAGGGTTGCTGCATGGCAATAGGCTTGCCGTGGAACAACTTGGACGTATCGCCAGCCCAATGCGGCAGCCGGTGGTAGTTCCGCCTCTAGCGCATTGCCATTTCCAGTGCTACAGAAAAATATTCTGTAATTTGAGCGTGGGGCCACTACCCTGGTGGTAAATGGCTGGCAGTAAGTGCCTCCCCCCGCATGGCCATGCAATAAGAATTATTTACCACATGGCCATGTCTTTTTTAGGGACTTTTACCTGCTGCGGTAAAAAGGGCCCTGGCGGCATGGTGGAAAACTGCTCCCCGCTGCTACCACAGGGTCCTTTTTACCGCAGCTTGGTAAAAGGACCCCTAATTGAGTTAATTTGTCAGATGTGCAATTTTATGCTCAACAAGGTCCAATGTGTTTGCTCCACCTTGGCTTCCATATCTGTCATCTTAGAGTGCCGACGAGACAAGGGAAAAATTCTAGACTTGGTCCTTAGTGGAGGCATGATCTGGTGAGGGACGTTATGGTACTGGGGCTGCTTGATATCAGTGATCATAATATGACCAGTTTTATATCAACCTTGAAGTAACTATACACAGGAAGTCAAATACGTTAGCATTTAATTTTAAAAAGGAGACTATGATAAAATGAGAAGAACGGTGGAAAAAAACTTAGGGGGACAACTGAGAGGGTAAAACTGTACAACAGGCATGGACGCTGTTCAAAAATACCATCCTGGAGGCCCAGGCCAAGCATATTCCACTAATTAGAAAATAAAGACAGAACTCCAAAGACGGCCGGCTGGTTGAAAAGTGAGGTGAAGGAAGCTATTAGGGCTAAAAGAATGCCTTCAGAAAATGGAAGAGGGAACCATCTGAAATAACAAGAAGCAGCATAAGGAGGTGTCAAAGCAAATGCAAGGCGCAGATAAAGAAGGCCAAGAAAGATTACGAAAAAAAGATAGCATTAGAGGCAAAAAAACATAGTAAAAATTTTTTCAGTATATTGAAAGTAGGAAGCCGGCAAAAGATTGGTTGGGCCGCTGGATGACCGAGGGGGTAAAAGGGGCGATCAAGGAAGACAAAGACGTAGCGGAGAGATTGAATGAATTCTTTGCTTCAGTCTTCACCGAGGAAGATTTGGGTAGGATACCGGTGTCGGAAATGATATTTCAAGCGGACGAGTCGGAGAAACGTACTGACTTCATGGTAAACCTGGAGGACGTAATGGGGCAGTTCAGCAAACTGAAGAGTAGCAAATCTCCTGGACCGGATGGTATTCATCCTAGAGTACTAATAGAACTGAAAAATGAGCTTGCAGAGCTACTGGTAGTGATATGCAATTTATCCTTAAAATCGAGCGTGGTACTGGAAGATTGGAGGGTGGCCAATGTAACGCCCATTTTTTTAAAAAGTTCCAGGGGAGATCCGGGAAATTATAGACTGGTGAGTCTGACGTCGGTGCCGGGGAAAATGATGAGGCTATTATTAAAAACAAAATTACAGAGCACATCCAAGGACATGGATTACTGAGACCGAGTCAGCATGGCTTTTGTGTGGGGAAATCTTGCCTGACCAATTTACTTCAATTCTTTGAAGGAGTAAACAAACATGTGGACAAAGGGGAGCCGGTTGATATTGTATATCTGGATTTTCAAAACGGCGTTTGACAAGGTACCTCATGAAAGGCTACAGAGGAAATTGGAGGGTCATGGGATAGGAAGAAAAGTCCTATTGTGGATTAAAAACTGGTTGAAGGATAGGAAACAGAGAGTGGGGTTAAATGGGCAGTATTCACAATGGAAAAGGGTAGTTAGTGGGGTTCTTCAGGGGTCTGTGCTAGGACCGCTGCTTTTTAATATATTTATAAATGATTTAGAGATGGGAGAAACTAGCGAGGTAATTAAATTTGCTGATGACACAAAGTTATTCAAAGTCGTTAACTTGCGACAGGATTGTGAAAAATTACAGAAGGACCTTACGAGACTGGGAGACTAGGCGGCTAGATGGCAGATGACGTTTAATGTGAGCAAGTGTAAGGTGATGCATGTGGGAAAAAAGAACCCGAATTATAGTTACGTCATGCAAGGTTCCACGTTAGGAGTTACGGACCAAGAAAGGGATCTGGGTGTCGTCGTCGATAATACACTGAAACCTTCTGCTCAGTGTGCTGCTGCTGCTCAGAAAGCGAATAGAATATTAGGTATTATTAGGAAAGGTATGGAAAACAGGTGTGAGGATGTTATAATGCCGTTATATCGCTCCATGGTGCGACCGCACCTTGAATATTGTGTTCAATTCTGGTCGCCGCATCTCAAGAAAGATATAGTGGAATTGGAAAAGTGCAGCGAGAAGGGCGACTAAAATGATAGCTGGGATGGGATGACTTCCCTATGAAGAAAGACTAAGGAGGCTAGGGCTTCAGCTTGGAGAAGAGATGGCTGAGGGGAGACATGATAAAGTATATAAAATAATGAGTGGAGTGGAACAGGGTGGATGTGAGCGTCTATTCACGCTTTCCAAAAATACTAGGACTAGGGAACATGTGATGAAATTACAGTGTAGTAAATTTAAAACAAATTGGAGAAAATTTTCTTCACCCAACGCATAATTAAACTCTGGAATTCATTGCCGGAGAACGTGGTGAAGGCGGTTAGCTTGGCAGAGTTTAAAAAGGGGTTAGACGGTTTCCTAAAGAACAAGTCCATAAAGCACTACTAAATAGGAAAAATCCACAATTCCAGGAATAACATGTATAGAATGTTTGTACGTTTGGGAAGCTTGCCAGGTGCCCTTGGCCTGGATTGGTCACTGTCGTGGACAGGATGCTGGGCTTGTGGACCCTTGGTCTTTTCCCAATGTGGCATTACTTACTGTATGTACTTATGTACCAAGATGGTAAGAGTAGCCAGTTCTGCTCTTAGCTCACAAATGGTGTTAAAGTGAGTAGTATTCAGTTTGTGTATCGCTTTAATTTCATCTGGTAATGTGTCCAATGCCAGAGCTGAGGATTTGATTGGTGCCATTTTCTCTGGTGATGAAGGATCACATTTTGTCTGTTTTGACCCTGATGCAATAGTCACACTCAAATCTTGCTTTTGTTATCCTGATGAGGACATTTTCCCCAAATTAGAAAATATAGTTCTTGAATTGAAAAGATAGCATTAGCCTTCATTAATTGAGTATTTACTGAGTTCTGTAAGCAGCCATATTCTCGAGGCTCTCTTGTGCCCCCTGAACAATTTTGAGCTTGCTCTTTCACAATCCATTATCAGTTTTCAAAAGCATTTTACAATTTTTTGCCATTTTTACATATTGGGAGGGCTGGGTGCTCACGTCTGTGGCCGTGACCACCCTCATTCTTACCCTCTTTCTGGGAGTCAGTGGCTGTGCATGGCTTCTGCTTGTCTCTGTGTCTGTCTCTGTCTTAGTTTCTCTCTGGCTCTGGTGTGCTGATTGCCTTACTGGACCCTCACCTGTGTGGGCTATGCTCTTCCAAGCTGGCTGCCGACTCCTCTATGCCAGTATCCAAGATGGCTCCCGCTGTTCCTTCCTGTGGGCTGACTTCTCTGTGTGTCAAGCCTCTGTTTGGAGGCAAGGAGATTGCTGCAGCTGTGCCTCTGGTGTTGGAAGGCTTTATTAATCACTTAGAGCCTGCAGCCCTTGCCTTTGCATTTCGTCTAAGGGCCCTGGTATGTAGAGTGCTCTGTACACTGCTACATTGTTTGCTCTGTGTGAGTTTCTATGTTTGACTTGTTAGCTTGGGCACAGCTTTGCTTGTTAGCCTGTGTATAGCTTTACTAGTTCTTCTGAGATTGCTCTGTGTATGTTTCTAGTGTATGACTTGTTAGCTTGGGCACAGCTTGCTTGTTAGCCTGTGTACAGCTTTATTAGTTCTCCTGAGTTTGCTCTGTGTATGTTTCTTGTATATGACTGATTAGCTTGGGCATAGCTTTCCTGTTAGCTTGTGTTCAGTCTCCTAGTCTTCTCTTGTTTAGCTTTCTGGTTTTTTCCGTGTGTGTTTTCTTTTGCTTCTGGGGCTTCTGCCCTTGTTCTGTCTGTTGCCAGTACTCTGTGATACTGGAGCTGCAGCCATAGTTTTGCTCCTTGTCCTGACCTTTGCTTTGACCCTGACTTCTGCTTTGCTAGCCGCCCGCCCTGAGACTTGCTTTGAACCTGCCTACTGCTGGAACCCGGACATTCCCTGCCTGTCTGCCTTGCTTTTGCCTAGGTGCCTGGGGGCACTTCTGTATCCTGATTCCTGCTGTTCCTGCTTGCAAGTTCCAGTTCCGGTTTTTCCTGTAAGCCCTGCCGGCTGCTCCGAACCTGAGGGCTCAACCCTCGGGGAAAGGTGGCTAAGCATAGGTGAAGCCTAGGTCCTGTGTGTTCCTGTCCGGCGAGTTCCGGTCCTGTTGTTCCAGTCCAGTGGGTCCACTCCTGTGTGTTCCAGTCCAGCGGGCTCCACTCCAGTGCACACCCGTCCGGTGTGTTCCGTCCTGGGTATTCCTGTGTAGAACTCCAGGCCGGGGTTCCGGTCCAGTCTTGTCTCGTCTCTACCTTGAGGTGATCTTGCCTGCCACTGCCGTCTCACGGTAGTGGCCCAAGGACTCACGAACCCAGTGCTCCCGGGGAAGAAGCCTGACAGTATGCCAAGGTCCCCGAGAACGCGACACTGGGAGACTGAAAATAATGCTGTTTTTTAAGCCAGAGTTGTTTTAGATGAGCCACACTCTCTACAGTGATGTGTCATGCCTTTTAAAACTTTTTATCAATGTTGTAGCTTATGTGCAATGTTTTAATTTAATAATTGAACAGTGCTGTGACCTCTGACCCTAGCACAGACAACCTTTATAGTTAACACACACTGCTGGGGCAGATTCACCACGAGTTGATGTTAGATAGAAGGAAGGTATGTTCATGTTGTACTGACATTTGGTATTGTTGGAACCAGCTATAGTATAGATTGCTGTCTAAACTTTTTAATATTTTTCTTGATTGAAAGACACTAGCAAACTCCTTTTTTTTTTTTGCCCTTAGCTCCTAACACCTGGAACACACCTTTCGGGTATGTGAGTCCTATTTCACCTCCTTTTATTTATTGTGTATGCTTTTATCAACAGTTACTATGATTTCATATTGTTCTTATATGTTTTTGACTTCAGTTTGTGGATTATGATTTTGCTTTTAGTGATTTATTTAATTGTTTTATGGTTTCTTATGATATATACTAACATTATATTTCTTTTGTATTAATTAAGAGTTCTTATTAACCCCTGATGCAGCCCTTTATGGGGTGAAACATGGCCATGTTGAGCTTTTAAGTATTTATTTGTTTGTGCTTTAATGTCTTGTGGACTACATTCAGGTAGGCCAAGTTCATCCTGGAGCCTTGCAGAGCTGTGTGTGAAAATCCAACCAGGTGACTGACTAGTGATTTGCTGTCTATCAAGAGACAGAACTTTATCTCTTAGTCCCAGGCCCAAGACAAACTAAATATACTGTTGTGTTGATAGACATTAGTGCATGCTGTGGTCTTGCCAAAGCAGGCCAAGCAGGATGATCAATTTTGTATGTCTAGGAACTGGCTGTGTTAATTTTCTTCCTACCTGTGAATAGAATTCTCCCCACTCCCCCAAGCAGATTATAAATTGTTATGTTCACCTTTAACCCCCCTGCATAGCTGTTTATCAGGGCTTCAGGCCTGCCCTCTTCTATGTTCCCACTATGACTGATATAACAGTAAAATGCTGTGGGACACCCTCCAAGGTGGTAGAGATTCTTGCACTCTATGGACCTGTATTATAGGGCCCAAAAGTGTCATCTATTAAATGCTGCAAATCAGTTCACTCGGGACAGCATAGCTAAATATTGAGCTGTGAAAATCAAGTCAGACCAGTTTTGCACTTCATCAGGCGACATCTGTTATTTTACATTAACATGTGGGTACAAACTAAAGCCGATTAATGGGAAGCCAAGAGTTTATTTCACCTACTGTTACACCGGATTCAAGAACCCAGAGCTGTGTAGAGAACTGACCACAAGCAGCAGCTACAACCACAGAAGAGAAATGATACTTATCAGACCAAAGAATATTTTCCCCTGGAATTCTATCCTAGAAACCCCTTCCTCAGAAACATCATACCTCCATCTTGGACGTGCCCCCAGCCAGTGACCCAGCACCTCATTTCTGGGAAAAAGAGAACGGGTGAGCCAGGTAGACAGATGGGGAGGATGTAGCTAGTAAAGCTCACAGGAGTTTCCAGTTCTACAAGGGCTATGTCTCCGCTGGACCCTTCATTTCTGTAGCTGGGATTGATTATCACCTGTCGCAGGGAAGAACGGACCACATGGGGGTTGACAGCATTGTACAATAATTGGTAAGCTCCCAAGCATACCTGGAGGGCAGAGACATAGAGAGGTCTGTAAAAAAATAAAAGTAAATTTAAAAAGGGTAGGAATGAATGGGTGAGAGAAGAATGAGCTAGCAAACTGGAAAATCTTCAATTGTGATTTATTATCTACTCTCACTGTGTCTAATGTGGACAGGTGATTTAAACATCCTGTACTCAGATTTAAGCTTACATTTACTAAGCTTATTTTGTATAGCTTTAGTCAATTTGTCCCTTTGCTTCTCAACTCTCTCCTGGAGGGACACCTATCTAGTCGGGTATTCAGGTTATTGCAATAAATATCCATGAGATAGATTTGCATACACGGGATCTCCACTACATGCAAATGTATTTCATGCATATTTATTGTGGTAATCCTGAAGACCTTACTGGCTAGATATGCCTCCAGGAGAGGGTAGACAGCGCTTATGAGTGTAAACCATCGGAATAGGTACCTTGTCACAAGCAATTTATTATAGTGTAATGCACACTGGGTGGTTACTTTATAAATAATTTATGTTCTTATATTAACTTACCTTAATACAAAAAGCTGGCATATTCTTACATGTTAATTTAATATAGGACTGGGGTGAAAAAAGGTCATGACCAAATACTTACCTATGGTTTTACAATGGGGAATATTCCTCACCATTATAACTCATGAATTTTCATGAATTTTCAAAAAGTACTAAAGAAGACAGCATTGAGGTTTCAAGGATCCAGATCCCTGTTCAAGTTTCGGTGTGAGAAAACATTCCCAACCAGAACTTGAACTAGGGATGGGCACCCAGAAATGTTTCACTTTCATGTTCATTTGTTTTTTTTGTTGGAATGAATGTCATTAAGATGTGCGCACTATTCCCCATATTCTGTATATCGTTGCTGAGATTTCCACATGGAAATTGAAGCGTATTCTATAATAACTGGTAAAAAAGGCCCTTTCTGAAACAATGAAATGGGTGCTAGCAAGGTTTTCCTCAGAGTGTGTGTGTTTTACAGAGTGTGTGTGAGAGTGAGTGTGTGATAGAGAGAGATTGAATGTGTGTGTGTGACAGAGAAAGTGAGACTGGGCGCGACAGTGTATGTGTGAGAATGACAGTGGCAGGGACCCCCCTCCCAGTTCCAGGGTATTCCCACCCCCTCCCTCCCCTCCCAGTGTTTTTCCACCCCCTCCCTCCCTCCCTCCTTGTCCTACCAGTTGCAGTGTTGTCGAACCCCCTCCCTCCCAGTTCTAGGTTTTCCCACTCCCACCCCCTCCATCCCTCCCTCCCAGTTCTAGGGTCCTAAACCCCCCCTCCGTCCCTCCCATTTCCCCATCCAAGTTGTACTGGTTTGCGTCCCAGTTGCAGTGTTTTCCCTCCCCCTCCCTCCCTCCCAGTTACTGCCTATTCCTGCAGCACCATCGCCAGGTGTGTGTGTGGGGGAGGGGAACCCTGAAGCAGCTCAGAGAGATGTAGTAAGACCTGCCGCCAGCATGAAAAATATATTGTAATAGACGTCAGATTTTCCCCAGTACTAAACAGAGAAAGTCAGCTGAGTGGCAGCTTAGGAAAGTATGACCACCACTCACACTGTACTCTCGCTCGTAGCACAGGAGATGGAGGTGAAGGCAGGAAGAAGAAAGAAGCAAGAGAACACCCCTTTCCCCACACGGCTTCCCTACCATTTAGCAAACAGTTGTTTTCACATCCTTGCTGTGCAACCATGACACAGTTGAAGTGGTAGGAAGCGGGAAGTAAAGATCGCAGCATGCGGGCGACATCGTTCTCTCTGAAACTTTGTGCCTCTGCAATGCCGCTGCAAGCCCCACTACAAAAATTTACAGTGCAAGGTACGGACAACACGTACCCTTTTCTTCTCTCTGAAAGGGTGACGTGTGGTCTGTACCTTGCGCTGTAAATTTTTGTAGTGGGGTTGCGGCGGCATTGCAGAGGCAACAAAGTCCTTTTGTATTTTCTTGTATCATTACCCACCCTCAATGTCATGACATTTAGACGTGAGGGTGAGGGAGGCGGTGTGAGCGATGTTATTCATTGAGTGTCATTGCTCCGCCCTCAACGTCATGACGTTTTGACGTGAGGGCGGGGCAGACACTGATGGGGAAAAATTCTGATCTACACCACCACAGAAGTTGCAGACTTTGCAGGCTTCATTAGAACGTTGGGGTTGTGAATTATGTGCGGAATGGGTCTTGCTGAGGGCAGGTCTATGAGTGACAGTGAGTGGTGCATGAGTGAGAGTGAGTGGTGCTGACAGCCTAGCCTACCAACACTACAGGGCTTCAGTGTTTCCCTGCCAACGAGTGAGCGTTCAGAATGTTGGACGTGAGAATTATTTATAAAGATGTGCATAACTTAAATAGTTAAAAAGCTAATCAGCGCTGTTATTGGATGTCATCCAAGCAATTAACAGCGCTGATTGGAATTGAGATTTATGTACATAACCCGCTAAGTGTATTCTATACCATGGTGCGCCTAAATTCCTTAGAATAGTTGAAAATGGGGTGTGGCTATGGACAGAGCATGGGCATTTCTACAATCTATGCACATTATTAGAGAATGCACCTGCTCTGCGCATAATTTGTCATTGGGATTTATGCCAAGTAAAACATGGCGTAAATAGACATAATTAAATTTGGTCGCGTGCAGAGCCACTTGGCCTATTCTATAAATCATCTGGAGATTTAAGCTAATTCTATAAAAATTAGGTGTACTTTAGAGAATATGCCTAGGTGTATTTCTTTTCCGTGAACATTTTTCAGGTGCCATATATAGAATCTAGTCCTATATGCACATAGGGGATAAATCTGCCCAGGTTACCTACAGTTAGGAACCTAAACTATGTGTGCTAAGCATGAAATCTATAATGGTAATTACATATGTAATTGCCATATAAGTAACTTGCCATTATAGAATACTAGCGTAAGTCTGCATTTAAGTGCTTAACTTAAGGCATGACCACTTAAGCCATTTCAAAGACTGGTGTAAATGCTCACACACAAATGCTGTCAGGTTTATGCATAACTTAATAATATTAACACGTAAATGCTGGGCACACCCCTGGCCCACCCATGCCCCTCCAACATCTACATCTCCCTAGCAGTTACATGCTAAAGCATTTACATACTAAGGTTATAGAATTATGACTAAGTGCAGTTAGATGCCTGACTACAAATTAGTTTCAATTATAACCAATTAACTCTATTTGCAGCCAATTATTGTACTTAATGCCAATTAGCACCTAATTTATCAATTAAGCTAAGTGTGTAACTGGCGCTATTGTGCAATTTTGTGCATTAAGCCTAAAATTGTGTGTGCAAGATTATTGAATGAGAGGGATAGTGTGCACTTTTCAAAATGTGGGTGCTATTCGCACAAGTGCGCTCTCTTTCACTCTTATGCACATGTGCAAACTATCACATGTGTGTGTATTATCAGGAAAGATTATGCACAGTGTGCAAATATCACACACTCTTTAAGAAAATGTGTACTATGGGCTAGATTCTATATATGTCACCTGAAAAATCCACATGGAAAAAAATCCCGTCAAGGCATAATCTCTAAAGCACACCTACATTTTATAGAATAGGCTTAAATTTCCACGCGGTATATAGAATACGCCGTGCGCCTCCACATGACCAAATTTAGTCATGGCCATTTGTGCTATGTTTTACTTGGTGTAAATCCAAACACCCAAATTAGACGTGGATCGGGTGTATTCTATAATAATGCGCATAGATTTTAGAAATGCCCCGCCCATGATCATGCCCCCTTTTCAACTATGCAACTTAGAATTTAGATGCACCACATTACAAAATACACTTAGCGAGTTGTGCATGTAAATTTCAATTAATGCCAATTAGTGCTGATAGTTGCTTGTAAACATCTGGTTAACAGCACGGATTAGTTAGTTAACCAATTAAGTTACACACACTGTTATAGAATACTTTGATTTCCATGTGGATTTTAGGCGCGATATATAGAATCTGGGGGTATGGGGATAATTCTACATAGGGTGCCCTAAGTTAGGTGCCAATTAGGTGCCCAATTGTAGACACGCAAATAGGAGATAACAATAGTTGGGGGTAAAATGTCAGGGACACACATAAGTGCACAGGCGCTATTCTGTAACTAGGTGCCTAATGCTCTTATGTGTAACTGTAAAGAGGGCATTCCCATGGGAGGGGTATGAGCAAGTCAGGGGCATTCCCACTATTTTAGCGCACACATTATAGAATACTTCAATTTACACGCATAACTGTAGTAATTAGGTGCACCCATTTACAACAGCCATAGACATGGCATAAGTGGTTGCATCTATCCAGGAGTGCAGGAGTAGCCTAGTGGTTAGTGTAGTGGACTTTGATCCTGGGGAACTGGGTTCAATTCCCACTGCAGCTCCTTGTGACTCTGCACAAGTCACTCAACCCTCCATTGCCCCAGGTACAAATAAGTGCCTGTGTATATACTATGTAAACCACTTTGAATATCATTGCAAAAACCACAGAAAGGCAATATATCATGTCCCATTCCCTATAGTTGTGGCCTAAAAGTCAACTTATGCTAGTATTATCTAACAGATTAGGCATGCTATTATACCATTATAGAATATTAGCTGGCCATCCTAATTGTAGGCACCAAAGGTTTAGCACCCTTTATTGAATTGACCCCTATAGCACTCACTCATATTGGCAAATGACATTCATTTGAAATGACTGCCCATTTCTAACTACACAGTGTCTAGAAAAAATGGGACATCCAACATTTTCCAAATAACTAAAAAAATGAATGTACTATTATTAAAAAAATTATTACTATTATTGACAGGTGTTACTGAAAGATGCTATAAAAACTGGACGAGCCCTGTTTTCAAAATGGCATCATTCAGAAAGTGACCATTAAGATCCATTTTAGCAAAATGGCATTTAACGAAAAAGATAAAGTAGCAATTACATTTTTGTGACAAAATATGGTACAAAGTGTTTGCTAAGGGAGTTTGCATAATAAAGGATGGACATATGGCAGACTAAATAAGTTACTTCAAAAGATAAATACAACAGGATCAACCAAGCACCGCGCTGGAAGTGTGCATCTGCAATTTGCACGAACTGAACAAAACATCATTAGAGTCCAGGAGCTTGTCTTAAGCCAGGAGGATAAACTTCAGACTCATCAAACAATACAAAAAATAGTACTTAAACGGGGGATTTCAAAATCATCAGTAAGTGAAATCATGAAGCAAGATCTTCAGTTACAGTGCTTTAAAAGACAAAGGGCTACTGAGCTGATAGAAGCTAACAAGCACACCCGGTATCAATGTTGCAAACTGTTATTGAAACATTATCCGTCAAGTCTGGTGAATTTCATTTGATTCATTGTTGAAAAAACCTTTACTGTAGCTTCACTAGCGAACAGTCAAAATGATCGTATTTATGCTCCAACCCAATGCGACCTGTCATTTGTTGTGCACTCAATCAACATTCAGCAGAAATGTAATGGTTTCTGTCAGTATCTCTGCTCTAGGACAGACAAACATTCATTTCATGGAGACAGCTGAGGGGAGACATGATGAGGTCTACAAAATCCTGAGTGGTGTAGAATGAGTAGAAGTGAATTGATTTTTTACTCTTTCAAAAAGTACGAAAACTAGGGGATACTCAATGAAGTTATATGGAAATACTTTTAAAACAAATGGAAGGAAATATTTTTCACTCAACAAATAGTTAAGTTCTGGAACTTGTTGCAGGAGGATGTGGTAACAGTGGTTAGCGTATCTGGATTTAAAAAAGGTTTGGAGACATTTCTGGAGGAAAAGTCCATAGCCTGCTATTGAGATAGACATGGGGAAGTCAATGCTTACCCTGGGATTGGTAGCATGGAATCTTGCAACTATTTGGGTTTCTGCCAGGTACTTATGACTTGGATTGGCCACTTTTGGAAACAAGATACTGGGCTAGATGGACCATTGGTCTTGCACAGTATGGCTATTCTTATGTTCTTAGGTGTTAAAAATCAATGGGGATTATTACAGAAACATCCTACTGCTGCAGAAATTTCTGCCTTAAATTCAAGATATTTCTAAGATGTTATTTTTCAACAGAATGGAGCTCCAGCGCATCAAGCTCACAAATCAGTTGAGCTCTTAATTAATGAAACCCCAGAATTCATTGCGCCAGCAGCTTGACCTCCAAACAGTCCAGATCTAAATCCAGTTGATTACAAAATCTGGTGCGCAATGGAAGAGAGCATTTACAGAGCAAAAGTAACAAGTGTCTCAGACCTATGCCAATGAATATTGGATACCTGGGACAAACTTGACCTGTAATTGATGAAGCTATCAGTCAGTGGCATCGAAGAATTCATGAATGTGTCAAAGTTGAAGGAGGACATTTTGAACACAAATTATGAACTAAGAAAAAATCCATTATACTAATGTATTTTCAAAGGTCACACTAAATGTTTAAACAATTGCAAAATATTTTGAAACTATGTAAGGGGTCCAGTTTTTTCTAGGCATCGTGTAGAACTAGTGACCATGTAATCCAAAAGCAACAAATCTATGGATGAGCAAAGGGAGCACTCTCTTGTTAACTTGGGATGCTAGAAACATGCGGTGCTCTGCTCTCTGTAACTCTCTCCCCACCCTTATACACACACACTTACGTTGCAAAGCAGTGTGCTGCAGACACAATCCACTGGTGTGTGATCAAGGAACCCCCACAGAAGTGGCTGCCATCCATCTGTATGCTGACTTGCCATGGCCATTCCCCATCCTTTGCCTCTTGTCCCCCCACAATTCGGTCTGAAATTATTGGCTTCCCACAAACTAGGAAAAGAGGCATATGGACTATTGTTATGTGGTAGCATCTCCAAATGGACTTGTTCTACACATACCATGACAGGAACAAACCTCATTCATCAACCCAGATACATTGAATATGATTTAATCTCTCAAATTTACTGCTAAGGTTGTTAGTATCAGCATTGTGCCAAACAGAACCTATTTCCAGAGTTCATAGAACATGATGGGGCAGATATTCAGCCAGTGGTGGTGAGGGTTTTGCTGACTGATGGCAGCGTTATTCCCAAATATTAAATGTCGGGCCATGTCCAGGCTTCTCCATTGATTATCCGGTTTATGCAGCGCCAGCTAACACATAGCCAGTTAAGTCAATATACAGAATTTACCCGGCCATGGGTTGCTGCATAAAGATAGGACTATATTTTATGTGGTCCCATTTATGCGGTTACCATGGCCAGTGAAGTGCTGAATATCAGCACTTAACCGGCCAAGTGCTACCCCAGAATGCCTCCAATATAGTCAGTCCTCACTTAAGTGCTACCACTAATTTTCAGCAGCGTTAACTAGTTAAGTGCCACTGAAAAAAAAGCAGATAGCCTTGAACAAGTGATTTAACCAGCCATTTCAGGCTGGTTAAATCATTTTGAATATCAACCAAAATATGTACAGACAGCATATCAAGAAGCATCGTTATCTATATGAAAAATGTAGTATAATTTTGTTTTACCATGGTTTCTTCTACTTTAAGGACCTTTTTAAGCTTCTAAACACTGACACTGAAAGGGGAAGGTAGCCTGAAAAAGTATTCCTATTCTGCATCAATTTGAACAATTTTATTTTATTTTGTCATATGATGATTCATTCCATTAGGTCTGGTTTGATTTGTTCACTACATTTACTTTCTAATTTGGTCATTCAGTGAGGATGCTCAAAAGTCTACTTTAATTTTATGGCCCCATGATTAGGGAATGCTGTCACGAACTCAAAGAATGTGAGCCCGTGGGCTGCTGCTGGAGACTTGCTAGCAGCAGGAGAATCACCTGGGTTAGAACTGGAGCTTGGAAGCTGAAATGGAGCTGGAATGATGGACTGAAGCTGGAAAGCTGAACTGGAGCTTGCAACACTTGAACTGGAGCTGGAAAGCTGGACTGGAGCTTGGCTGGAATGGAAACCAGGAACAGAACTTGGCTGGAGCAGAACCAGGAACAGGGCTAAGCAGGATGAAGCAGAAGCAAAGCTAGGCAGGAACAGAGTGAAGGAACAAGGTACAGACTTGGCAAGGCAGACAAGGCAGAGCGCAAGGCAAGGCAAACAAGACAGGGCTCAAGGCAAGGCAGACAAGGCAGGGCTCAAGGCAAGGCAGACAAGGCAGAACTCAAGGCAAGGCAGACTAGGCAGAGCACAAAGCAAGGCAGACAAGGCAGAACTCAAAGCTAGGTAGACAAGGCAGAGCACAAGGCAGGACTTAAGACAAGGTAGGACAATCTGAAGTGCCACATATACACACAAATGCTACAACACTCTAGAAGGCCTTTGTTGCAAAGGCAAAGTTTGAATATCCCAAAGTTCCTTTATGAGAACCCTCACTGATGATGTAATGCCCTCAGGAATGAGGCTTGAAATACACTGAAACACCAAAGTGAGGCTTGGATACTGTGACATCATAGTGAAGCTTGGATGGCTCGGGAGTGAGGCTTGGAAGCTAGAACATCAGAGCAAGGCTGGAATAATCTATGGAATGTGGCTTGAGAAACAAGGAGAAGGCAATTCATAGAAGCCACAGAACCTGACCATCGGAAGAAGAGGTGAGTTTGGACAAATGCATTACACCTCCTGATGTTCAGACTGAGGCTGATTATCAAAAGTTTAAGAAAGCTTTAAAAATATGTTTATTTTCTCATGCACTTTTTGATTGTTTTGGAAGATTTGTGGGGTTTTTTCTAGTTTTTATTTATACTTTTTAGTTATTAATATTTGATTAACTGTCTTTTTTAACAATGTAAATCAAGGCGATGTACAAATTTATTCTTGTATTTATTATAAACCACCTTGCTAATAATGATACAAAAGGTGGCCTATCAAATCCAACAAACCTTAGTTTGGACACAGAATAAGTTTTCTACAAGCAAATATAAAGCAGATATGAGGTAGCTAAGTTTACATTAAAATTGGGATTAGCTCACACCAATTGATTCAAAGGAAGTCTTTAAAAATTGACTAATAGGGATCAGTTACTGAAGAATCCAAGATGCACACAGAGCCAGTTGGGGAAATCTGAATTTCAGCTCCATGCATGCAACAGAGAAAAACCAAGATTGAGGGGCCCTTTTACAAAGGTGAGTAAGAGCCTACCGCGCATGCAGCATGCATCAAATTGGCGTGTACTGGACAGTTAATGTGTGGGTAATGCATGAGCCCTTACCACTAAGTCAGTGGGTGGCATTAAGGGCTCAGGACGTAAATAGATGTGCGCTGGTTTTAATTTTGCCACACATACATTTCCCAGCCCCCAAAAACCCTCTTTTTTCCAGACGCACTGGAGAAATGGTCCAGAGCGCATCCAATACACGTGCCCACACTACTGCAGGCCACTTTTTGGTGCACCTTTGTAAAAGGGCCCCTGGAAATTGCCTGTTCTGATGACCTGGGGTGAGGTAGCAGCCTTCATTCAAGGCTATATCTCTAGAACCCTGTATCTATCTCTAATCAAAGACTAATAACAGATGGTATAATTTGGAACTCAGGTGCAGGGAACACAACTGGTGACTTCCTTAGGGATAAGCAGTATTCCTATATGTTATCTGTTTCCAAGAGACAATCACTCTCAAGTAACATTCTCAATTTGGCTATTTTTATTGGCAGAGCTCATAACAACATTTTTGTTCTGAATACTTATTGTACTATTTGCTGGTAGCACATTCAACTCTTTTACTAATCCAAACAAACATGGTGGAGACTGGAGAGCCAACTAAAGTCCAGTATCCTCTAGAGTCACAACTAATAGATTTTAATTTCTAGTTTTTCTGTGTAGACTTCTGAAAAGGGAATATAAGCTGTTTTTGGTACAAAACAAACTGGAACTACTAGTGGACTTCCAGAAGAAGTGCTTTTCATTGTCATTAATACATCAGAAGACTATCAGGAACCATCAAGCTATTTGTTAACTTTTAAAATTCTTTGATTCTGAATGCCAATCTCTCCTAACTGCTCTCGTGTCAATTAGAGTCTGAGGAAGGAATTGTTCTCCTTTTTTTGCCTTAACCCTCGTCCCTGAAGCAAGTAATTGAAACGGCAGTTCTCAGGGGAAGGCATCCTTGAATGTTTTTTAGAAGAATTCCAATGAGACTGATAAGTACTCAGCTTTTCACCTAGCACATTTGTTTCAAAGATTTAAAGTTTGTAGCACTGTGGTGGTGGGAAGCCAAAAAAAATGACAGAAAGAAAAAATAAAAAAAGTCTTCCGCAAACACTTTGGGGAGACCCGATGAAAGAAATGCTATACCACTTCATAGCAGCATTATTGACTGCATGAGAAGTGGAAAAATATCTGAGGGTTCCCTTATACTTAATATAATGTGTACATTACATCATGTGTACCATACAGGTGAAATGGTGCATTGGTGATAGCTGAGACTTGAGTTTATATTTTGGTGGCTAAGGTCCCTGGTTATATGTTTACTTGTGGATGTTACCAGAGACTATGATATTTTGAATTTTTCCAAGTTGGATACATAACATAAAATAAATTACAATAATTATATATAAATCCTAAGTAATTGTAAGAATAACAAACATCAATCAACAAAACATGCTAGCATAAACAATTTAATCAATAACATTATATGGTACATAATAAAACTACAAAATTTAAATAGTTATTTGGATTTTGACTTTCAATTTTTCAGTGGTACCTCAAAGTGACTTTTAGCTTTTGGTTTAAATCATTTGATATACTGCCTGTCAAAATATACAGCAGACCAGTTTATATTTAAATAAGGGATTTAGCAGTTACATTCAGTCATGGCAGGTGTGTATGCAAAAGGTTTTGGCAACCAAGGTCAAACTATATTCTTCAATGAATCCTTACGTGGCACAGCCTTCACATGGTATAAAGTTAAATACTTTTTTCTCCAAATTTTACTGCACAATTTCTATTTATTTAGTTCATATTTCATCTTTATTTAATATACCACAAATAATGGAGACATCTAAGGGTTACAGAAAGCAAAAATTTGGAAAAGGGCAAGGGAAGATACATAAAGAAGCTAGGTTACAAATAAATTAAGAAAGGGGAACACATGACCAAGTTACCTATTAGAGGATACAAAAGAGAGAGAGGAAGTGCAAAAGATGAGACCCTAGTGAAACAATGGGAAGAGCCTACTGTGAGGCCGAAAAGAAATAAAAGCCAAGCTTAAGCAGAAGGAAAAGCACAATGGAAATTGTAAGCTTTCAGTAGGCTTTTGATTTCAGAAAAGACAATTCACAATGAAGGTATAAAGTTAAAGAGTTCCGCAGAGAAGGGGCCAGAACGCTAAAGCAGTCAGAGCAGCATGAAGCAGAGCAAATCTGACGAAAAGAAGGAACAAGAAGATGCTGATTGGCTAAATGTAGAGGGTGTGTCAGCTGGCAGGAAGAGAGAAAGATATGCAAAAAAGACGGAGAATCAGAATGGAAAACATGAAAGAACATAATTAACAACTTAAATGGTAAACAGAACTGGATAGGTACATAAGAACATAAGAGTAGCCATACTAGGTCAGACCAATGATCCATCTAGCCCAGTATTCTGTTTTCAAACAGTGGCCAATCGAGGTCACAAGTACCTGGGAGAAAACCCAATTAGTGGCAACATTCCATGATACCAATCCCAGGGCAAACAGTTGCTTCCCCATGTCTATCTCAATAACAAACTATGGACTTTTCCTCCAGGAATTTGTCTAAACCTTTTTTAAACCCAGATACACTAACCGCTGTTACCACATCCTCCGGCAAAGAGTTCCAGAGCTTAATTATTCGTTGAGTGAAAAACTATTTCTTCCTATTTGTTTTAACAGTATTTCCATGTAACTTCCTCAAGTGTCCACTAGTCTTTGTACTTTTGGAATAAGTAAATAAATTGATTTACTTCTACTCGTTCTATGCCATTCAGGATTTTGTAGACCTCAATCATATCTCCCCTCATCAGTCTCTTTTCCAAGCAGAAGAGACCCAACCTTTAACCATTTAACCAGTGCTCAACAAGAAAGTAGGGTGACACTGTACAGAAGGGGCCCAGGCCCATAACCCACTCTAACTGTTACGCTTGTGTGTGAAAAATGTCAGCCCCGCTCCCCCACCCAAAAAGAAAAAAAAACACCAAAAACCTACTGTACCCACATATAGGTGATACCTACAGCCATAAGAACTATTATAGTGGTGTATAGTTGGATACAGTAAGTTTTTAGTGGGATTTGGAGGGCTTGTCATACAATATAAGGGAGTACGGGTGAGATGTGTACCTTTTATGTGAAGTCCATTGCAGTGCCCCCTAGGGTGCTCCAATGCTGTGCTGGAATGTCTGTGTGGCCAGTCTATTTAAGAATGCTGGCTTCTCCTACACCCTAATGACTTGATCTTGTGCATTTCTTATTTGGAATTTCTTTTCTTTCCAAAATGGTCCAAAAGATAGACACGCTAAGGACAAAACAACAAGAAAACATCTAGGAAATGGCCATTTTTGAAACAAAAAGATACACATTTTGCATGTTTGAAAATGGCCATGTTCACCACTTGATTTTTGGACATTTTCAGCAAAATGTCCAAAGTCGGGTTTAGATGTCATATCAAAAATGCCTCTCAAATGGTTTAGTGACTCATTAGGCCTTTAATTAGTCAAATGAAGGCCAACTGCACAGATGGAACAAATACTCTGACCCTTCCAACTTCCCAGCTTGCAATTATTCACCCTACATTCAACAACTATGGGCTCATTTAAGCAGCTGTATTGAGCATTTGAAATGAAGATAATTCATGCCTACACAGTGGCGTACCAAGGGGGGGGGGGGCAGTGGGGGCGGTCCGCCCCGGGTGCATGCAGTGGGGGAGGTGCCGCACGCCTGTTGGCTAAGTCCGCTCATTCCCTCCCTGCTGCTCCCTCTGGGCCGGAACAGGTTACTTTCCTGTTCCGGGGCAGAGGGAGCAGCAGGGAGGGGAATGAGCGGACTCGGCCAACAGGCACGCGGCACCCCCCCCCCCCCCCAGCAGGTAATATGCCCCCGGGGGGGGAGGGGGTAATTTTGCCGGTGGGGGGGGTAATTTCGCCGGTGGGGGCCTGTGCTGCACCCGGGGGAGGGGGGCGCATCGGCGATCCGCCCCGGGTGTCAGGCAGCCTAGGAACGCCACTGTGCCTACAAAGCAGAAGACCATTAAAAAAATATCTTTAAATGCTTCTAGCTAACAATTTCAATTGTCAGAAACATTGTTAAGAAATGGAAGTTACATGGAAATGTTGAAATCAAGGCAAGATTTTGGAAGACCAAGAAAAAGCTTTGATATAGACCTGATCCAATATTTATTCTTTGATTTGTGTTCTTAGTATTTAACCAACTGGATTGGGAAAATGTGGGAAATTATTTCCCACATTTTCCCAATCTGATCTGGTTCACTGTCAAGCTTATTTTTGAAAGTGATTGCCGGCCATAAATCAGGAGATAGCCGGTGATCGCGCAAAAGTGGCCAAATCGGTATAATCAAAAGCGGCTTTTTGACAGCATCGCCGCTTTCCCGTCGTCTCGCCGGCGAAAGTTCAAGGGGGCCGTGTCGGTGGCGTAGCGAAGGCGGGGCATGGGCAGGCATGGGCGCTGGCTACCGAGATGGCCGGCTTTCGCGAATAATGGAAAAAAAGTGTGCGTTCAGCAGTATTTCCGCCGGGTTTACTTGGTCCCTTTAATTTTCACGACCAAGCCTCAAAAAGGTGCCCCAACTGACCAGATGACCACCAGAAGGAATCGGGGATGACCTCCCCGTACTCCCCCAGTGGTCACCAACCCCCTCTCCACACTAAAACAATAAAACTAAAAACCATTTTTGCCAGCCTGTATGCCAGCCTCAAATGCCGTACCCACCTCCATGACAGCAGAATGTGTTCTATCCTCTGACAGCCTTTCCTTGGTTGTGGATGTGGCTCTCGGGTGAGTGTGACCACCTTTTCTGTTTAGTTGCACTGCACAGTCACATCAGCAATGCATGTGGTGTGTGTAGGGTAGTGGGCTCTACTCCCATGGTGCTTTTCCCCCTGCTAACTGGGTCAGAGTGTGTCCAGTTTTGTTTCCGGTAGTCCATGAGGTAGTGGCCATTTTTGTCAGCCACTTCTAGATCCCTTTCATGTGTTACCCACATTAGAGAACTTAGTTATTACCTTGAATGGTGCTCTGAAGAGGCATTGTACACCATTCTGCCAGCTCTGACCTACTGCTAATCTCAGTACCAGCGAGACTCTTTGCCAGTGGGGCACAGCCTCTGATCTGCAGTTAACTCTGAGTAAGCGTGCTTTTTCAAATAAAGGACTTTTCAAAGAATTTAGTCTCAGGTGTCAACTGGTGTGCCAAGATTATACAGCAGCAATAAGTCCTATAGGTCTGCGTGTATGCAGGTCCCTGGAGCACTTTTAGTGGATACCACAGTGCACTTAAGGCAGGCGGGCCCAGGCCCATCCCCCCTACCTGTAATACTTGTGCTGGTAAATGGGAGCCTTCTAAAACCCACTGTACCCACATGTAGTTGCCCCTTTCACCCCTAAGAGCTATGGTAGTGTTGTACATTTGTGGGTAGTGGGTTTTGGGGGGGGGGTTGGGGGGCTCAGCACCCAAAGTAAGGGAGCTATGCATGTGGGAGCTTTTTTCTGAAGTCCACTGCACTGACCCCTAGGGTGCCCAGTTGGTGTTCTGGCATGTCAGGGGGGCCAGTGCACTACGAATGCTGGCTCCTCCTAAGACCAAATGCCTTGCATTTCGCCGGGTTTGAGATGGCCGGCAGTTTTATCCATTATCGCTGAAAAACAGAACCGGTGATCTCAACCCTGGCGAACTCTGGCATTTGGCCGGGCTAAACCGTATTATCGAAAAAAAAGATGGCCGGCCATCTTTTTCGAAAATACGGTTCCGGCCAGCTGTTGCGCCACCGCCAAAATAGATCGCCGGCGATCTATTTTGCCGGCGACGTTCGATTATGCCCCTCTGGTGTCTCACTGGATATTATATACTAAGAATACAAATCAGGTTCAATGTATCAAAAGATAATTATATAAACAATACAAATATATCAGTATATACAACAGTAAATAGGATTTGTGAGGTAAATAGAATGTGATAATTAATTTGAAAGAACAGCATTATGAAGTAAAATAGAAAGGAGATGGTTAAATTGCATAAGGGTTTTTGCTTTTTGGTGAACATCAATAAAACATTTCTTGAAAATAAAGGTTTTGGGGATTTCTGGAATTTCAGATAATTGTGCTCCCATCTGACTGATTTTGGGAAGTAGTTTCACCATTAGGTATATTGGTAAGGGAACCCTGCCATGAAAAGTGATTTATATGCCACTTTTTTGCAACTGGGATAGTGGAGTGTTAAATAGTCTCTGGAACCAGGAAGAGCGTTGCATAAGGGGAGATTAATTAGAGGTTGCATATAGTCAGAGAATAGCCCATATAAAGTTTTGAAAACAAAAGCACAGAGTTTGAATGCAGTTCTACCTTTTATGGGGAGCCAGTATCATTTCCTGAGCAGAGGGGATGCTTGCTCAAAATGTGTGACCCCATAAACAATTCTAGCGGCTGCTTGTAATCTTTTTAATGTCCGTTCTTTACAGCCAGATATGCAAACAGAATCCATAGACCACTGCAAATGCCTGCTGAAAAGTTTAGCTTACCCTGGAGTAACTTTCTACAAGCCCACAGTATAATATCACTTACGAAACAATGATCTGCATGGGTGAATTGTCAGAAGAAAACCTTTCTACAACCTCATCATAGAAGTCATCAATGAAAATAAGCAGAAGAAAACCTTGATAAGACTGAAAGATTTTGGAAAAAGCTGATGAGACAAAAATTGAATTGTTTGGCCATGATCATACAATAAAGGCAGTTAATAAATTGAAATACATAAAACAAATAAATAAAGATACATTTGGTGGAAAAGGATGAAGGATTTGAAGAAAGGAGCACCTTGTCAACATTAAGCATGGGAGCAGATCCATTGTGCTTTCTGGTTGTATGACAGCCACTTGCATTCAAATTATCCCAGAACCTAATCCCCCATAGTCAGTGAAGAAACTGAAGCTGAAAAGAGATTGGATATATCAGTGAGACAGCAATCTGAATCATATATTAAAATGCGTGGGATATGCATAGAGGAATCCTGTGCAGAAGGAATGGATCCTCAGAAGCTTAGCTGAAATTGGGTGGCGGAGCAGTTGTGGGGAAGAGGGGGTGGTGGTTGGGAGGAGAGGATAGGGGAGGGCAGACTTATACGGTCTGTACCAGAGCCAGTGATGGGAGGCAGGACTGGTGGTTGGGAGGCGGGAAATACTGCTGGGCAGACTTATATGGTCTGTGCCCTGAAAAGGACAGGTACAAATTCAAGGTAAGGTATACACATATGAGTTTGTCATGGGCAGACTGGATGGACCATGCAGGTCTTTTTCTGCCGTCATCTACTATGTTACTATGTAAATCATGAAGCACTTAAGAGAAAGAAAGTTGAAGGTTTAGGAATGACTTTACAGTCCTCAGGTTTGACTATTATTGAAAATCTGTGTGGACACCTCAAACCAGCAGTGCATGCAAAGAGACATAAAAATATTTCTGAGATAAGAGTTCTGTAAGGAAAAGAGAGTGTGTGTTGTGGGGGGGGGGAGATTCCCAAAGGAAGAACACAAACATTCTTAACTGGCTACAGGAAGAATTTGGAAAAGTGGTTATTTCTGACAAAGGTTTACAATGTACTGAGTGAAATAGTGCAAAACTTGTGCCATAACCACTGCTTTCATATTTTAAATTAAAAAAAAGACTCCAACAAATAGTGATTATGCATTATCATTTGCAGAAAGATGTCATGTTCAACTTTATTCCATGTAAAGGTTTTATCAGCCTCTGTGCAGGTAGAGATTCATAAGTCTGACCAAAGGTGCCTATACTTTTGCACACAGGTATATTTCTCTTTTCCCAAAGGGCTTACATTGAAGTTTGTACCTGAAGCAATGGAAAGTAAAGTGTTTGAGGTCAGAGAGAGCATCAGCAAGATTTCAACACTGGTGTTTGCCTGGTTCTCAACCTACTGCCCTAACCACTAGGCTACTTCTCCAAAACAATTTTAGATAAAAATGATTATGAAAAAATCATAGAAATAATAAAAACAAAGTCTTAAAGCACTCCCAAAGAAGTAGCAAGATAGCCTACCTCCCTGATCTACTGTAATCCAATTGAAGGCAGAACTAAACAGAGAAGCCTTAACCTGTTTCCTGAAGCACAAATAATTATCCATTAAGTATAGTTCTTTAGAGATCAGGCACCACAAAAAAACTTAATCTCTAGTATCTGATCAACTAACAGTGGTGATACCTGAAAGAACATAAAGCTCCTACACAGTTATACACCTTGGACCCAGCCACTGAACTCTCCCTTCAGATGCAGAGTATTATCGGGAAATACTGCTATTTAACCACAGGGTTAGGCCCCTAAAAACAACTTTCAAAAGCAAACTGCTCTTCTTGATGATTCAGTACAAAACACTTGACTGGTTGGATAGAAAGCTTCAGATCCAAGTAAGTCACCAAAATCCTAACTTGTTTTTTAGACTCCTAATTCTGCAGGGCACAGCCATCTTGTGCTAAACAGCAATAGAAGCATAAAATTAGAAAAAGAATGAAGGCAGATAAAGATAATATGGCCTATCCAGTCTGCCCATCCACACCATCTACTATTCCTTTCTCTCTGTTAAGAGATCCTATGTACTTATACCAAACTTTCTTGAATTCAAATAGTCTTCCTCCCAGATTCTATATATGGTGCTAAAAAATATGCACTGAAATTTGCATGCAGCTCAAAGATGCGTGCACAAATTAATTAGTTAATGAGTTATTGCATTGCAATAAACTGATGTTAACAATCAATAACTGCAGTTAATTGGCAATATTTGGAATTTGTGCATGCATCTTCATGCACACTATTCTATGACACTGGGTGAATGATTGCTATCAGAGATACGGATGCCCAATACAAGCTAATTTACCCTAATGCCCCCCTCCACAAACACATGAAAGGCAGTGTACCAGAATACTAAAACTATACTAAGCCTTACTAGGATCTACATTTATTGGAAACTGCCCTCATAAACCGATCATCAGTGGAAAATGGCCGCTACCTCATCAACAGCATCAGAAAAAGAGGCAGAAAAAAAGAAAGTAAGTAGATCATAGTGCTCATTTTCGAAACAGACGAATATCTTGAAATGGCAAAAAAAAAGTCCATCTGCCAAAAATGTCCAAATCATGATTTTCAAAAGGTAGAATTTGGCCATTTTCCACTGCAGCTCATCAAAATAACACAGAGGCGTACTGGAGGCATGTTTTGGGCTGGACTAGGATTAGATCAAAATTAGGATGTCTTTCAGTGATATTGGAAAAGGAAGAAATGTCCAAGGCAAAAAAGAAAGATGTTTTTATCTAGACTTGCTTCAAACACATCCAGGGTACAAAAAGGTGCCTTGATTGAGAAGTGGACCACTAGATGGATGAATGCATGGCCCCTCCTTCATTTCCCAGTGGTTACTGACTCTTTCCCACACCCCTAAGAAGTGAAAGTGACAGTGGATACTAGGCTCTATGACAGCTTAAGGTATATGGCCATTCCTAATAGAGCAGCAAGCAAGTGTAAGGAGTAACCTAGTGGTCAGTGCAGTCAACTTTGAAAAATGGGACTCAGGTGTAACTCAGGTGAGCCCTCCTGGAACATAGAAATACCTACTGTAATTGAACGTATAAGAAACCTGCAAGCGTGATGGCTATTGTAGTGGCGTACATTTAAGTACAGTAGGTTTTGGTCTGTTCCTGGAGGGCTCACAATAACATATAAATGAATTAAGGTGGGATTTGCATCTGGGTCTCATTGTTTTAAAGTCCACTGCACTGACCAGTAGACTGTTCTTCTGCTCTTCAGGGATGTCTATGTGGCCATTTTTCTACAATGATGCCAGATGTTTTTGTGCTTACTTTTATGGCATCCATATTTTGGATGTTTCATTTTGGAAATTGGATGTTCATTTCAGACATTTTCAGTGCAAGACCATCCTTTGCACGTATTTTCGAACAGGAAATCCCAACATTTTTTCTGTGCAAAAATGACAGCGAGGTGAACTTTTGGGTGGGGGGGGGGGGGGGGTTAGGGTTAGGGACGTCTCAATTATGACTTGGACATTCTTTCAAAAATGCCCCTCCATGGGTTTCCAAAGAAATTGATAAAGAAATAAACAAAATCTCCCTCTAAATCTCTTACCTGCAGAAGCAGCCTGTGTCTGGTGAACACCTGTTTAAAGCAAAAATAGAAAATGATAAAGAAAGTGATGCAATGCTGCAGACCTTTGAGCATTGCATGATAGAATCACCAGATGGCTCCAATTCATTAAGCAAAGGCTGAGCAGGTCTTGATTTTGCATTTCATATGGCTCTTGCAGTTCCAGTGTCTAAGAAAAGTAGGACTTGAAAGTCTCAGGAGGTGCTAAGAACCAGGACTAGACTCAAAACTGAGTAGAGATTATTAACCCTAATCTTTCCTTTTCAAGCCTGATTCAGCATTCCTCAGTCAGTTCCTAATATGTATCCTCTCTTCCTCATTTGCCAGTGAGGAGTCACTGCATTCCAGCACATCACCTGGCTTATTTAATAAGTAACTGTAAGGGACACATTGGCATAAAACCACAATGTTGTATTTAAAATGGCAAGACTTCTTGGTTAGCTTCACCAAATCATGAGCAACACAGCCAAATCTTGGAAAGTCTCATCAGATCTTAAACAATCTTGACAAAATAGCATCAAAAATTTTTGAACTGCACTGGTTTGCACTTTTAACTATTACTGCTTTCTATTGAACTCCAGCAGTTCTCTGTAAACTCCAATCAATTGTGTCGTCTCTTCAGATTTTGTTCAGTTAAATTTTGCTAGATTTTTCTCAAATGTTGGAAAAATGCATGTATTCTCAGAGCTGGTTTATTTTTTAAGTGCAAATTTATAAATCAGAATCCCAATCAAAGAGTGCCCAATACGGTAGTTCAGACTTAATGAGCTGTGTTGCATTGGCTTGTATGTCTAATGTTATTGAGTTGGCTTCATTGTGGAATTTGTGTTGTATGTTGGATTATATATATTTGAAAAAATCACCTGGAGCAGTCACTTTCTAGGCATCTCATGAATTCTAATAAATAAGAGCCTGATTTTCAAAAGAAGCTGCGCACATAAACATGTGCCCTATTTTCAGCCAAATGTAGGATCAAAGCTTTTCAGCATCTTTGTTTAGGAGCTTAAATGTTATGCTTATAAATTTAGCACTGCCATCATTTGCCTAATTTATGAGCCTACCCCCTAATTCTATAAAAGTCACTAAAATTTGCGTGTGCAAAATTGGGCATGGGCCCAATTTGCAAACACAATTTAATTAAATAATGAGGTAAATAACAAAATTGAAAGGCTTTTTAGCAAGCAATTATTGGCACTATTTAGATTTAATTGGGATATATGCACTTAAATTTAGGCGCAGGACACGTGCCTAAATTTTACATGTGAGTTCAAAAAGGGGGTGTAGAAATGGAAGGGTCATGAGCGGAATGGGGCATTCCTAACATTTATGCACATTGTTATAGAATTAGGGAGGATATGCGCCTAATATAGGCGTGTATTCCCGGGCATAAGCACAGCTTATAGAATAGAGCTTTTTGGTGCCAATTTTTTCAGTGACATATATAGAATTCACCTCCTTATGTGAAAATCAGTACAAACCTAACTTTTTATCCCCACCCTAAATCGGTCCTTGTTGCCACCCACTTTTTAGTGTTTAGTGCCATTTTAAGTAAAAATGTATGCATTCAGCCCTAGTAAATTTTCAAAGAGGCCAATTTATGAGCATAAGTCTCAAAGGGGCCCCTTTACTAAGCCACAGCAAAAAGTGGCCTGCAGCAGTGCAAGCGCATCTTTTGGGCACATGCTGGGCCAGTTTTTACTGCTGGAAAAAGGGCCTTTTTTTAAGGGGCCAGAAAATGGACGTGTAACAAAAATAAAAACCAGCGCGTGTCCATTTTCAGCCTGAGACCTTACTGCCACCCATTGACTTAGCAATAAAGTTTCACGCACTACCCGGGCAGTAGGCATGCAGTGCACGCCCACTGCTGTTTACTGCCGGTAAGCACCACGTGGTAGAAAATAGAAAATATTTTCTACCATGTGTTTTTGGTACATGCCAAATTCAGAATTACCATCTGGGGCACGCAGTAGCCAGGCGGTAATGCCGAGTTGGGGCACACTGGATGCACTTAGGCCCTTGTCCCTTTGAATACAAAGTTATGCACTCAAATACAGTACATTTTCAAAGAGGCCAATTTATGAGCATAGCTCTTAAAGTTAGGAGCATAAATCCTTTGAATATTGGGCCCCAAATAACAGCTCTCTGACAATTCTAGCTAGTCTTTAAGCAACTGGGGTGGTAATTAGGAAAAGAACAGTTGCTATAAATCACCAGGCTAAAGAAATAGAGATCTTCTGCTGCCTTATTGAAAAGGGAAATAGTTTCTTTAGCTCAACATTAGAGTGAGTGACATAGGGAACACTGTGAGTTCAAATCCCTAAGATCCCTCATAAGAAGAAACTAAGTTATTACTGAGTGGCGCAGCAGGTGTGGAAATCTCACACCTGAGTGTTATTTAATATTTCCAGAGGTAATATCCCCATTTTGCCAATTGCCCTGTCCCCTAGCCTTCTATACCTCAGTCATACTGAAATGATTTCCCCTTCATCCAATTGTAAAATTGATTTACTCACCCGTGTACAAAAGCAGCAGTATCCCCAGAACCAGGATATGACCCATCCTCTCTGCCCTTGGGAGCAGTTTATGTGCCCCAGTAACCCCACCAACCAGTTGTTAGCAAACAGAATGTTGCTATGATATCCAGCAGAAAGGGAAGATCACTTATGAATCCAAGGACCTCACACATAGAATAACAAATATAACTGACCATTCCCTTATATGTATGTAACTGCTCCTCCCTTCTATCTCCCACAAACACTCCTCTCCCTTCTTCTGTCCCTGACACACAAACTTCCCTCTTTTCTACTAATTCTCCCTCCTCTTCCTTGATCCTTCACACATGTATACCTACCCCTCCCTCCCTGCATCTCTCATGCACACACAGTTCACTGTTTCCTTCCACATAGACAATTTCTTTTTTGCATGTCCCTAACATATGCAGTACTATAAAGCCCCTTTCTTCTTAACAAACTCATCCCCAATCTATTCTTTTCTTTCATATCCACACATCCCATCCTTTCTCTATACCCCACACAAACACCTGCCCTTCCTCCATCCTCATATATGCATAAAGATACACCTTCCCTCTAATTCCCTTCTCCCTTTTTCATTACCAATCTTCTCCTTATATCCCTGTCACATGTAGACATCACCCCATGTGTTCTCTCTCTCTCTTTCTTTCTCTCTCTCTCAAACACTAGTTATCCCTCACATAAACGTACTCTTCCTCCATTCCTCTATCCTTTAGGTACCTCTGGTACCTCATTCCCTCACATATACATTCTCCTGTATGTCACAGACTCTATATACAACTCTTTCCTTTTTTTACCTACCTTTCACCCTCCATTACATGGAGGAGTAGCCTAGTGGTTAGTGCAGTGGACTTTGATCCTGGGGAACTGAGTTCAATTCCCCCTGCAGCTCCTTGTGACTCTGGGCAAGTCACTAACCCTCCATTGCCTCTGGTACAAAATAAGTACCTGAATATATGTAAACCGCTTTGAATGTAGTTGTAAAAAACTCAGAAAGGCAGTATATCAAGTCCCATTTTCCTTTCCATATGACTTTCATCTATCAACTCTTTCACACCAACATCCTTCCTTCATCAGCATGCTCACTGTCATATATCATTTATGCTTTTACCTGACTTTTATATACATACATCTTCCCTTCTTACACTCTCTCTCTCTCTCTCTCTCTCTCTCTCTCTCTCTCTCTCTCTCTCTCTCTCTCTCACCTACCCTTTGACTCATACATCTTCCCTTCCTGTGTACTGCCAGTGTGAGACACTAATTGCTCCCTCTTCTACATAATCTTCCATTTCTTTTCATTGATTTATTTTTGTTATCCATCAAAAATACTCTTAAGTAATATAAAAATCATAAAATAACTATAATAAAACCTATGTACAAGTCACAGATATAAAAATCAAAATCATTAAATATCAAAATGCAGAAAAAGAGGAGGACCAAAATGGCATCAGATGCTGCTGCTTTGATCTGAGCTCTGCACTACCTGAGTCTGCTTGTTTACGAGTTTCCCTGCATTATTGCAAGCTGGGAAAAAGGAAGGCTAAGTCTCAGAATTTCCCATCTGGTTCTGGGGGGCTTACACCACTGAGCCAGCCAGTATTTGAGGGGTGTGGAATATGGACCTCGCAGGGAGTTGACTGCTACTTCAGTAGTGTTTAGGAGGCTTCCTGTGGAATGGAGCACTGAAAGGGTATCTCTTAGCCCTGAGCAAAAGGCAGCTCCAGCAAGACCCGGAAATGCTTACAGCCAGGTTCAGACACAGGAACTGGCAGTGTTGAATAGAGAGCTCCCAGGAACCAGTGTGGAGGGGGTTCCTCATGGTTGTTTCCTACCCCCTGGAGACTGAGGAGTTAGAGATGGGATTTCAGTCAAGCACTGTGGCTGTTGCTGAAGGAGATCCATAAGGGAGTGTAGTCACTTATAATACTGGTCTCCATGATTAAGAAGACCAGCTGTCATGACCACGCAGTCACTCTGGGAGACTATCAAAGGTCTGGACTCTTCCCTTTTCCTTTATGCTGGATATTCAAAGAGGATGTAATTTGCTGGGATTTGGAAGATTGGGTCCAGGAGTTGGGTCAGCAATCTTCCCAAGTGGACTGCATGGAGTCATGGATGGAGGAATTGCAGAATCTCAATAGAGGCTAGATCAGAGTTAAGAATGCATTGGAGGTTATTTTGGAAACTCTATTCACGTTTTGGAGTTCTGAAAACTGACACTTAGACATATATATTGCATATTAAACAGCTCATTGATTTTATATCTGTTAGGGAAGAACACAGAGTTGTGATGGATGAAACTTTGATTAATGCCAACATTTATTGCTAGCTGTAGTGTGTAGACTTTAGCTTGCCTCTGTATATTCAATGTTATTGTCTTGACTTTGTAAGTTTCATGAGTTCCCTATTGTGGTGTAAATGTAGAAATAAGTATATCTTCTTGTAATTTTCTTCTTTTTACAAAATTGATTTTTCTTTTCCTTCATGGTGACCTGAATGTTATATTTTGAAATAACAAATAAAAAAATACCGCAAAAAAACCCCCCACCAAATAATACAAATCATAAATATAAAATACAATTAATACAATTCAACTAATACCTAACTCATATATCTATAAGCATTCAAAAACACAGATGTAAAAATACATAATTACATAAACAGAATCAGACCTTGAGGGGAATAATCGAACAGCACCAGCGAAATAGATTGCCAGCGATCAATTTGGCGGCGCAGCAAACAGCTGGCCGAACCGTATTATCGAAAAAGATGGCCGGCCATCTTTTCTTTCGATAATATGGTTTGGCCCAGCCAAATGCCAGAGTTTGCCGGGTTTGAGATGGCCGGTTTTGTTTTTCAGCGATAATGGAAAAAAATGCCGGCCATCTCAAACCCGGCAAAATCCAAGGCATTTGGTCGTGGGAGGAGTCAGCATTAGTAGTGCACTGGTTCCCCTGACATGCCAGGACACCAACCGGGTACCCTAGGGGGCACTTCTAAAACTTTTTTAAAAATATACAAATACCTCCCAGGTGCATATCTCCCTTACCTTGGGTGCTGAGCCCCCCCAAATCCCCCCCAAAACCCACAACTCTACACCACTACGATAGCCCTTATGGGTGAAGGGGGGCACCTACATGTGGGTACAGTGGGTTTTGGGGGGGTTTGGAGGGCTCAACACTTACCACCACAAGTGTAACAGGTGGGGGGGATGGGCCTGGGTCCGCCTGCCTTAAGTCCACTGCAACCAACAAAAACTGTTCCAGGGACCTGCATACTGCTGTCAGGGTATGACATTTGAGGCTGGCATACAGGCTGGCAAAAACGATTTTTATTTTTTTTTAGTGTGGGAGGGGGTTGGTGACCACTGGGGGAGTACGGGGAGGTCATCTGGTGAGTTGGGGCACCTTTTTGAGGCTTGGTCGTGAAAATAAAAGGACCAAGTAACCCAGGAAAATACTGATTAACGCCGCTTTTTTTTCCATTAGGCGCTGAAGCCGGCCATCTGGTAGCCACGCCCATGCCCGCCCATGTCCTGCCTTCGCTACGCCGCCGACATGCCCCCTTGAACTATCGCTGGCTCGGCGACGGGGAAAGCGACGATGGTGTCAAAAAAGCAGCTTTCGATTATACCGATTTCGCCGCTTTTGAGAGATCGCTGGCCATCTCCCAAATTATGTCGGAAGATGGCCGGCGATCACTTTCGAAAATAAGCCCGTTAGTATTCTATAATGAAGAGTAGGCTTAAAATGGGCACCATAACCAGTGCCTATAGTTGGTTCCCTATTATAGAATTATTTTATTTATTATTTATTTATTAGGACTTATTTACCGCCTTTTTGAAGGAATTCACTCAAGGTGGTGTACAGTAAGAATAGATCAAACATGAGCAATCGGCAATTACAGCAGTAAAAATATTCAAATAATAATAAAAAGTATGGCATAGTATACTACTTACAATGTCAACACAATACGTAATAGAACATTTTAATTGATAGTGAAGGGTAAAGCAAAGATGGAACATATAGATAGGTAGGAGAGTAAGAAGAGCAAGAAAGTAAGGTAACTAATTTAAAGAAAGTTGCACATAAGGTCAGAGATGGTTTAATATTATCTCAGCTAGGGTAGGAGTGCATAAATTATTCTCTAAACACATAAAACATAGGAGGAGGAGGGCCAGGGCTGAGGCCAGAAATGATTTAGACAATGGAGAGATTCAACCACTCTCCAGGTAATATTTATTTATTTATTTATTTTTATTTATTTATTAGGATTTATTTACCACCTTTTTGAAGGAATTCACTAAAGGCGGTGTACAGTAAGAGTAGATTAGGCAATTAGAGCAGTAAAAATATTCAAACAACAATACAAAGTATGGCATGGTATACTACTTGCAATGACAACACATTATGTACTAGAACATTATAATTAGTAGTGAAGGGTAAGGCAAAGTTGTAACATATAGATGAGTAAGAAAGTAGGAAGAATTAGAAAGCAAAGTGATTGATTTGAAGAAAGTTGCACATAAGGTCAGAGAGGTGGTTAAATATTATCTCAGCTAGGGTAGGAGTGGATAAACATGTCCGCTGCAGTATGTGCAGCCCGAGTCAATCCTTGTGTGTGTGAGTGAGACTAACAAGATAGTTACTTCTTCCGTTAAAGGCTTATATATACACATAAACTTATGCCTGCACAAAAGTGGTGGCCCAGCTGCCATAAAAATATGGATAATCAGTGGTGCTCCTTGTGTATATAACACTGCTGAACATATAGTTTAAATAATGTAACTCTGCCATCCAGGGCCATGGTTATATCAGGCTGAAATCGATATGCAAATCACATAAGCTCCTTGTACTTCAGGCTTAGGTTTGTAAGTCATGAGACCACAAACATCTCCCATTCTAAAACACATATATATAGCTCTCCTTCACCACGTGAAGCTTTATGATTACACATCTCAAAATGCTTTGGGACAGAAGTTCTAAATCCAACTCATTAGAAAGCCTTCAGCTAATTCAAAAGATGTGGATGGCATTAGAAAGACACAGAGTAATTAGTAATTAGTTTCACAAAACGGGATTGCAGAACACAAACAACTGAGCATAATAAGGTGTGACAATGATCATTTGCAGGCCTCACATGACTTTCCACACTGGAGATCACAACCACTGTATAGTACAAGTTGTTTACTGGATTAGGTAAAGGACTTATCAATGACAAGGAAACAGAAAATGACGGAAGATAAAGACCAAATGGTCTATGCAGTCTGCCCATCCATACCATCTACTCTCCCTTCCTCTTTCTTACAGATCCTATATGCTTGTCCCATGCTTTCCTGAATTCTGATACAGTCTTCATCTCCACCACATCCACTAGGAGGTGGTTCTACTACCTTTCCGTAAAGTAGTATTTCCTTAGTAAGAACTGTAATTTGGCAGTGTCAGACTGGAATATTTTTCCCAGGTTCTAGAAATTGTCAATCTAGGAATAGTTTTGAGTGGACAGAACAACATATAGTTGGTTTGCTCAGGTTAAAATGTTATTGGAAATACTATACAAGCATCAAGCTATGAATGTGATAGTTTCTAAGGTAGGCCAAGAGCAGGGTAGGTTGTAAGCAGTGTCCCAAGACAATGATGCTGCTATAGAATTTGAACCTTTGGTTTCCAACCTGCTGCTCTAACCATTAGGCTACTTCTCTGCCCCTTGGGGGTAAGTTAGCTATACAGAAAACAACTTCTTCTATTTTAAATCTGAGCCTTGTATGGCTGTGAAAAGGGTAATGTAATGGGATTCAGGAATCCCTGAGAAAGATCATTATTATGTCCCTCAAGGAAGGGCTTATGCCACCATCCCTGCAGCAATTAATAGTTACCACTCCAGTTAAAAAAAAGAATCCAGGTTGGATTAGCCCACAGCTCACCAATATTTCTGCAGCTGTGACCCCAAATTGTGTGACCATGGAAAGTGCATGATCCCCGGTTGGTGCAGGACAATGATATCCTATGAGGCACCCACCCAGGTTTCAACCCGAAGCACAGGTGTGGTGACTCCATTTGGGATCCTGAGCCACAGTTTGGGAAACTCTGGATTAGCCCATGCTATTTATAAATATGTGCTTTTGTTCCATTAGGCGCACTGTTACTACTCACATTACTTTTTTCTTTTTTTAGGAAAGGGATAGTTTAGATGATTTTCAGGTAGGAGTCTCTACAGTACATAGTACATTACATTAAATTACAATCTGTTTTTTTTATTCTGCTAATACCCAATGCATTCAAAGTGGATTACAAACAAGCAAACTAGGTAAAACACCTAGAACCATCCAAAAATGTTTTTTAAAACATCTGCAAATAAAATCTATATTACATCAGTTTTGAAGTAACATATTCACAAAAAAGAGTATTTTTATCATTTTCCTAAATAATATAAAATTATACTCTGTCCTTTAATTTTCTGCTAGTACATTATAAACTCTAGCTGCTTGATAAGAAAAGAGGGAATTAAAAAGTCTCTTTGATCTTATCCCTTTAGGATCTGGAAAACATAGTTGGTTCAAAGATTGTAAAGAATGTTTGCAGAAGACTCGTGAAAAATCAAGTAAATGAATCATATAGACAGGAGCTATTCCTTGTTGAATCTTGAAAATCATGCAGTATAATTTAAACAATACTTTGGCTTCTACAGGCAAACAATGAAGCTGAACGTACAAAGGGGTCACTCTATCAGATTTCCTACTTGTAATGTAATGTAATGCATAATCTAGGTGTCCACATTTATGCACCCTTAAGCATGTACTATAAATGTCTAGAATACTAGATGAACCTTTAGCCTTACTCTCCCATCAATTAATTTTCAGGCCATTAGCCCATGGACTCCTCCCTCTGATACCATGCAGCAATTCTATAAAAAACATATTTATTTATTTATTTATTTATTTATTTGTTACATTTGTATCCCACATTTTCCCACCTATTTGCAGGCTCAATGTGGCTTACATAGTACTGTGAGGCATGAAACAAATATAAAATGATGTTATTGTCAAATAAGAATCGTGTGTTACAGACACATTTGGGAATGGTAGGGATGAGGAGTTATATAGTGTTCAATACAGGCTTTGGTTTTGTTGTGTCGCTGGGTTCAGGCACTTAGGTTAGGTCAGTAGGGTACATAAGTACATAAGTAATGCCACACTGGGAAAAGACCAAGGGTCCATTGAGCCCAGCATCCTCTCCACAACAGCGGCCAATCCAGGCCAAGGGCACCTGGCAAGCTTCCCAAACATACAAACATTCTATACATGTTATGCCTTTTCAAACAGGTTGGTCTTTAGTGATTTCCAGAAGATAAGGTGGTTGTACGTTGTTTTTATGGCTTTCGGTAGTACATATAATTGCACATCATGCTTTTAAGTATTAAACCTTGTTTTGCAAATAAAAGTAGGCACTGATAGTTCATTGAGTTTGTGTGGCTGTCGTGGCTTCTTGTTTTCCTTTGACTGTAGGCTTTTTTGCTGTCCCTTCCCCAATAAGCCACCATCCTAGGCAACCAACTAGTCATGATTTGGCTGGCCTTGCTTATGCAGGTATGTGTGCACCTACCTACATAAGTGCTAGCAGGGCACCTACTGTACGTGCTGTTCTGCAAATACCTTTGTAATTAGTGCATATTTCCATGAGGGAAATACAAATGGGCAGATCAAGGGCATAGCTCCCAGTTACACACATCCATGCCACACTGAGGTGCCTGCACTTATGCCAGCTCTATGTAACTGGTGTAAATGCAGGCTTCTAATTGATAGGCATGCCAATACCAGATTATGGTAGTTTTCCATAACAAAAGCTGGGCATCTAGGTCCCATTACACAATAGTCTTCTACCACATGAACTCAGGGCATCTAAATTGAGACACCCAGTTGTAGAATTGCCCCCTTAACATATATTAATTCACACACTACCCCCAGATTCTATATATGGTGCTTTGAGCTGCACATGCAATTTTGATGTGTGTCTAATTTGCATGCACAACTTAATTAATGTCAATCAGCACCTCTAATTTATTTATTTATTTGGATTTTGCTCACACCTTTTTCATTAGTAGCTCACGGTGAGTTACATTCAGGTACATTGGGTATTTCCCTGGCCCTGGAGAGTTCACAATCTAAGTTTGTACCTGAGGCAATGGAAGGTTAAGTGACTTGCCCAAGATCACAAAGAGCAGCAGTGGGATTTGACTTGGGCAATAGCAAGCAATTTTCGGCACTAATTGGCAATAGTTAGAGTTTACATGCACATCTTTTTAGACGTATTCTATAAAGAGGTGCACTTAAATTCTAGTGTGTGAATCTAAAGGGGCGTGGCAATGGGAGGGGCCTGGGTGGGTTGAGGGCATTCCTAAAATTTATGTGTGTTGTTGTAGAATTATTGGTATCTGTGCCTAAATTACATTTGGGAATTTACACCAGGTTTTCATTGGTGTAAATGGTCATGCCTAAATATAGTCGTGGTTTCATTTCATTTTAGATGAGTATAATTTCACCTTTGAATGCATTTGGTTATCCATTTTTAATGCATCCATTTCACAATGTTTTCTTACTTTGTGTAGACATGAGAATTTATTTATACAAGCATATCATTTTTGTCTTTATATTTTTAATATATGCAAAATTTTATTTCATTTTTGATGAATTTAGATGTTTTATTATATATTTTTTAAGAAATTTAATCATCTGTATAAATTCATCTTTATATGTATTTATTTATCTATTTTTAAATGTATCTATTTCACAATGTTGTCTTATTTTTGTTGGATTATTTGTAGTAAATAATTAGCAGATTTTAGTACACACAGCTTCAGCTTTAGAAATGTTAATTTCTTTCTTCATCTCTCTCTCATTCACCCCTGAATAATTCACTGCTGAGTCACTTTAAAGTTGAAGTAACAAAACATCTGTTTACTCACAGTTTGTAGTTAGATTATAATCAGACAGGCTTATATATACATATTACTATACATTTGTATTATCAGCTCCTTCATGTGCTTAGATGGCAATGGATGCTCACACCACCATAGATCCTCTCAGGTTAGGAGAGATCATGAGCTCCATGTGCTCCATGTGCTGCATCTGCTGTGTCTAACCCCCACAGGAAGTTGCATAGCTATGTGACCTCTCTAAGTAATTCACATCAGAGGTCACAGAGTAATCACAGAGAAATAATAGGTGACAGGCAATGCATGTAAAATACAATTACATTCCAACAAACCCCTTCTCATGCATAACTGTCATGCAATTATTTATTCATACAAAGTCCAAGCTTTATACGCAGATTCACAAAATGTTCTCTGGGTAACGGTTTGGTCATGATGTCAGCTGTCATCTCACTGGTGTGACAATAGTGTAGACTTATGACCCCTTCTTTCGCCAACTCTCGCACGTTGTGGTATTTCGTTGCGATGTGCTTGGTGCGTGACTGAACCTTGTCATTCTGTGACAGTCGGATGCAGCTCTGATTATCTTCCATTATCTGGATTGGTCTCTTTTCAGCTATTCCGAAATCCAGCAAAAGTTTTTCAATCCACATCAGTTCTCTGCACGCTTCCGATACAGCCACGTATTCAGCTTCTGTAGAAGACAAACTCACAATACTTTGTTTATGACTGGCCCATGAAATTTGTACATTTCCATACATAAACACATATCCACTTGTGGATTTATAATCAGAATGATCCCCTGCCCAATCTGAATCACAGTAACATATTAGTTTTGGATTACTATTGGCTGAAATCTTTAATTTACAATCAATGGTACCCTTTAAATACCTTACCATCCTTTTAACTGCAGTCCAATCTGATTTGGTAGGTGAGCTGACCCTTCTGCTCAAAATTCCTACTGCATTTGCTATATCAGCCCTGTATGTGGTAGCTAGATATAAAAGCTTACCTATGGCTGATCTATATTGGATGTTATCTGGTAAAGGTTCTCTTACTGTTTCATCCTTCAGAAAATCAGTGATCATGGGAGTGCTTACAACTTGGGCATCTTGCATACCTAAACTTTCAATAAGCTCATTTATTTTCTGCTTCTGGCTTAGAAGATAAGAACCATCATTTTGTTTCTCAATTTCTATCCCAAGATAGTATGACACATTACCAAGTTCTTTTATTTCAACATTGAGGTTTAAACACTTTACAATGTCCTTGTACTCTTGCTCACTTTTGCTTGCAATGAGCAGATCATCAACAAAAGCTAAAATGTATGCATATTGTCCATTTCTGCACCTAGTGTACAAGCATTTATCTGCTTCACCTTGCTTAAATCCTAAATTTGTCAATATTTCATGCAATTTTTCATTCCAACATTTTGCACTTTGCTTTAATCCATAAAGACCTTTGTTTAATTTACACACTAGCTGTCTTTGTTTTGTATTTATGAAACCTGTTGGCTGTTCCATGTACAAGTCTTCAGTTATATCTCCGTGAAGAAACGCTGTTTTCACATCAATGTGGTTGACTTGCATGCCTTTTGAGACTGCAATGCTCAGAAGTGTTCTTATTGTCGTGTGTTTCACTACAGGTGCAAACACTTCATCAAAATCTTCTCCATATTTTGAAGATATCCCTTTGCCACTAATCTGGCTTTATACCTTTCCACTTTTCCTTGTGCATTCCTTTTTAACTTGAATACCCATTTGCATCCTATAGCTTTCTTGCCAGGAGGTAATTTTGTAAGAATCCAAGTATTATTTTTATCCAATGCATCAATTTCTTCTTGTGCAGCTTTATGCCATTCAGCAGCTTCTTCTGCTGGCATTTTCTCAATCTCATCCCATGTTAAGGGCTCTTGAGCTTCTGCTGACTTTGTTAAGTAAGACAGTCTTGGGGGTGGAACACCTTTGTTTTCCCTGGATGAGCGTCTGACAACAGGTTGGTCTGACCTTTCTGCATCCTCTATATCTGAGAGTCCTTCTCCAATTGATTCCCCTTCTCCAACTGTACTGTCTTCTTCAATGATCCTTTCTGTGTCTGTTTCCTCTGCCTGTTCCTCGTTAGATACAGGTGAGTTGCTTTCAGACATCTGCCTTGGTATGGCATTTATATACACTGGCATGTCTATTATTGTTCTAGTTTCATATTCTGGATGATAAGGCTCATCTGGGATAATCCAGCCTTTATCAACCCTTTTGTTTTCATCAAAATATGTAACATGTCTTATGCCAACAATGCCAGTTTTTCAGATTCAAAATTCTATATCCTTTGTGTCCTGGAGTATAGCCAACTAAAATGCCCCTTTCTGTTGTGGAATCCAGCTTATGCCTTCTTTGCTTTGGTATATGAGCATATGCTGTACTTCCAAATGTTCTTATGTGTGACAGGTTTGGCTTCCTACCATGCCATGTCTCATGTGGTGTGCGCTCAGCGCCTTTAGTTGGCATTCTGTTTTGTAGGTACACTGCTGTGAGAATGGCTTCCCCCCATAGTCTTTTAGGGAGATTGCTATCTGACAGCATACACCTGGTCATTTCCACAAGTGACCTAAATTTTCTCTCTGCAACAGAATTTTGCTCTGGTGTATAAGCTACTGTTGTGATATGTTGAATGCCTTCTTGTTCTAGAAATGTGCGCATGCTTTGTGAAGTGAACTCACCACCATTGTCGGTCTGAAGAACCTTTGGTTTTCTTTCAAATTTATTGCTCACCATGGCTACGTATTTCTTCAGCATGTCTGTGACTTGACTTTTTTCTTTCAGCAATAGGCCACACAATATCTAGAGAAATCATCCAAGAATATTAGCACAAATCTGTTATTTCCCAATGATGGGATATTAAACGGTCCACATAAGTCACTGTGTATTAAGTCCAGTACTTTATTACTCCTATTTCCTGTGTATGCAGGAAATGAGGGTCTTACACCTTTTTGAGTAACACAGTCTATGCATTTCTCAATTTTACCAGCATCTGCACTTATCTGAATGCCGGTGGCCAGTTGCTTACTGTAAAGATCCTGGATCACCTTAGAATCACGATGTCCCAGGCGGCGATGCCAGATTTCCAGACTACATTTACCATCATTCTTCCTTACTTGCGCCATATGTGAGGCTTCACCTGAAATGTTCAGCTTATAAACATCATTATGCATAAAAGCTTCAGCATACACTTCATCATTTTTAGAGATTGTGCACTTACTGTTTTCAAAATGAATCGCAAATCCCTTCTTATCTAATGTAGATACACTAAGCATATTGCAAACTGCTTGGGGAATATACAAGACATCACTTACAGGAATTTCTTTAACTTCATTAGACACTTTGCATTTTAAGAATCCAATACCTTTTGCTTGGATCTTAGCAGTCCCTGCGTTTGCAGTTTTAAGAATACCTTCCTCTGGACACATTTCCTGAAAGAAATCTTTAGAATTGGTTAAATGGCATGTGCTCCCCGAATCCAAAATCCAAGTACTTTCATTTGAATTATTATTTACCATAGTCAAAGATTTTTCTGCCATTAGAAAGCCCTTGTGTTTATCTTTGTCCTTCATACATTTCCTGGTTTGAAAATTCTTTAGTTCCATTGGCTTAGGTGAGCTAGAGGGAGTGTTTTGTGTTTCCTTACACCATTTAGATACATGTCCCTCCTTTCCACATGAGTAGCAAATCAGCTTGCCCTTGGGTGGAGTTTTCCCATAGCTCCGCCTTCCTCTGTTCTTTGCCAAGAAATTTGTTTCATTTCTCTCTGACTGACTTTGAGAACACATCTCCTCAGAATCATTTATTATGCATTCCTGCCTTAGTTTTGATGTTGCCTGTTCAAAAGATTGCCCTTCAATGGCCTCATTTACAGACCTAAAAACATCAAACTTCTTTGATAGTGAGGTAAAAAGAAATGCTCTTTTCAATGCATCACACATGGGAATTCCAGAAAGTTCTAGCTTTTGAAATGAAGACATAAGATGCATAATGTGATCATTACATTTACTTTTATCCCTTAATTTGGTTTCATTCAACTCTGCCAGCCAAATTGGTTGCTGCTTTGCATATGTAGTTGCATACATAGTTCTCAGTTTATATAAAATGTCCTTTGGTGTATCTTTTCCCTCCACTAATATGGCTTGTTTCTCTGAGAGAGCTTCCAAAAGCATGCACTTCACATAATAGTTTGCATTGTCCCATTCAGCCATATTTTCATCTGTTCTGTCTTGGTCTAAGCATATATTTAATCTTTTTGCTCGAAGGAGACATATGAATCTTAGTTCCCACTGCCGATAATTAAACTCAGTTAATTTAGGCACCTTTAGAGAATAGAACAATGGTGAATTTCTTCCCTCAGCCATTTTCTTAGCCTTCTGTCTGCTGTGTGGGGGGAGAGAGAGACAGACTGAATCTTTCCTTTAAAACTTAAGAGAAAAATGTGGCCTTTTTTTTCTGCCTGGTAATATTTCTCTTCTTTTTCAATTCCTGGACCCTGGGCCCGTAACCCTTTTGTTGGATTATTTGTAGTAAATAATTAGCAGATTTTAGTACACACAGCTTCAGCTTTAGAAATGTTAATTTCTTTCTTCATCTCTCTCTCATTCACCCCTGAATAATTCACTGCTGAGTCACTTTAAAGTTGAAGTAACAAAACATCTGTTTACTCACAGTTTGTAGTTAGATTATAATCAGACAGGCTTATATATACATATTACTATACATTTGTATTATCAGCTCCTTCCATGTGCTTAGATGGCAATGGATGCTCACACCACCATAGATCCTCTCAGGTTAGGAGAGATCATGAGCTCCATGTGCTCCATGTGCTGCATCTGCTGTGTCTAACCCCCACAGGAAGTTGCATAGCTATGTGACCTCTCTAAGTAATTCACATCAGAGGTCACAGAGTAATCACAGAGAAATAATAGGTGACAGGCAATGCATGTAAAATACAATTACATTCCAACAATTTTGTCATTATTTATTGTTTATTATATATAATTACATATATATGCAGAATAATCATTTTTTTTCAAAACGTATTTTAAATATTTGAATATATATATATGTTGTCTACTTTTATATTGTGTTTTTATAATCTATCTATTCAAATTTTGATTATAGACTCCTGATGCAGGCCTAACGGCCAAAACATGACGTTGTGTCGAGTCTTTATACCTCAATAAACATCTTTATTATTATAAATCTTTTCAGTCTTTGGAATCCTTGGTCGTCCTCCCACTTTTTTCATTTCTTGTTGTTGTCCATGGGGTGTCTAGAGTTCTCCGCCCTCTGGCAGATTTCTTCCCCAGATCACTTAATGCCACCATAGCAGGTGACATTAAGTGCATCCAAGTAGATGTATGGTGAAACATTTTTCTCTGCATTAAGTATATGAGGAGATGCTGGACATGCCCCCAACAGTTACCACCTGTTAAATTTTACAACTAGCACAGGGTAACTTCAGATTTTTATTGCACTTTATTAATAAGCCCCTTAGTGCTGCTAGATATAGCACTGTTTTTGCTGTGGTTGAGATTGCTATTCTTCTAGAGCAGTGGTTCTCCACCACCAGTGTGTTGAGACACACTCGTATGTCACCAAAAATTTGGCATACAGAGCAAGCCTGTGCCTACTTAACAATCACCTACGATTGCAAGTTGGGTGCGAGCAGAAATCCAGAGTCAGGTACTTGAAATCTCCTTAACTGGTCACTATTTCTGCTTCCCTTCTACCCCCAATGAGTACTGCTGCCAGCAGCTCCAAATGGAAATAATACATAATTTCTGTGTAGTGTATTTGCAGGGTTTTGTCTTACTTCAATATGGGGTCCTTTAACTAAGCTGTGGTAAGTGCTAGCACATGTTTACCTCAGTTTAAAAGGGCTTAGCACAGGGTGCAGTCTGGTGTCCTGTGGTAAGTTCCAAATTTGCGTGTACTACCCACATGCTAAAAAAATTGAGGGGGGGGGATGATTGAGGAGGTGTGTCAGGGTGGAGAGTGGCCTTGACAGCATGAATCAGCGCAGCTACATTACCAACTGCTGATTCTTGCAGGACTAGCACACAAGCCCTTACTGCCTACAAAATAGGTGGTGGTAAGTTTTTGAAATGGTCGTTTGCTAATGGCAACATTAGCATATGGCCATTAATGAAAAAAATGGAAAATCCACCATTTTACTGCTACGGTAAAAATGGCCTTAGTGTGAGAAAAAACTCACATAAGGGCACACTAAGGCCACATTCTACTGAGTAAAAGGACCCCTATATCTGGCAAAGAAGGAATTTTGTGTTGCTGTTACTGAGGTGACACCAAAATTTGAATATACATTTGTTTTGTATGACAGTCTGTAAGGAGAAGCTTCTTAGTTCTTTGCTCTGTGTAGACTCTAGAATGGGTAAATGTTTCTTGATGTTGTTGAGAGTAAGTTCACTGTGAATTTGCCTACCATTCTACCCCATATCAAAAACCTGTATGCGACACATCAGTTCCAGATTTCTCTCTGATAAAGTGAAGATTAAAACTTCGAGAAAAAATAAAACTTTACTTTTAACAATTTATAAAACAAATAAAGTAAATTCTGTTTAAGAATATTTTATATTTCCTTTGCATCATTTTTAACAACAATGAAGTGTTTAGGATTTTTTGTTAGCTCTGAATTTTTATGTTAAGTGTGTTGCACATATGAACAGAAGAAAAGTTAAGAACCACGGTTCTTGAGAGATGGAAATGGTTGAGGTTGGGAAGCATAATTTCCAGTAGTTAAAATCACTTTTTAGAAATTACCTATCTACAATCAACAAGTCCTGCCTGTGCTGGCTCCAGTCCCAAAATGGCTGCAGCAACCTCCAGCAGCAATCTCACAAGACTGCCATGTGCAGGTGTAAGTGGGGATCGCTTCTGCCCCAATGCACCACTAGACCACCAGGGCAGTAAAATATGCCATGGAGGGGGGTTACTGGTAGGTCTAGGAGGGGATTTGTTTGTTCAGGGGCAGGGGGAGGGAGTAAGTGGGAGCTCTGCCTATTTGAGGTGGGGAGTGAACATGTGGAATCTCTGCCGGTTTAGGAGGGTTGGGTGGACAGCAGCAGCAAAGGAGGAGGTACACCATGGGGAGGGAGGGAAGGGTAGGAATGCTGGACACCACAGGGGTGGAAGGGAGATAGGTCTCAAATATTTATTTATTTATTTATTTATTAGGATTTATTTATCACCTTTTTGAAGGAATTCACTCAAGGCGGTGTACAATAAGAATAGATCAAACATGAGCAATAGGCAATTACAGCAGTAAAAATATTCAAACAACAATACAAAATATGGCATGTACACTACTTATCAAAAATTACAAAATCTGCTTAGAGCAATAAAATTAGAATCTATTACGTATGTTTGCTCTAACAACTTCACATTGCTTGTGCATATATTCAAGGTCACTTATTAAGTGTACCGAAGTAGGCCTTATAAGCCAAGGGTACCAACTCTGTGGACACACCTACAATGGCTATCATCACAGGCCAACCACCACCTCCGAAAAACCTGCAGACTGAAACAACACTATATCTAGAGAAAAACAATCTGCAGTAAAAAAACACAAGATATACTTGTGACAAATCATTTATCCAAATGTCCAAGCAATGCCTATAATGTGCTGATAAGCATCTTAATTATATTAGCGGAAGAGAGCGAATGCTACATACCTGTAGAAGGTATTCTCCGAGGACAGCAGGCTGATTGTTCTCACTGATGGGTGACGTCCACGGCAGCCCCTCCAATCGGAAACTTCACTAGCAAAGGCCTTTGCTAGTCCTCGCGCGCCCATGCGCACCGCGCATGCGCGGCCGTCTTCCCGCCCGAACCGGCTCGTGTTCGTCAGTCCCGTATGTAGCAAGACAAAGACAAGGGAAGACACAACTCCAAAGGGGAGGCGGGCGGGTTTGTGAGAACAATCAGCCTGCTGTCCTCGGAGAATACCTTCTACAGGTATGTAGCATTCGCTTTCTCCGAGGACAAGCAGGCTGCTTGTTCTCACTGATGGGGTATCCCTAGCCCCCAGGCTCACTCAAAACAACAACCATGGTCAATTGGGCCTCGCAACGGCGAGGACATAACTGAGATTGACCTAAAAAATTTACCAACTAACTGAGAGTGCAGCCTGGAACAGAACAAACAGGGCCCTCGGGGGATGGAGTTGGATCCTAAAGCCCAAACAGGTTCTGAAGAACTGACTGCCCGAACCGACTGTCGCGTCGGGTATCCTGCTGCAGGCAGTAATGAGATGTGAATGTGTGGACAGATGACCACGTCGCAGCTTTGCAAATTTCTTCACTAGAGGCTGACTTCAAGTGGGCTACCGAAGCTGCCATGGCTCTAACATTATGAGCCGTGACATGACCCTCAAGAGCCAGCCCCGCCTGGGCGTAAGTGAAGGAAATGCAATCTGCTAGCCAATTGGATATGGTGCGTTTCCCCACAGCCACTCCCCTCCTATTGGGATCAAAAGAAACAAACAATTGGGCGGACTGTCTGTTGGGCTGTGTCCGCTCCAGGTAGAAGGCCAATGCTCTCTTGCAGTCCAATGTGTGCAGCTGACGTTCAGCAGGGCAGGAATGAGGACGGGGAAAGAATGTTGGCAAGACAATTGACTGGTTCAGATGGAACTCCGACACAACCTTTGGCAAGAACTTAGGGTGAGTGCGGAGGACTACTCTGTTATGATGAAATTTGGTGTAAGGGGCCTGGGCTACCAGGGCCTGAAGCTCACTGACTCTACGAGCTGAAGTAACTGCCACCAAGAAAATGACCTTCCAGGTCAAGTACTTCAGATGGCAGGAATTCAGTGGCTCAAAAGGAGGTTTCATCAGCTGGGTGAGAACGACATTGAGATCCCATGACACTGTAGGAGGCTTGACAGGGGGCTTTGACAAAAGCAAACCTCTCATGAAGCGAACAACTAAAGGCTGTCCCGAGATCGGCTTACCTTCCACACGGTAATGGTATGCACTGATTGCACTAAGGTGAACCCTTACAGAGTTGGTCTTGAGACCAGACTCAGACAAGTGCAGAAGGTATTCAAGCAGGGTCTGTGTAGGACAAGAGCGAGGATCTAGGGCCTTGCTGTCACACCAGACGGCAAACCTCCTCCACAGAAAGAAGTAACTCCTCTTGGTGGAATCTTTCCTGGAAGCAAGCAAGATACGGGAGACACCCTCTGACAGACCCAAAGAGGCAAAGTCTACGCTCTCAACATCCAGGCCGTGAGAGCCAGGGACCGGAGGTTGGGATGCAGAAGCGCCCCTTCGTCCTGCGTGATGAGGGTTGGAAAACACTCCAATCTCCACGGTTCTTCGGAGGACAACTCCAGAAGAAGAGGGAACCAGATCTGACGCGGCCAAAAAGGAGCAATCAGAATCATGGTGCCTCGGTCTTGCTTGAGTTTCAACAAAGTCTTCCCCACCAGAGGTATGGGAGGATAAGCATACAGCAGACCTTCCCCCCAGTCCAGGAGGAAGGCATCCGATGCCAGTCTGCCGTGGGCCTGAAGCCTGGAACAGAACTGAGGGACTTTGTGGTTGGCTCGAGATGCGAAGAGATCTACCAAGGGGGTGCCCCACACCTGGAAGATCTGTCGCACTACACGGGAATTGAGCGACCACTCGTGAGGTTGCATAATCCTGCTCAACCTGTCGGCCAGACTGTTGTTTACGCCTGCCAGATATGTGGCTTGGAGCACCATGCCGTGACGGCGAGCCCAGAGCCACATGCTGACGGCTTCCTGACACAGGGGGCGAGATCCGGTGCCCCCCTGCTTGTTGACGTAGTACATGGCAACCTGGTTGTCTGTCTGAATTTGGATAATTTGGTAGGACAGCCGATCTCTGAAAGCCTTCAGAGCGTTCCAGATCGCTCGTAACTCCAGAAGATTGATCTGCAGATCGCGTTCCTGGAGGGACCAGCTTCCTTGGGTGTGAAGCCCCTTGACATGAGCTCCCCACCCCAGGAGAGACGCATCCATGGTCAGCACTTTTTGAGGCTGAGGAATTTGGAAGGGACGTCCCAGAGTCAGATTGGACCAAATCGTCCACCAATACAGGGATTCGAGAAAACTCGTGGACAGGTGGATTACGTCTTCTAGATCCCCAGCAGCCTGAAACCACTGGGAAGCTAGGGTCCATTGAGCAGATCTCATGTGAAGGCGGGCCATGGGAGTCACATGAACTGTGGAGGCCATGTGGCCTAGCAATCTCAACATCTGCCGAGCTGTGATCTGCTGGGACGCTCGCACCCGCGAGACGAGGGACAACAAGTTGTTGGCTCTCATCTCTGGGAGATAGGCGCGAGCCGTCCGAGAATCCAGCAGAGCTCCTATGAATTCGAGTCTCTGCACTGGGAGAAGATGGGACTTTGGATAATTTATCACAAACCCCAGTAGCTCCAGGAGGCGAATAGTCATCTGCATGGACTGCAGGGCTCCTGCCTCGGATGTGTTCTTCACCAGCCAATTGTCGAGATATGGGAACATGTGCACCCCCAGCCTGTGAAGTGCCGCTGCTACTACAGCCAAGCACTTTGTGAACACCCTGGGCGCAGAGGCGAGCCCAAAGGGTAGCACACAGTACTGGAAGTGACGTGTGCCCAGCTGAAATCGCAGATACTGTCTGTGAGCTGGCAGTATCGGGATGTGTGTGTAGGCATCCTTCAAGTCCAGAGAGCATAGCCAATCGTTTTCCTGAATCATGGGAAGAAGGGTGCCCAGGGAAAGCATCCTGAACTTTTCTTTGACCAGATATTTGTTCAGGGCCCTTAGGTCTAGGATGGGACGAATCCCCCGTTTTCTTTTCCACAAGGAAGTACCTGGAATAGAATCCCAGCCCTTCTTGCCCGGATGGCACGGGCTCGACCGCATTGGCACTGAGAAGGGCGGAGAGTTCCTCTGCAAGTACCTGCTTGTGCTGGAAGCTGTAAGACTGAGCTCCCGGTGGACAATTTGGAGGTTTTGAGGCCAAATTGAGGGTGTATCCTTGCCGGACTATTTGGAGAACCCACTGATCGGAGGTTATGAGAGGCCACCTTTGGTGAAAAGCTTTCAACCTCCCCCAGACTGGCAGGTCGCCCGGCACTGACACTTGGATGTCGGCTATGCTCTGCTGGAGCCAGTCAAAAGCTCGCCCCTTGCTTTTTGCTGGGGAGCCGAGGGGCCTTGCTGAGGCGCACGCTGCTGACGAGAGCGAGCGCTGGGGCTTAGCCTGGGCCGCAGGCTGTCGAGAAGGAGGATTGTACCTACGCTTGCCAGAAGAGTAGGGAACAGTCTTCCTTCCCCCAAAAAATCTTCTACCTGTAGAGGTAGAGGCTGAAGGCTGCCGGCGGGAGAACTTGTCGAATGCGGTGTCCCACTGGTGGAGCTGCTCTACCACCTGTTCGACTTTCTCTCCAAAAATATTATCCGCACGGCAAGGCGAGTCCGCAATCCGCTGCTGGATTCTATTCTCCAGGTCGGAGGCACGCAGCCATGAGAGCCTGCGCATCACCACACCTTGAGCAGCGGCCCTGGACACAACATCAAAGGTGTCATACACCCCTCTGGCCAGGAATTTTCTGCACGCCTTCAGCTGCCTGACCACCTCCTGAAAAGGCTTGGCTTGCTCAGGGGGGAGCGCATGAACCAAGCCGCCAACTGCCGCACATTGTTCCGCATGTGTATGCTCGTGTAGAGCTGGTAGGACTGAATTTTGGCCACGAGCATAGAGGAATGGTAGGCCTTCCTCCCAAAGGAGTCTAAGGTTCTAGAGTCTTTGCCCGGGGGCGCCGAAGCATGCTCTCTAGAACTCTTAACCTTCTTTAGGGCCAGATCCACAACTCCAGAGTCATGAGGCAACTGAGTGCGCATCAGCTCTGGGTCCCCATGGATCCGGTACTGGGACTCGATCTTCTTGGGAATGTGGGGATTAGTTAGAGGCTTGGTCCAGTTCGCCAGCAATGTCTTTTTTAGGAACATGGTGCATGGGTACAGTGGACGCTTCCTTAGGTGGAGAAGGATAGTCCAGGAGCTCAAACATTTCAGCCCTGGGATCGTCCTCCACAACCACCAGGAAGGGGATGGCCGTAGACATCTCCCGGACAAAGAAAGCAAAAGACAGACTCTCGGGGGGAGAAAGCTGTCTCTCAGAAGAGGGAGTGGGATCGGAAGGAAGACCTTCCGACTCCTCGTCAGAGAAATATCTGGGGTCTTCTTCCTCTCCCACGAAGCCTCACCCTCGATGTCAGACACAAGTTCACGGACCTGTGTCTGCAACCTCGCCCGACTCGACTCTGTGGAGCCACGTCCACGATGGGGGCGTCGAGAGGTAGACTCCCTCGCCCGCATCGGCGAAGCTCCCTCCGCCGACGTAGTCAGGGAGCCTTCCTGGGAGGCGACGGCAGCCGGTACCGCACGCGGCACCGACGCCGGAGACCTCACCTCGGGCGATGGGCCAGCCGGCGCCACGCTCGACGGTACCGGTGGCGCAAGCACCGCCGGTACCGGAGGGTTAGGGCGCAACAGCTCTCCCAGAATCTCTGGGAGAACGGCCCGGAGGCTCTCGTTCAGAGCGGCTGCAGAGAAAGGCATGGAGATCGATGCAGGCGTCGACGTCAGAACCTGTTCCGGGCGTGGAGGCTGTTCCGGGCTGTCCAGAGTGGAGCGCATCGACACCTCCTGAACAGAGGGTGAGCGGTCCTCTCGGTGCCGATGCCTGCTGGGTGCCAACTCCCTCGGCGACCCAGAGCTCTCGGTGCCGACACGGGAAGGAGACCGATGACGATGCTTCTTCGACTTCTTGAAACGAAGCATGTCACCGGAGCTTCCCGGCACCGACGAGGAGGACGTAGAATCCAGCCGTCGCTTCCTCGGGGCCGAGGCCGAAGGAGGTCGGTCTCGGGGGGGGCTGTACCGCAGGAGCCCTCAGGGTCGGGGGAGACCCACCCGAAGGCTCACCGCCACCAGCAGGGGAATGGACAGCCTCACCTGCACTCCAGACGAAGCACCACCGTCCAACGACATCAGCCGACGAGGGTCCCGGTACCACCGACGTCGATGCAGCTGTCCGATGTCTCAGCGCCGATGCAGAGGGCCGATGCCTCGATGCACTCGATGCACTGGCGGCCGAGGATGAAGCTCCGGACGCTGAAGACGTCGATGCACTCGATACCCCCGGTGCCGATGCCGACGAAGAGCCCGAGGAACAAAACGTTCCACTGGCCAATCTCGCTACCTGAGTCCGCTTTTGCAAAAGGGAACACAGACTACAGGCCTGCGGGCGGTGCCCAGCCCCCAAGCACTGAAGACACGACGCGTGCCTGTCAGTAAGCGAGATGACCCGGGCGCACTGGGTGCACTTCTTGAAGCCGCTGGGAGACTTCGATGTCATGGGCGGAAAAATCACGCCGGCGAGATCAAAAGTCGAAATGGCGGAAAGGCAACGAAAAAAACAAGGGGAAGAAAACTTCGACCCGAGGCCTAAAAGCGGCCTACCCCGACGATGAAAGAAAACTTACCGGGGCGAAAAAGCTGAAAATAGCGGAGGGAAAAAAGACCCAAGAGTCTTTTTCCACACAGAATGGAGTTTTTTTTTTTTGTTTGTGAAACAACACGACGAACGCGCGAGGTCGACTTTGCGGGGCCCGACACGGCAAAAACACGACCGTACCGAGCGCGGACAAAAGAAGACTGACGAACACGAGCCGGTTCAGGCGGGAAGACGGCCGCGCATGCGCGGTGCGCATGGGCGCGCGAGGACTAGCAAAGGCCTTTGCTAGTGAAGTTTCCGATTGGAGGGGCTGCCGTGGACGTCACCCATCAGTGAGAACAAGCAGCCTGCTTGTCCTCGGAGAATAATATATATAGCCAGAACTATATTAACAGAAGAGTATTTGTCCAAAAAATAACATAGATATTTAGAAAGATTCACCAAATAAAACAGAGAAGAACTTAGCTTCATCAGAAGAAAGAACGTAACACGCTTTCCATGGGCCACTCCTGAATGGTGAATCATCAAATATATGAAAAAATGGTTATCAAAAAAAATCAATAGCTTCTCCGACATCAGTTGTTAGAGCAAACATACATAATATTTTTAATAGTATACTACTTACAATGTCAACACATACGTAATAGAACATTTTAATTGATAATGAAGGGTAAAGCAAAAATGGAACATATAGATAGGTAAGAGAGTGAGAAGAGTTAGAAAGTAAGGTAACTAATTTAAAGAAACGTTGCACATTAGGTCAGAGAGATAGTTAAATATTAACAGTTTAAATATAAACCGAGAATCAATTTTTGATGCCTTCTTTTGGCCACAGAATTTCAATTTATGTTCAAATATATACAGTATACCTCCTCTTATCCTTTTTCCAAGTTAAAGAGCCCTGACCATTTAACTTTCTTTAAGGGCGGTGTACCCATCCCTTTCATCACTTTTGTTGCCCTTCTCTTGCCACAGGCTGAAAAGATATTGAGTAAAAAATATCCTCTTAAGAAGACTGGTTCTGAGCTAGAGGAGGGGATGGATCAGATCGATCCCCGCAGAGTACTCTTATGCTTCCAGAGAGAATTAAAGAGGGAGGAAATCCAGATCCAGGACATCCTTCAACACACTTTCTGAGAATCCTGGGAAGGAGCACGGTAATGAATGGCTTCTTGGAGTTCTCAATCCAAGGTAGAGTACAGAGACTAGGCAGGAGCGAGTGCCTTTCTGTGCAGGAGTTAGACCAGTGGATTCCAAAGCCATTTCACTAGGTTGTTGATACTGAATATATGGCAAGGTAAGAACATAAGCGTTGCCATACTGGGATATACCAAAAGGTCATCAAGCCCAGTATCTGTTTCCAACAGTGGCCAATCCAGGTCACAGGTAAGATCCCAAAAAGTTAAAACAGATTTTATGCTGCTTATCCTAGAAATAAGCAGTGGATTTTCCCAAGTCTAGAAAGAATGAGTTTGTTCTGAAAAGGACAGCAAATCAGACATAGTATATTTGTTTGAAACTGGAGTTGAGGATATGAGAAACTAGTAACTGACAGCTACGCTGGTGAGGATTGAAGTTGAACCGGTGAACAAGTGGAATCCTGCACTGTAATCACTCTGCTGCAGATGTTTTGTGCTGTGCTTGTACTGACAAGAGGTCAAAAAGTGACAACCATAGGAGGCAATTCTATAACTTGGTGCCCTCAGTTAGGCACACCATGTGCTGATCACCAATTCTAGAACGGCATTTGTGCACCAAAATGTGATTATAGAATACTAAATGAAAAAGTGAGGCAACAGAGATGAGGATTCCCAAGGTGTAATACAACATTTTTTATTCTGTCATCAAATCCAATTGCCTGATGTGGAAAAGACTCGACACAGCCATGTTTCAGCATGTGTGCCTGCTTCAGGAGTTGTTATACCTTACAAAAGATAAATTTAACATATATATATAAACAAACCTGAATAATAGGAATATACAAAGTTAAGAGCACATAAAAACATGCATAGTGATAAAAATTACAAAAAAATGGTGCCAAAATGACCACTTACATATCGAAATATGGTGATCAATCAACCACTATGTATGTACATGAATAAAAATGTGAATAAAAACCATAAATTAACTTATAAATGCATGGTAAAATGACAAACGTAAAATAAGATTATGCTTAAAAACCTCATAACAGACATGGTTCTCCTCCATATTTAGCCAGTCTCATCACTCTCTATGCCCTGTCCATGATCTTCATTCTGCGTTTTGACTGCCATTTATCTGTACTTTCTGTTCACTGTTCTTGTCTTAGCTCTATGTGTGCTTCTGCTTTTTTCTGTGTGGCCCCTTTTTTATGGAACTCTTTACCTTCCTCTCTGAAGTCTGAGCTTTCTTTCCCCCATTTTTTGCTGTCTCCTTAAAGCACATTTGTTTTCTCAGGCATTCCTGAACCTGTCTTTTCTGGAGGCCGACCTGCAGAGAAGCAATTGGTTGTCTCTGTTTTCCTCTTGACCTATTCTCTTTCTTTTCTGGTCTGACCTGTTATTTTCTCTGTCCTATTTGATATTGAGGTTCCTTTCATATTTCTTTTGTTTTTAGTTTTTTGTATACTGCTTTGATTGTTTGCGAAAGGTGGTATATCAAGTCCTCAATAAACATAATAAAGAAAGCAGCATCATGATATTTAAGATGCCTAAATGAAAAGAGCATAAACAAAAGCATAAATTGTAACAGACCACCAAAGAATACTAGCATAAAACCAACTTGGTAGGTCTAATTTAGGCACGACCATTTACACCAGGTTAAGGGTAGATGTAAATGGGTGGGCCTAAGTGTGCCAGGCAAAGCACATAACTATGGGCCCTTTTATTAAGCTGTGGTAGGCTAACGCGTAGGTAGCGCACAAATTGACACTACTGCCTGGGTAGCGTGGGCACCCGATGGTAATTTTGGAATTGGCACATGCCATTTCCGTGGTAGAAATATTTTCCTAATTTCTACCGCAGGGGCATTCCAGATGGTAATTGGCAGCATGGCCACATTAGCACATGCTACATGATTACCATGTGAGTAGCTTGTGAGCCCTTACTGCTAGGTCAATGGGTGGTGGTAAGGGCTCAGGCTACTTTTCATTTGAGTACATGGCCATTTACTGCCCCAATAAAAACAAAAATGCTTTTCCCATCTACAGTAAAAAATAAAAATAGCCCAGTGTGCGCAAAACCACACATCCAGACTACACAGGCACTTTTTAATGCAGCTTACTAAAAGAACCCCTATGTTAGAGACACACCCAGTCCTTCCCATGCTGCACCGATGTGTATGCCCCCTTCTGGTCATGCACTGTAGCCCTTGCACATTATCTTAGAGAATAGCTCATTGTGCACATACATGTGTAAGAGGCACTTTTCTGTGCATTTATGTGTGCAAGTGCATATAACTGCAGGTGCCCAGTTATAGAATAGCTTTTCAAGTGTCCTGACACTATCTTTTGGATGGAATAGACTGCACAGAAGATAAATCCACAGGCTAGCACTTTGTGGATACCCTATGATTCGGTGCCAGTCTGCTTTTGCTTCTCATTCATGTTGGAAGAAATTGTGGAAGATGCTCTTACTAGCACGCTGCAGAGCTGTGCATTAAGCCCAGGAACTGGTGCTGCTCTTTTGACTTAAATTACTGTACAGAGAAGTGGATGAAGTCTCCACCGAGGAAGATCTGCTTGAAGGTTCAGTTAGTCAAACTCTGCAGAGAAAGCTCCGTTTTCTTTTTGACCAAGCAGAAGCCTCTTGTCCAGTTCATAGTGGTTTTGAAGCCATTGAATGGGTCCTTTCAGGCTTGCAGAAACATATGGGCAAAGTCAGAACCCAGAATTCAGCTGGGACGTGGCACAGGAACCAACCTAAAGTGTTGCCTGTGATAATGGTGGGGATGCTTTGTAAGGAAAACTTCACAGCCTGTTCTGTACATAGTAAATTATGGGACACCATACATGGGGAATGCTTATACTGCTGTTGTCTGTGTAGCATCTGTTCTTTAAAGGGGCAGTGTAAAAGCAGAAGCTCACACTGGTGCAGGGCAGCCTTTCCACCTCTTCTAATTCAAAATCTTTTTCATTATTGCTCAGCACTTACCTTCCTGTGGTAACTCACCTGAGGCAGTGTGCAAATTTGTCCCATTACATTTAATTATCTTGAAAGAAATGTGGACCCAGCTTTAATAAAAATGCATAAAATGCATTTGGCCAAATGTGTATTTCTCAAGTGTGTCTAATTAGTGAGAGAAACTCTCAAACTTTCCCATAGTCACTAGTTTTGAATTCTTATTAAATCTTTCTTTCAAAGTAGATGACTGAAGATCCTTGTCGGTGAGCTCCTGATCCTCTCCTTGTTTCCAGCTTTCATTTGTACTGCATTTAATTACTTTCTGTCCTTCTGAAAGTATTCTGGCGGGAGGAAAGTGGGGGATAGAACAGAAGCTAAGTAGAATAGAAACATAATATATATGTGAGGGGTTTTCAACCCAGTGCTCAGAACACACCACATTATTCAGATGTTCAGGATATCCACAAAGAATATGCATGAAATAAATTTGCACACTGTACATCCATTCTGTACAAATCTATCCCATGCATAAATGGGTGTGTGTGTGTTTGTAGGTAGATAGGTATTTGACATCCCACTCCCCACCCCCAAGCCTGAGTATACAAATTCAAGTTGTACAAGGAGTCTTGACTCTCTCTCTCTCTCTTCAATACTATTTTGCATCTTGCAAATAATTTGACTATTTTTTCCAAACTGATTAGGAAAAAAAATCTATTTTCATCTCCAAATTGAAGACAAAATGCTATAGAGATGAATAAAAATCCAGCCTAGGTTGTCATGGAATTGTAAGAATCCATTAATACTGTTGCTACCTGACCCAGGTCAACTCTGTCAAGATAATCCTGTTCTTGTTTTGCCCCATTGTATCAATGGAATTGTAGTCCCAACTTCTCTGGAAATTCATGGATACAATTACACAAAATTAGAATTGGATCAGACATTTTGTCCAGGTTTGACTTGCATCAGGCGACAGTCCTACCTAGCATAATGGCTAGAAGAAACAGTGGAATAAGATAAGAACTAGAGTGGATTCTCCTCTTAAGGAAAATCATGAGACATTGCTGAACTAATCAAGTGAAAAATGTAAAATTAATGGAAAATGATTGCAAAACAACCCCACATTCATAACAATTGATCTTAACAAAAATCTCACAAAATATATGGTGAATTATCACAAGAAATCGAAAACTGAAGATGCACTGCCTGTGTCTATGTCCATTTTCCACCACACACCACTAACAACCAAACCTGCATTAAACAATCTTAAATACATAATTCTGTAGTAAAACCTCTAGGACTTTACTAAAGTATATTTTTCAGGTTTTGGAAAGTGAGATCTTTGCAAAATTGGTGTAATTCCTATACTGTGAGGGAGATGCTGCCCATCCCCAAATGTGGGGTATAATATAAATTTACTTTAGTTACATTTGTACCCTGCACTTTCCCACTCATGGCAGGCTCAATGCGGCTTACATGGGGCAATGGAGGGTTAAGTGACTTGCCCAGAGTCACAAAGAGCTGCCTGTGCCTGAAGTGGGAATTGAACTCAGTTCCTCAGGACCAAAGTCCACCACCCTAACCACTAGGCCACTCCTCCACTTCAATGGGGACTCAGTGAGCCTTGGGGGGGGGGGGTCATCAACCAGGAGCAAGCAGATGGGTGGCAACACAATGCTGCCCTATCTGATGGTCTAGGAAGGAGAAGAGCAGTAACTTTTCCTTCCCATTAGGAGAGTGGTTTGCTCTCCTCTAACCAGCTACAGTAAGTCCAAGAAAGATTTATCTGCATGGGGTCTAGCAGGGTGAATATTCCTATATCTTGGGCATAAGAACTTGGTCCTAGTGGCATTGTTCATCACGGAGGTATTTGCTGTGATTTTTGTCTTTCAAAGCAGTAAAGGAGGACTTGTGTATCTTTCCCAGGGTTAAGGGAGAAAAAAGGCTGATCAATCTTGCCATTCTGCTCAAAACTCTTCAGAACTGGATTTCCAGTGGATTTGTGTGGTTTTCCTACTTCAGACTGTATAACTGCTGAAGACTGAGATTATAGCATTCAAATTTTTCTTCACTGTAATTTTCACAACTTTTTCTACTTTCTGTCTTGTTGTGTTTTATTAGCAAATTTATTTTGATTTTGGTTTTAAATTCTATTAATCAGTTTTTCAGATTAGCACATTCAAGAAGGTGATTAATACACTCAAGAAAGCATATATTTAAGTGTTACATGCTGCTGGGACCCAAGGAATAAGCACAGCTCACAGCAAACTAAGGGAAAATATTGGGGCTTGTGTGGCTGAATCTCCTGCTTCTGTGCTTCCTGCTGCTGCCACCCCCTCAGAACCACTGTGCTGCTTGCACTGGCCCTGTGACATATCTCTCAGGTCCTTGTGACATACCAGTGTGTTGTGACACCCCAGTTAAGAATCATTCCATAGAGTTCTGTAAAGGTCATGTATGAAATGTGCCACATTCTATAGTGCTTAGGGGTGATTTTAATGTAGTAGCCGAACCCCGGTTTGATTGCCGCCCACCCCGAGTGCCCACTTCTGATTTTTCCCATTAGGGGGTGAATTTTCTAATGTCTCAGCTCTAACTTTTGGATGTATGGCGTACCTTGCATCCTCAAGAATCTGATTATGCTTTTTATTCTAAAGTTCATAATTCTTACGCAGATTGGATTACTTTTTGGTTTCTGAGACAGTGTTTTCCTCTATTTCCTCCGTTGAGATCTTGCCTCTGACCATGTCTGACCATTCTGCTCTTGGGTTACAGCTGCAGTTTGGTTTGAGTCGGTGGGGTTCCATTTGGCTCCTGAGTCCTATCTTGTGCCAAGAACGTGATTTTCAAGTGTTTCTTAGGAAATCATGGCAAGAGTTTTTGGACACTAATACTGTGCAGCCTTTAGGGGACAGGGATCCCTAGAATGCTGTTCTTTTATGGAACACTGCTAAAGCAGTGTTGAGAGGTAAAATTATAGGATATGTTAGTCATACTCATAAGCGGAGAGATGCCTGTATATTAGTCTTTACCACACAACTTCAGTACTGGAGGAAGAAACATATTGCCACTCTCAGTGCTTTGGAGAAGGAGGAAATGCACAAGGATAGGGTGGATTTGGATGATCTCTTAAATCAGAGGGCTAGATATAATCTTTTGTTGTACAAATATAAATTGTATAAATGGGGGAATAGAACGGGTAAACTGTTGGCTAACTTGGTCCAACATCCTAGAGTTTGGAAAAGTATCACTAAAATTCGGGTGAAAGGCACTATAGTGAGTGATCCTCCCTCCATTGCGCAAGCTTTTTCAAATTTTTATCAAGCATTATACAGCAAGGAGGAAATGGATGTACACCAGAGAGACAATTTTTTTCAGGGTGTGGAGCTGCTAGGGTTACACCTCAAGAAGTCTCTATGCTGGGGCACCCTATAGGGGAATCCGACAGGCTATTAAGCGTCTCAAACTGGCCACAGCTCTGGGTCCTGATGGGTTTGGTAGCGAGTTTTATAAGCTCATGGTGGATCTCGTTTCAGATTTGTTGGTTGCTGTTTATCAGGAGTTCCTTACTAAAGGAGCCATGGGATTGTATCAAAACAGGACTGAGGAGGAAACCGCCCGCCTTCTTTCCTCCTCGAAATGCACCACCTGTTCCTCTGATCCCATCCCCACCAACCTCTCTCTCTCCACTGCAACTGTCCCTGACACCTTCAAGCATGCTGTAGTGACACCACTTCTCAAAAAACCATCACTAGACCCTACCTGTCCTTCCAACTACCGCCCCATCTCCCTCCTACCCTTCCTTTCCAAGATACTTGAACGCGCCGTTCAAAGCCGCTGCCTTGATTTTCTCTCCTCTCATGCCATTCTCGATCTGCTTCAATCTGGTTTTTGCCCTCTACACTCGACAGAAACAGCACTCACTAAAGTCTGTAATGACCTGTTCCTTGCCAAATCCAAAGGTCACTACTCCATCCTCATCCTCCTTGACCTATCCGCCGCTTTTGACACTGTCAATCATAATTTACTTCTTGCTGCACTATCCTCATTTGGGTTCCAGGGCTCTGTCCTCTCCTGGTTCTCCTCTTATCTCTCCCACCGTACCTTCAGAGTACATTCTCATGGATCTTCCTCCACCCCCATCCAGCTCTCTGTTGGAATTCCTCAGGGATCTGTCCTTGGACCCCTTCTTTTTTCAATCTACACCTCTTCCCTGGGCTCGCTGATCTCATCTCATGGTTTCCAATACCATCTTTATGCTGACGACACCCAGCTTTACCTCTCCACACCAATGTGGTATATATCATTCAGTGTAAAAAATGTAATGAAGGATGCTATATTGGAGAAACAGGCCTGATGCTTAAGACAAGATTCAATTTACATAGACATCACATGAACAATACTGTGCCAGTAGGGCTCCCACCCCTGTTGGTCAGCATTTTACAGGACCAGGACACTGTACCAGTGACTTCACAGTGAGAATCCTGAAAGGTAACTTTAAAACCATACAAGAACGTAAGACCTTTGAAGTCAGAATGATTGAATATTTTAACACCGAATAGAAAGGACTTAACAAGGATCTGGGGTTCCTAGCCCATTATAAACCATAAAAGCTGTATTTCTCTGTTGATCACCCCACCCCTCACCTACCCACCCCCATCCTGTTAGAATATCAATGATATGCTTTGATGTCCCCATGCATACCTCCTACCCACCCCCATCCTCCCACCCTGTCAGACTGTCATAGGAATGCTTGAATGTTTCACTTATATACACTGTCAGCTAGCACATTAGCTTATTTGCGATCTTGACGAAGAAGTCAACCTTCAAAGCTAATCAAGAAATGTATACGTTATGTCCAATAAAAAAGGTTCATTTATTTTCTTTTCCATGTTTTATTTTGTTTGATTTCTATTGATAACCTTAAGAGTGGACTAACACGGCTACCACACTCCTCTCCACACCAGAAATCACTGCGGAAACCCAGGCCAAGTAATCAGCCTGCTTATCCGACATTGCTGCCTTGATGTCCAACCGCCACCTGAACTGAACATGGCAAGACTGAGCTCATTGTCTTTCCACTCAAACCCCTTCTCCTCTCCCTCCACTCTCTATTTCAGTCGACAACACCCTCATCCTCCCCGTCTCATCTGCCCGCAACCTCGGAGTCATCTTCGACTCCTCCCTCTCCTTCTCTGCCCATATCCAGCAGACAGCCAAGACCTGTCGCTTCTTTCTCTATAACATCAGCAAAATTCGCCCCTTCCTCTCCGAGCACACCACCCGAACTCTCATCCACTCTCTCATCACCTCTCGCCTTGACTACTGCAACCTACTCCTCACTGGCCTCCCACTTAACCATCTATCCCCCCTTCAATCCGTTCAGAACTCTGCTGCCCGTCTTATCTTCCACCTAGACTGATATGCTCATATCACCCCTCTCCTCAAGTCACTTCACTGGCTTCCGATCAGGTACCGCATACAGTTCAAGCTTCTCCTACTAACCTACAAATGCACTCAATCTGCAGCCCCTCATTACCTCTCTATCCTCCTCTCCCCTTATGCTCCTACCCGTAACCTCATCTCACAGGACAAATCCCTCCTCTCAGTACCCTTCTCCACCACCGCCAACTCCAGGCTCCGCCCTTTCTGCCTCGCCTCACCCTATGCTTTGAATAAACTCCCTGAGCCCATACGCCAACCCCCCTCCCTGCCCATCTTCAAATCCTTGCTCAAAGCCCACCTCTTCAATGTCGCTTTCGGCACCTAACCATTGTACCTCTATCCAGGAAATCTAGACTGCCCCCAATTTGATTGACTGCACTTTTTTGTCCTTTAGATTGTAAGCTCCTTTGAGCAGGGACTGTCCTTCTTTGTTAGATTGTACAGTGCTGCGTAACCATGGTAGCACTTTAGAAATATTAAATAGTAGTAGTAGTAGTAGTAGTATGTGGTTCTTATTGCCTCATTTCTTTGATTAATCAGGACCTTAAGATTTTACCTTCTGTGCTGGAGTCCTGGCTGAAACTGGTCCTGCCTTGATTGGAGCATGCTGATCAGACCAGCTTTGTTCTGGGTTGGTACCCATGTATCAATATTACCAATGCCTTGTTAGTGCTGCGGACACTTGTTGGTCTGGGATAGGAGCAGCATTGGTCAGCCTGGACACCAAAAAAGCTTTTCACAGGGTTAATTGGGAGTATATGCATTGGGTATTAGAACAATTTGGACTGGGGGGTGATTTCTTACATTGGTTAGGGGTATTGTATGCGACCTCTGAGGCTCAACTGCTATTGAATGGGATACCTACAACCCCCATTTCTATTTAAAGAGGCGTGCGACAGGGTTCCCCCCTGTCCCCGCTTCTTTTAGTCCTTTGGAGCCTTTTGCTATTAAGCTCCGTACAACTAGAGCCAGGGGCATTACATTGGGGAACACAGAGCAGAAAATTCACCTTTTTGAAGATGATATGTTATTATTTTTGAGGGAGCCTGACAGGGACTTGCCTACAGTGGTTCAGCTTCATGAAGTTTGGCTCTTTTTCAGGGCTAAAAATAAATTATGATAAATCTGAGCTTTTGTTTTGCAGTCTTCCTAGGGCTCTTGGATGCCATGCTCTCCTGAGGTTTCCTCCAAGGGTTGTTAAATATTTGGGAATCTTTCTTTCTGCGGATGCTAAACGTCTTTACAAATTAAATGTGTGGGATAAAATTGATCACATTGGGAAGCTGTGTGATAGGTGGAAGGATCTCCCATTCTCATTAATGGGTAGAAATGCCTTTTTAAAATGTTGGCCTTACCAAAACTCCTGTATCTGTTGCACATGGTCCCATTCTGGATTACGCTTAAGGATGAGCGCTGGATTAGAATTATTCTTAGACGATTCTTTTGGAAGGGTAGGGCAGCTCGTATTAGTCCCAGTAGATTGTACCTGACTCAGGATCAGAGGGAGTTAGGGGCTCCGGATCAACGTGAAAAAGAGCAGCACTTCTCCGTAGTCTTAAGTATAATCGCTTCTCAGCATCCAGAGAAGAATGTTCTTTTATGTGTAATAAAAGTACTGTTTATTTTGAGTCCTTTTGTCTGCTGAGTCTTCCTCCGTTTCCCACTGTCTAGTTTTCTGGGACCAAGAAACACCAGGAGGCTGTAGGCAGTTTTACCACACACACGCCACACTGCTCAGTCAATAAGGCAGACAACTCCAGAGTTGGTGTTCTGAACCAACCAATTTACTTGTAAATTGCTTTAAGTAATTAATGACAATAGCAGAGGCAGTCACAGTGGTAGAAGCAGTATTCAAATAGAATGGTCCTCTTATCTCTCCCTTCACTCTCCCTCTCCATTCTCTTATTTTCTTCTTACTTTCCCCACTAACAGTATAGTGGACAGTCATCTACTATGTGACCATGTTAACCTTTACATTGCCTAACATACAAACTCAGATTGTAAGCCTTTTGGAACAAGGAAATACCTATAGGACATGACTGTAACTCACTTTGAGCTACTAGAGAAAAAGGTGTGATCTAAATCCAAAATCCTATCACTTCCCTCACAGAAGAATCCTGTACAACACATCATTGGACGACATAGGCCAATATCCAGTGCAGTTTGTCCTGATGGCTTTAGAAGGTACCCAAAGTGCTGGTTTCTCCCCCCCCCCCCCCCCCCAAACATATACCAACTGATTTTTAAACACTGTGGTCAGCAGCACTGGATTTAAACGCTGACTACAGCATTTAAATCTATACTTGAATATACAGTACCAGCCAAGTCCCAGATATTGGCGCTGGATATCCAAGTATATAGACTGAGCAGAAGAAAGTTTACAGGTATTACCGACGTTCAGTTCTGGTATGCAGAATACTATCCAGATAAGATTTGAGAGCTATTTTGCTGTCTAACATGCTTGAATAGTTATCCAGGTACCAAAGCTGAATATCGGTGGTATATAGAGAACTTCCAATCCTGCACCAAACTGCCCAAGCACTATGCAATAGCAAGGGCACCATATGAGAAGTGGAGGGTTAAGTGACTTATCCAAGTTCATAAGGCGTATCAATGGGAGAAGCAGGATTTGAACCCTGGCTTCCCTGGACCTCAGTCCACTTCTCTAACCACTGGGGTTCTTTCTTTCATATAAATGTACCCCTGAAGTATCTCCTTTGCTGCAGCCAGGGTATCTAGATGGGTAGGAATAGGCACACCATATTACATACTATTGTTGGGCAGGGAGAAAGATAATTATCAAGGCCCTACTTTTATAGATTTTTCTCTCACAATCAGTCTCTTCCAAAACTACAGAGTTTTAGTCCAAGTGGCTGTTCTCATAAAAGGGATTTTACGTATAAAATTATTTGGTGCAGTATAAAAAGATTATCACTTCAGTATACAAAGAGGGTAAATAAGTACAATAATTCTGAAACCCTTTTCTTCTTCACAATAAGCTCCAATTTTCACACCCACAAGAAGAATCCAGACATCTCATTTCTTTGAACTCCTGTGGCTTATTCCTGGGCTTATGGCCAAACTCCTCACCATTCTTCTTCCCCTTCAACATTCTTTCCTCTTTTTCTTGACTTTTAGAACATTCTGTAGCTCTTTGAACCCTCCTTATGGATTTGTGGAGGACAGAACCCACACAAAACACTACAGTGAACCTCATCTCTCTATGCCAAGGTGCTCTCGCTTCTCAGAATCCTCTCTCTAGTGCCCAGTTATTTTCTTTGAACCAAAGCACTCCCAAGAAAGTTTCCTTCCTTAACTACTTCAACACCACCTAAATAAAAGAGTATCATGAAAAAAAGTCTCTTCCCACTGGTATTTATTGCTGTCAGAGATGGTTTAGTCTCTGCAACTACTTCTAATAAGGGGAATTTATTCCCCCCTTACATCCAGCACCCAAAACCAACAAATTTGAGTAAAAAGGGCTACAAGTAATAGTAATCTTTCACTCACTATAGGGCCCAGGCTCCATAATAGAACACATGTGCTTTAAACTACTTAACATTACCATCTGCTTTCCAGGAACTATAAAACCAAATAGCTGTGCATAGGGATTAAAGATAAAGCATTTATTGAATAAAGGAAAGAAATTACAGATGGGAACAGTCAAAATTTGTATATTTAATAACACTTTTCCTTTAGAAAGTTAAAACAAGTCAGTACACTATGAAAATCTTCTTAATGTTAACCCACATGTCAGATACAACTTTAGGTGTATTTAATGAACTATCACACATGTCACAAAACACCTAGCCACCCGCCTGGGGCTAACCCTGCGGCCACTTAGAGGGTCTATCCCCAGCACATTTCAGGGTGAGCTGGATTAAAGGGTACTGGGAATATGACTCGCCAACCCCTATGCTAGCCTGTAGTTCCAGCAGTCCAGCTGTTTCCCTATATGATATCCATTGATGTTCTACGGCAGAATCCCATATTTCCAGTATTGCCTTTTCATTGTGTTCATAGTGTTTGAGTTCTGAAAATTAGTGTTGTTTTGGTATAAAAATGATTCAGTTTAAACCAGCCCACCATCTGATAAGTCCATGCTCTTGTTGTTCACCTACAGTGTCCTTGCTTTCCCTATGCTGTAGGAGGAGAAAGAGAATGAGCCAGGACAGGCATTTGGGCACACATATTTGTTGGCTATGCAGCAAGATGGGGATGCCAACTGAAGCCACATGGTTGCAATGAAGAGACAGACACAGCCATGTAAAGAAGGAGAAAGCCATGGGCAGGCAATGGAGAAGACAACCACGGTGCAGCACAAGTCCATAATAGCTAAGTGGGCTGGAAGGGAGAAGGTCTAAGAAGGGTAAGAGGGAGAAATGCTGAGGTTTGACTGGGGAAATTGATGAGGTCAGGGAAGGAAAGAGTGCTGGAGTCAAATAAAAGGGGATGTAGGAGGTTAGGGCAGTCAGGAAGAGGGCAACAAGAGAGCTAAGTGGCCCCAAAACACCAACTTCCCTTTAATATAATCAACAAGAGGAGCTGTGGATCCCATCACAAAACTACTCGGGCCAACAAAATCAACAAGAGGAACTTGATGGCCTCAATATCATGTTTCTCTTTCTAACAAAAACACCAAGATGGGTTCTGCAGTCCCAACATAACACCTCCCATCCCCATGGAAACAAGAGGGACTCAGCTGCCACAACATAACACCTTCCATCCCAACAGAAACAGTACCAGTATCTCTTTTCAATACTGTTTCTTCCTGCACACTGTACTTAACAGCTATATCTTATATTGCTCTCTCATATCCCACTTTCTCCACTTGTCTCCCATCCCTTCACTCCACACTCCCCTATTCTTTATCCTGCTGTCCCCCTACCTCCTCTCTCTTCCACCAACCCTGTCACTCCAACTACTTTATCTTTTCTTCCTGTTATCATCCTCTCTTACTATTCTGAACCCACTCCACTCTCCTCCTGGCCCCTTCCCTTCCCTCTTCCCTTCTTGTGCCCTTAACTTCCCTCACTCTACCAAGCACATTTCCTCCCCTCTCTTTTCCTGTCTTTTTATCTCTTCTCTCTTGCCATCCTGTGCTTGGTCCGTCCCTGTCTCCCTTCTCCTCTTGCCACCTTACTCTCCACTTTGTGCTTCTAACCCCTTCCTGACCTTGCCATTCCCTCTCCATACAGAGGACAGGCAGATTGGTGTTATGAAGAAACAAACTGCTGCTGCTCTGTAGCTCTTCAGAGAGAAGAAAAATTTTCCCAAACCAGCCTGCCAGGTTTTGAGTCAAGCCTTTTATACCAGGTGTTGGTGCCATGGTGGACTGGGGATCACTGATCCCTTGAAGGCCCTGTTTACATGCAACTTCAAACGTTCCATACCAAAACAGCACTGATTTTCAGAACTCAACACTACGAACACTATGAAAAGGCAACACTGCAAATATGCACTCTGCCCTAGAACATCAATAGATATCATACAGAGAAACAGCTGGATGGCAAGGAACTACAGGCTAGCACAAGGGTTGGACAGTCATATACACAGAACCCTTCAATCCAGCTCACCTGTCATAAAAATTATTCAGTTGAAACCAGCCCACCATCTGGTAAGTCCATGCTCTTGTTGTTCAATTACAGTGTCCTTGCTTTCCTTATGCTGTAGGAGGAGGAAGAGAATGAGCCAGGGCAGGCACTTGGGCACACATATTTGTTGGCTACATAGTAACATAGTAAATGACGGCAGATAAAGACCTGTACAGTTCCATCCAGTCTGCCCAACAAGATAAACTCATTTACATGGTATGTGATACTTTATATGTATACCCGAGTTTGATTTGTCCTTGCCTTTCTCAGGGCACAGACCAATAGAAATCTACACAGCACTGTTCTTGTACTAAGTTCTGAAGCTAACTTCGAAGCCCCTAAAAATTTACACTCCAGCTCATCCCTTTCTATTCAGTCCAATCAGGGCCATAGACCGTAGAAGTCTACCGAGCTCCCATTTTGTTTCCCAATTACCAGCGTCACCACCCAATCTCCGCTAGAATTCTGTGGAACCATTCCTTCTAAACAGGATTCCTTTGTGTTTATCCCAACGCACATTTGAATTCCATTACCATTTTCATCTCCACCCACCTACTGCGGGAGGGCATTCCACATATCCACCACCCCTCTCCGTGAAAAAATACTTCCTGACATTAGTCCTGAGTCTACCCCCCCTTACAACCTCAATTCATGTCCTCTAGTTCTACCACCTTCCCGTCTCCAAAAAAGGTTCATTTGCGGAATTAATACCTTTCAAATATTTGAACAACTGTATCATGTCACCCCTGTTTCTCCTTTCCTCTAAGGTATACATGTTCAGGTCAGCAAGTCTCTCCACATATGGTTTGCAATGCAAATCTCATACCATTTTTGTAGCTTTTCTTTGCACCACGTCCAGTCTTTTTACATCTTTAGCAAAATACGGCCTCCAAAACTGAATACAATACTCCAAGTGGGGGGCCTCACCAACGACTTGTAGAGGAGCATCAACACCTCCTTTCTTCTGATGGTTATGCCCCTCTCTACGCAGACTAGCGTCCTTCTGGCCACGGCTGTCGCCTTGTCGCATTGTTTCTTCATCTTTAGATCCTCAGACACCAACACCCCAAGGTCTGTCTCCTGATTCGAGCTTACTAAACTCTCCCCTCCTATTCAGTATCTCTCTTTAGGGTTTCTGCACCCCAAGTGCATCACTCTACACTTCTTGGCATTAAATTTTAACTACAATCTACTATAATAAAACTCACACCCTCAACGTTCTGAAGTCACTCAGTCACTCCCTGAAGGGTTCGTCAGTTCATGGTGGTGAAGCCACAACACTGACCATGTCTCTCTGCCCCGCCCTCGCATGACGGACCAATCAGAAAAAAAAACCCCACAACGTTCTGAAACACAAAGGACCATCACAACACCATTCCCAGGCAACGCTAGGCAACGTAAGACGGACCAATCAGAGGAAACTACGTGACAATAAGGGAGGAGCATTCCCCAGCAGAATGGCTCATTATCTGTGCAGCATGGAGAGCACAGAACCACCGCTGGAACGAGAGAAGAATATTCTGCTGTGGGTATGTGCAAAAATAGACCGGGGGGGGGGGGGGGAGGGGGGGGGGGAGAAATTCTTAAATGCCTAATGCCGGTACTGAAGAGTGCCAGAGGGCCTATAGCACAGACTATATTTGGGATCGCTTGACGTGGAGTCGGAGGAGCCGGAAAACAACGTGCCCCCTCACCATCTGGGACGTGGGCGAACAGGACAAGCTGCGGCCGCAGCTGGAAGGATTCCCGCGACCCAGCCAGCAGCAACAGCGACCAGGAAGGGGGAAGGAGTAGTTACTCCTTCCCTGCCTGAGAATCGCTGAAGACTGGCTGCCAAACTAACGAAACAACCGCACACCCGACGCACCACCTCCATCATTCGAAAAGCAGTCCACTCTTTCTTCAACAGAAATGCAAACTATAATACAAAACAACAAACAATACATGGTTTCTCACGCGGCTAAAGGTAACTCCCCACCCCCTTCCTCTTCCCCTTTGCGAAGCGGCCAAGGATGTGCCCAACCATCCCCACCTCAAGGCAAGCTGTCTCCCCCTCGGGGATTCCCCTAGCAACCGGAAAAAGACAGCGCTGATTCCCGCAGCACATAAATGTTCCAGCATTCCCCTGCAGCCGGCCTGAATGGGACCGAAGATACCAGGATCACCCCCCCCCCCCGACGGCCCGAGACTGTGCTCTTCTCCCTTCTGCCAATTTAAAACAACCATCCCCGTCCTCAGGCAAGCCGTCACCCCACCTCCAGGATGCCCAGAACCCCAGCCCAATGGAAAAAAGACGGCCGCTGCTTCCAACAGCACATTTCTCTTCCAGCGTTCCCCTACAGCAGCCCTGAAACGGCCAAAAAATACCGACAGACCAAAGAACGTGCTCCTCTAACCTTCCGCCCATCTAAAACAACACTGCTGCCTCAGCACAAACACAAAAAAAAAAAACCTGGAAAAAAAAATCCACCACTCAGCAAAGGCTGACCCCCCTACAACCACATTTACATTTCACCAACAGAAAGACCCCCCTCCACAAACCTCCTTGACAGACAAAACACACACACACACAACACACACACACAATACAACAGAAACCACACCCTCAAAGCCACACACACCAATCCATCCCACCTTTGCCAGCACAGCACATCCCCCAACCCCCCACCCAAAAAAACAAAACAAAAAAAAAGATACACATCAACAACCTGAACACACCCCCACACTCACACACACAAAATAACTCTGTGGACACATACACACACACACCAAAAAAAGCCACACGCTAGCGCCCGTTTCATTGGTTTCGGAAACGTGCCTTTCTTACTAGTCTACCATAAGTACTCCAATAGATACTTCTGATAAGCATAAACGCTTTTATTGTTACCTATATATGTACATATATTATCAACAATATCCCTCAGTTTTCATGAGACTCACTTCCGCAACCCTTTCACAGCGTCATCCACAACGTCAAAGTGCAAATATTGAATGTAATCTTAGTGTGATGTAATGTGCGGTTGGGAGTAACTAGCGAGGTAATTAAAATTTGCTGATGACACAAAGTTATTCAAAGTCGTTAACTCGCGACAGGATTGTGAAAAATTACGACCTTACGAGACTGGGAGACTGGGCGGCTAAATGCAGATGACGTTTAATGTGAGCTAGTGCAAGGTGATGCATGTGGGAAAAAAGAACCCGAATTATAGCTACGTCATGAAAGGTTCCACGTTAGGAGTTACGGACCAAGAAAGGGATCTGGGTGTCGTCGTCGATAACACGCTGAAACCTTCTGCTCAGTGTGCTGCTGCGGCTAGGAAAGCGAATAGAATGTTGGGTATTATTAGGAAAGGTATGGAAAACAGGTGTGAGGATGTTATAATGCCGTGTATCGCTCCATGGTGCGACCGCACCTTGAGTATTGTGTTCAATTCTGGTCGCCGCATCTCAAGAAAGATATAGTAGAATTGGAAAAGGTGCAGCGAAGGGCGACTAAAATGATAGCGGGGATGGGACGACTTCCCTATGAAGAAAGACTAAGGAGGCTAGGGCTATTCAGCTTGGAGAAGAGACGGCTGAGGGGGAGACATGATAGAGGTATATAAAATAATGAGTGGAGTGGAACAGGTGGATGTGAAGCGTCTGTTCATGCTTTCCAAAAATACTAGGACTAGGGGGCATGCGATTAAACTACAGTGTAGTAAATTTAAAACAATTGGAGAAAATTTTTCTTCACCCAACGTGTAATTAACTCTGGAATTCATTGCCGGAAAATGTGGTGAAGGCGGTTAGCTTAGCAGAGTTTAAAAGGGGTTGGACGGTTTCCTAAAGGACAAGTCCATAAACCGCTACTAAACGGACTTGGAAAAATCCAAAATCCCAGGAATAACATGTATAGAATGTTTGTACGTTTGGGAAGCTTGCCAGGTGCCCTTGGCCTGGATTGGCCGCTGTCGTGGACAAGATGCTGGGCTCGATGGACCCTTGGTCTTTTCCCAGTATGGCATTACTTATGTACTTAATGTATAAGTTCGCTTTGACGTTGTGGATGACGCTGTGAAAGGGTTGCGGAAGTGAGTCCCATGAAAACTGAGGGATATTGTTGATAATATATGTACATATATAGGTAACAATAAAAGTGTTTATGCTTATCAGAAGTATCTATTGGAGTACTTTATGGTAGATTGTATGTATTGATCGTACTTTGATATAAAGCTATATCCCCTTTTGTGAATAGGATTTCTATCAATAGTGTAGGGCTACCTGGGATTCTAAGGCGGGGCTATCCGAGGATCGACATTTCTGAATTATTAGGTGGTGTCTCGCTCAGTGTTGTGCCTGGTAAATGTTTAACAACAGGCTCTCCTCCCCGGTTCACCTCTGCGCCCCACCTCAAAAGTGCAGAGCTGGCTCTAGCCGGGGAGAGAGCCTGGTGGGGGGGGGGGGGGCAAATACATTACTCTCCAGAAAAAAAAAATTAAATGATCCCAGGTTCCAATCTAATTCATATTTAATGTGGGATAAAATGCCATAAAATAAGTAAATAATAAATATAAACTTTTAACGTTGAGCACCTGATTCTCAAAGTGACATATTCCAACACTATAATGAAAATAAAATGATTTTTTTCTACCTTTGTTGCCTGGTGACTTTGTTTTTCTGATCATGCTGGTCCAGTATCTGATCTGCTGCTATCTGTCCTCTTAACTCCGTTTTTCCAGGGTTTCCTTTCCATTTATTTCTTTACTTTCCTCCTCAGACTTGACTTCCAGTGGATCCAGTTTCTGCCTATTTTCTCCTCTCTTCCTTTTCCCTCATCTCATCTCCTTCCTTCCTTCCTCTCTCTTCTCTCCCCTCCATCCATGTCCAGCATTTCTTCTCTCCCTTCCCTCTCCTCCATCCATGTCCAGCATTTTTCCTCCCGCCCTCCATCCATGTCCAGCATTCTCCTCTCTCCCCTCCATTCATGTTCAGTATTTCTTCTTTCCCTTCCCCTCCATCCATGTGCATCTCCTTCCTCTGTCTTCCCTCCCCTCCATCCATGTCCAACAATTCTCCTCTCTCCCTGCCCTCCCCTCCATCCATCCATGTCCAGCAACCTCCTCTCTCCCCTGCCTTCCTCTCCATCCACCCATGTCCAGCAACTATCGTCTCCCCTCCATCCACCTATGTCCAGCAACTCTCCTCTCCCCTGCCCTCCCCTCCATCCACCAGGTCCAGCAACTCTCCTCTCCCCTGCCCTCCATCCAAATGCAGCAATTCTCTTCTCTTCCCTACCCCCTCCATCCATCCATACCCAGCAATTCTCTTCTCTCCCCTGCTCCCTCCATCCATCCATACTCAGGCAATTCTCTTCTCTCTCCTGCTCCCTCCATCCATGGTCCAATGATTCTCCTTCGCCCCCATCCTCCCCTCCCATTCATATCCACCTGCCCGCCCTCTTCTTCCCCAACATCCCCCTTTTTCTTCCTGCCACAGTGCCATCCTGCGTGGTTTAAATCTCTTTTATTACCTCCGTCGAAGTGGACACATCATTGAAAGCCCTGCCCGTCTCTAGCCTTCCTTTCGTGAGTTCGTTCCCTCAGAGTCCCGCCCTCGCGGAAAGAGGAAATGATGTCAGAAGGCAGGACATCTGAGGGAACAAACTCATGAAGGGATGGCAAGAGAAGGGCAGGGCTTTCAATGACGCAGCCGCTTCGATGGAGGTAATAAAAAAGATTTAAACCCCCCCAGGGCGGCGCGGGGCGGGCGCAGGCAAAACGTGGGCTGTGGGAGGTTAGGTAAGCATGGCTTGTGGTGCCCTCCTGCCATGCTTACGTTGTTTACCAGAGCCGACTCACCGTGCAGAACCGGCTCACAAGATCCTTAAAAATTTAACAACCGGCTCTTGCGAGCCGGCTCCAGCACACCACTGGGGTTAAGTGACTTGCCCAAAATCACAAGGAGCAGTAGTGGGATTTGAACTGGCCACCTCTGGATTTCAAGTCCTGGTGCTCTAACCACTAGGCCACTCCTCCACTCCACTTGATATCATAGTAGACAAGCCTGCTTATTTTCGATGGAGAAGGGCGCCCATCTTCCGACACAAATTGGGAGATGGACGCCCTTCTCCTAAGGGTGGCCAAATCAGCATAATCAAAAGCTGATTTTGGCCGCATTCAACTGCAGTCCATCGCAGGAGCGGCAAAAGTTTAAGGGGGCGTGTCGGACAAGTAGCAAAGGAGGGAAGAGGGCGTGGTTAACACATGGGCGCCCTCGGCTGATAATGGAAAAAAGAAGGGCGGCCCTGACGAGCATTTGCCAGCTTTACTTGGTCCATTTAGTTTCAGGACCAAGCCTCAAAAAGGTGTCCGAACTGACCAGATGACCACCGGAGGGATCGGGGATGACCTCCCCATACTCCTCCAGTGGTCACCAACCCCCTCCCACCCTAAAAACAAAATTAAAAACATTTTGTTGCCAGCCTCTATGCCAGCCTGAAATGTCATATCCAGCTCCATGACAGCAGTAGGAGGTCCTTGGCAGCAGTTTTAGTGAGTGCAGTGCTCTTCAGTAGGCGCACCCAGGCCCATCCCCCCCTACCTGTTACACTTGTGGTGGTAAATGTGAGCCCTCCAAAACCACCCACTGTACCCACATGTAGGTTGCCCCCCTTCACCATAAGGGTTATGGTAGTGGTGTACAGTTGTGGGGAGTGGGTTTTGGGGGAATTGGGAGGCTCAGCACCCAAGGGAAAGGAGCTATGTACCTGGGAGCAATTAATGAAGTCCACTGCAGTGCTCCCTAGGGTGCCCGACTGGTGTCCCTGGCATGTGAGGGGGATCAGTGCAGTGCAAATGCTGGCTCCTCCCACGACCAAATGGCTTGGATTTGGCCGGTTTTGAGATGGCTGGCCTTGGTTTCCATTATCGGCGAAACCGAGGCCGGCCCTCTCTAAGTCCGGCGATCTCAACATTTAGGTCGACCATCTCTAAGGTCAACCTAAATGTTGAGATTTGGCCGGCCCCGGCCATATTATCGAAACGAAAGATGGACGCCCATCTTCTTCAATAATACAGTTGGCTCCGCCCCTTCCCGGGGCCGGCCCCAGAGATGGGCGCCCTTAGAGATGGCCACCCCCGTTCGATTATGCCCCTCCAGGTGTCAAATAAAAAGCAGCCAGATTTTCAAGATTGCACATTGTCACTGTCAACTGCTGAGCAAGATATAAAAGGGAACATTGTTTGAAATGTCTATATGCAAATGCCAGAAGCCTAAGAAATAAGATGACAGAGTTAGAATATACCGCACTAAATTTAAAAAATAGACATAAGCATCTCTGAGACCTGGTGGAAAGAGGATAACCAGTGGACATTGTCATACCAGGATGCAAATTATATTGCAGTGATAGGGTAGATCAAATTGGTGGAGGGGTTGCATTATATGTTAAGGAGGGCACTGAATCGAATAGACTAAAAATTCTTAAGGACAAAACACACCTTGGAATCCCTATTGATAGGAGTGTACTACCGTCCACCTGGACAGGGTGAACAGACAGATGTAGAAATGTTATCAGAAATTAGGGAGGCTAACAAACTGGGGAACATAATAATAATAATAATGAGTGATTTCAATTACCCCAATATTGACTGGGTAAATGTAAGGGCATGTTAGAGAGGTAAAATTCTTTGATGAAATCAAGGACTGCTTTATGGAGCAGCTGGTTCAGGAGCCAACACGAGAAGGAACAATTCTAGACCTAGTCCTTAGTGGAGTGCATGATCTGGTGCAGGAGGTAATGGTGCTGGGGCCTCTTGATAACAGTGATCACAACTTGATCAGATTTGATATGAGCTCTGGAGTAAGTACACACAGGAAATCCAAGTTAGAGGAGCAGCTACAAAGTTCAAAAATTTACATCAGGCATAGACGCTGTTCAAAACATAGTAACATAGTAGATGACGGCAGAGAAAAGACCTGCACGGTCCATCCAGTCTGCCCAACAAGATAAACTCATATGTGCTACTTTTGTGTATACCCTACCTTGATTTGTACTGTCCTCTTCAGGGCACAGACCGTACAAGTCTGCCCAGCACTATAACCCGCCTCCCAACCACCAGCCCCGCCTCCCAGCACTGGCTCTGCCACCCAATCTCGGCTAAGCTTCTTAAAGGCAATGCGATGACATCACCCGGGGAGTCTGTCAGATATGCCGGACGGTTGGATTAGCGGAGGTTGGATAATTGAGACTGTACTGTATTATGTGCAGGTACTTTCTCTCTCCTAGTGGGCTCACAATCTAAGTTCTGTACAAAACTTGCTCCATCTGAAGTTTTGTGTAGGCGACCAACCTCAACTTCAGACTCAATGCACGTAGTTAAGTTCTATCTGTAAATATTTCTGTATAGTGTGTTGCTGCTACAAGACACAGGGTTAAAATTCTAGTTTTATAAATGAACCATCCTGGAAGCCAAGGCCAATATATTCCATGTATTAAAAAGGAGGAAGGGAGACCAAATCACAGCCGGCATGGTTAACTATTAGAGCTAAAAGAAAATCCTTCAGAATATTGAAGAAGATCCAACTGAAAATAATAGGAAACAGCATAAGGAATGGCAAATCAAATGCAAAGCTCTGATAAGGAAGGCAAAGAGAGACTGTGTAGGACAAACAATGGATATAGGGCCTTGCTCTCACACCAGACAGCAAACCTCCTCCATTTGAAAAAATAGCACCTCTTACTAGGGTCTTTCCTGGAAGCCAGCAAGAACCAGGAGACTCCTCCGTAAGACCCAAGGAAGCAAAATTCCTAGGCTCTCAACATACAAGCTGTGAGAGTCAGAGACTGGAGGTGGGGATGTAGAAGAGACCCTCGTTCTGCGTGATGAGGGTCGGAAAACACTCCAATCTCTACAGTTCTTCAGAGGATAACTCCAGAAATAGAGGGAACCATATCTGATCAAATCATAGTTCCGCGGTCCTTGCTTGATTTTCAACAAAGTTTTCCCCACTAGAGGTATGGGAGAAAATGCATACAGAAAGACCTATCCCCAACTGAGGAGGAAGGCATCCGACTCTAGTCTGTTGTGGCCCTGAAGCCTGGAACTGAAATGAGGGACCTTGTGTTTGATCTGAGTGGCAAAAGGATCCACCGAGGGGGGTGCCCCACTTTCGGCAATCTTGCGGGCTATGCTCATATTGAGAGACACTTGTGTGGTTGAATTATCCTGTCAGTCTGTCAGCCAGGGTATTGTTTTTGCCCACCAGATAAGTGGCTCCAAGGAACATGTCATGTTGGCGAGCCCAATGCCACATCCAGATGGTCTCCTGAGACGTGATCTGGTACCCCTACTTGTTGGTGGTAATACATTGCAACCTGATTGTCTGTATGGATGAGTACAATTTGATGAGACAGCCAATCCCTGACAGCCTTTAGAGTGTTCCAGATCACCCGGAGCTCCAGGAGATTGATCTGAAGATTTGTTTCCTGGGCGGGACCAAACACCTTGGGTGTCAAGCCCATCTACATGAGCCCCCCCATCCCAGGAGAGATGTGTCCATCGTCAGTACTTTTTATGGCTGAGGAATTTGGAATAGAAGTTCCCAGAGTCAAACTGGATCGAATGGTCCACCACTAAAGGGAGTGTACAAGCTCTGGGGACACTTAGATAACATCTTCCAGGCTCCCCATGGCTTCATACCACTGAGAAGTCAGGGTCCATTGAGCTGAACTCATGTGAAGACTTGTCATGGGTGTAACATACACTGTGGAAGCTATATAGCCCAACAACCTCAACATCTAACAAGTAGTGACCTGCTGGAGGAGGCTCGACCCTTGGAGGTGAACTTTCTGTGTATCAAGCAGGGCTCCCATGAATTTCCAGTTGTTGGACGGGATGAAGATGGGACTTGGGGTAGTTTAAAATGAACCCTAGTAGTTTGAGCACCCAAACAGTCATCCGCATGGACTCCTAAGCACCAGCCCTGGTGGTGCTCTTACCAGCCAATTGGCAAGATATGGGAACACATGGACTCCCAGTCTGCATAGTGATGCTGAAACTACGGCTAGACATTTGTTGAAGACCCTGGGAGGTGATGCAAGGCCAAAAGGCAAAACAGTACTGAAAGTGATGTGTCCCCAGCCAAAATCGAAGATACTTCCGGTGGGCTGGAAGTATCGGGATGTGAGTATATGCATCCTTCAAGTCCAGAGAGCACAGCCAATTGTTTTCCTGAATCATGGGAAAAAGAGAGCCCAGGGAAACCATCCTGAACTTTTCTCGGACAAGGAATTTGTTCAGTGCCCTTAGGTCTAGAATGGGATGCATCCTCCCAGTCTTCTTATACACAAGGAAGTGCCTGGAAAAGAATCCCCATCCTTCCTCCCCTGGTGGAACAGGCTCGACTGCATGGGCATTCAGAAGGTTTGAGTTCCTCTGCAAGTACTGCTTGTGCTGAGAGCTGAAGGAATGAGCTCTCGGTGGACAATTTGGAGGTTTTAGATACCGAGTGCTTAACCAACGGTCAGAGGTTATAAAGGACCATCTTTTGTGGAAAAATGCCAGCCTCCCCTTACCGGCAAGCTGTCCGGAATTGACACTTTTACTGTGGCTATGTTCTTCTGAAGTCAGTCAAAAGCTCGTCTCCTGCTTAGACTGGGGAGCAACAGGGGCCTTAGGCACACGCTGTGATGTGAACAAGCGCACTGGAGCTGTTCAGGCTGGTGAGCCGAGGAGTTGTACCTATGCCTCTGATAATAATAGCTAGAAGAACTTTTGGCAAACCAAGGAGGAGTACCTATTATATCAAGGCATAGTACAACTCCTCGGCTCACCAGCCTGAACAGCTCCAGTGCGCTTGTTCACATCAACAGCGTGTGCCTAAGGCCCCTGTTGCTCCCCAGTCTAAGCAGGAGACGAGCTTTTGACTGACTTCAGAAGAACATAGCCACAGTAAAAGTGTCAATTCCGGACAGCTTGCCGGTAAGGGGGAGGCTGGCATTTTTCCACAAAAGATGGTCCCTTATAACCTCTGAGAAGGTGGATGCAGAAGGTGCCTGGCGGGAGAGAGAAGAGATGGTATCAGTATGTTTTCTGATTTGGTCGGTGGCCTCCTTAACCTTCTCTCCAAAAAGGTTATCCCCCTGGCATTGTGTATCCGCCAACCTCTATTGAACAGAATGTTCCAGGTCAGAAACATTCAGCTATGAGAGTCTGCGCATTGCTGTACTCTGAGCAGAGATCCTAGATGCCACATTAAAAGTGTCATAAGTGCCCTAGGCAAAAACTTTCAACATGCCTTCTGCTGCTTGACCAACTGGCAAGGTGACTCAGCCTGCTCCAGAGGGAGCGTCTCAGCCAGGTCCAACTTGCGCACTGAGTTTCGCAAGTGGATGCTCGTGAAGAGTTGGTATGATTGTATTTGGGAGATGAGAATTGAAGCCTGGTACATCTTCCTCCCAAAAGAATCAAGGGTTCTAGCTTCTCTACCTGTGTGCGCCAACGCTTAGTCCCTGGAACTCCTAGCTCTTTTGAGAGCAGATTCCACCACCATGGAATTGTGAGACATTTGAGGATTTATAAGTCAAAAACACTGAAACTGTATTTACTGAGGAATAGAAAGGAAAGTGAGAATATGGTAGTACCCCTGAAATACCTAACTGGCTTCAATAAGATATAGAACAATGACATTTTTCATAAAAGGGAATTTTTGGACAAGGAGTCATGATATGAAGTTGGAGGAAGTAAGAATCAATACACTATGAGAAAACAATTATTTACAGAGAGGGTCACAGATACATGAAATAAACTACCAGCGAATTGTTGGAAATCAATACACTGATAGAATACAAATATGCTTGGGATGGATACAGGTGACAATGTTGGGAACAGTGTTAGAAGACTGTAACATTCCAAACAATCCCGTCATTGCTACCTTGAAAGTAAAGATAAGAGAAGTGATAAGGAAACATAGTCTCAAACCACTGCAGGCCACTGGTAGCTGGATGAAACCAACAGCCTGTAATATTTCAGAAATGAAGTGTGTCAATGGTGGTGTATTGATGGTGGCCAGGTATCCATTGGGATCTAGGTGGCTGCATGTTCAAGTCACTATTTTTTGGTTGAGAACATAAGAACAATGGTCCATCTAGCCCAGTATTCTGCTTCCAGCAGTAGTCAATCCAGGTCACAAGTACCTGGCAAAACCCAATGTTCTTACCTACAACAGCAGCACTGAGTGAGAGAATACAGTACTAATACTCATAGGGTGGGCAGAAGCCAATACCCTGTGTGTAGGGTATCCTCCACATAAACAGTGCTGAATGGCACTGATAAGTTGTAAAACATTAGAATGGCAAAATTCCTCCATAACAACTCAATGGCACTCTTAAGAATAATGGTACATCATGTTTTCCAACAAAACTATTCCAATGTTATTTTATTCTACTGGAACTGCTGAAACAGATTTGGATGAACATGACTGAAACAAGAGCTTCCAGCTAATTCCAAGGTTGCAGCAGGCAGGCCCTATTAATTTTATATCAGGATTACAATTTGTTGGGATAACTGGTAGGACTGCATGTTGATACAGTGATTAATAAAATTACTTATTAGTCATGATTACAAAAAATAATTGTGCCTAATAAAATTAATTGCCCTGCACCTCCCGTCTGTCTCCTCTGAACATCTCTCCTTCTCTCTTCCACTCTCAATCTCCATCCTTGAAGCAATATATAGCATCTCACCATCCACCTGCAGTTTGATATCTTCCCCTCAATGAATCCCCCTCCCCCACCCCAAGAACCAAAAAGCTGATCTTCCACTAGATCCTGGCAGAGGCGACACACACACACTGCCCGTAGCCCTCTCCTCCCTCTGACCCATCCCCCAATGCAGAAAAAAGAAGTGAAAGAGGGCGACGGGATGGATCAGAGGGAAAGCTTTGGAGCAGGTGTGCATATGCACCATCGCCGCTGCCGGGAACAAATAAAAGACCAATCCCAATGTGCACCGGGGGGAGAGGCTGAACAGCGGGTGGAGGAAGATATGCTGGATTGTGCATCAGGAGGGCAGAGAGAGGGAGAGAGAGATTTTCTGGGCACTGGAGGGAAGGGAGAGAGGGAGTGAAGGAAGGAGGGGAAGGGGACGGAGAGAGATACTGCAATGGGAGGGAGGGATGTTGGATGAAGGGGAGCAGAGTAGGGGAGGAATAAAGTGAACATGAGGGTGAGATGCTAGACAGTGGGACAGAAGACAGGAAGAAATGTTGGACCCAGAGGGAAGAAAGAGAGAGATACTACATCTAGGGGTAGAGGGGTGGGAGGGAAGAAAGAGGAAGAGATGTTGACCTGGAGATAGGATGGAGATACTGGCCCTTAATCCTGCGATTGTGACTAAAAATCTTTAATTGCATGACTAATTGTTATTAAATAATATTTGAATCGATATGCAACCCTAATTGGTCATTTTCTCCATGCAAAAATCAGGACTATCCAATGCAAGTGACCACTAATAGGTATGAATATATATATGTCGAGCTACGGCAGGAACCTGTCTAGTTTTGCCTTTACAAAAATGAAGATAGTCTTCCACAGTAGGTGAATGCTCTTAAAGAAATTATAGAACACACATTGTAAAATTATTATCTAGCTTTTTGAAACAAACTGGAAATTCTGAAGTATTTCAGCTTTCTCTAGGGAAGTCTAGTTATTTGTTTTTGTCTTTAAAATGTGAGAAAACGTGAGAAAGGAAAACAAAAACCAAACCAAAGTCACTTAAGGGCTGCTTAGTGAAATGCTCCCCTCTCTTGAACGATTACCTGGATACTGACTTCAGATACAGAAGTCTGTTGACCTCTCAGTAGACTGCAAGGAATCACTTTCTTCCTGGTCACAGTTCAGATCTGAAGGTTGTTTTGCCATTTGGTCTTTTTTTTTCCTCTTCCTGGCGGCAACACAGTGGCTATAGTGGTATAGCCAGACATGGAGTACGGGACAAACAGAAACCTCTTTGCAGGTTCTTGTTTATATTATTACAAAGCTTGGTAGTAAGAAATGGGTGAGGGTTTGAGCAGATCTGGGTACTGGACTAAGCCCGGTAGAGGACTAAAAAGAAACAAAAGCTAACTGGGATAAGGAAAAGTGTAACAACCAGTCAAGCTTCCGCCACTGGCGACCAATATATATCCTTAGCGGTATAGACTGGAATAAGTGAGCAGATCAGATTACTTCTATCTGCTCTAATCCAGTGTTTTCCAAGTCTAGTCCTGGAGAATCCCTTGCCAGTCAGGTTTCAGGATATTCAATAATGCAGGCAGTGTATGCAAATCAAGTTCATGCATATTCATTGTGGATTCAATACCCTCTGAACAATAAGAGGCAAAACCTTTTAGTCTTTATTATATAAAGTCATACAGTGCAACTACTGTAAGGGAGACAGTCAGTAATGATGTTCTCCACAGAAGAAGAGAATGGCGGAACGTAAAACACTACAGGCAAAAGGTTAGGAGATGAAGTAGTGTAGCCAACACAACTCTTCCAAGAAATCAGGGAGAAGATGTAACTCAAGGTATATAATTTATTGATAAAAAAAGATTCGACACAGAACCATGTTTTGGCAAAAGTGCCTAACTCAGGAGTCTTAAAAAATGCTCTCAATTACGCCTTATAGCAATGCAACATGTGGATGGGTATAATTGAAAGGGATGCCCAAGTTTTGCTGAGGACGTCCTCGCAAAACGTCCCGGTGGAGGGGCAGGGAAACCTGTATTATCAAAACAAGATGGACGTCCATCTTTCGTTTCGATAATACGGTCGGGGATGCCCAAATCTTGAAACTTAGGTCATCCTTAGAGATGGTCGTCCCTAGACTTGGTCGTTTCTGATTTTCGGCAATAATGGAAACCAAGGACGCCCATCTCACAAACGACCAAATGCAAGCCCTTTGGTCGTGGGAGGAGCCAGCATTCATAGTGCACTGGTCCCCTTGACATGCCAGGACACCAACCGGGCACCCTAGGGGGAACTGCAGTGGACTTCATAAATTGCTCCCAGGTTCATAGCTCCCTTACCTTGTGTGCTGAGCCCCCCCAAAAACCCATTACCCACAACTGTACACCACTACCATAGCCCTTATGGGTGAAGGGGGGCACCTAGATGTGGTTACAGTGGATTTCTGGTGGGTTTTGGAGGGCTCACATTTACCACCACAAGTGTAACAGGTGGGGGGGAGGATGGGCATCGGTCCGCCTGCCTGAAGTGCACTGCACTCACTAAAACTGCTCCAGAGACCTGCATACTACTGTGATGGACCTGAGTATGACATTTGAGGCTGGCATAGAGGCTGGCACAAAATATTTTTAAAGATGTTTTTTGAGGGCGGGAGGGGGTTAGTGACCACTGGGGGAGTAAGGGGAGGCCATCCCCGATTCTCTTCGGTGGTCATCTGATCAGTTTGGGCACCTTTTTGTGGCTTGGTCGTAAGAAAAATAGGACCAGGTAAAGTCGTCCAAGTGCTCGTCAGGGACGTCGTTTTTTTTCCATTATGGGTCGAGGACGTCTGTGTGTTAGGCATGCCTAAGTCCCACCTTCGCTATGCCTCTGACATGCCCCCGTAAACTTTGGTCGCCCCCGCAACAGAAAGCAGTTGGGGACGCCCAAAATCGGCTTTCAACTTCAACTTTTTGCGCCTTTTTCAAGGCCAGTTTTTACCCTTGTCTTCCTATGCATTGCATTGCTATAAGGCATAATTGAGAGCATTTTTTAAAAACAAAACAAACGATAGTGGGAAGGTAGAGATGGTTTGAGAAGAACTAGGTATGCAGGTTGATCATGTATAACTAAAACACTTATTTCTTGTATTTGCAAGAAACCAAGCATTTTTAAGACTCCTGAGGCAGGCACTTTTGCCAAAACATAGTGCCATGTCGAGTCTTTTTTATCAATAAATTATATACCTGAGTTATATCGTCTCCCTGGTATCTCGGAAGAGTTGCCTTGGCTACACTACTTCATCTCCTGTTCTCTGCATGGAAACCAGGATCTTTCTGTCCAAACTAGATGTTACAAGGCAAGTTTACCTACAGGTAAAAGAGCACCAGGAAAGAAGATGCGCACATTTGTTCAGTACCCATGTTTTATCATTCCCACCTTAATAATTCCCTTATCTCTTATTTGTCCTGTTTGTCTGTCCTAATTAGATTGTAAGCTCTGTCGAGCAGGGACCGTCCAGTGTACAGCACTGCGTACATCAAGCAGTGCTATACAAATGACAAGGAGGCGTAGTAGTAGTAGTACAAAGAGAGAGCTAAAATTCACAAGGCTGAAAGATAGCAAGAGGGTAGGCAAGAGATTGTGGAAAGAGATTTATGTCTTTCAGGAGACTTGAGACTGATATCAGCATTTATTAAACTTCATTTCAGCCCTATACAGAAACTCAAAATACAAAAATAAAACCTTATCTCTAGAGCAAGATGGCTAAGGGACGAGGCAGATAGATACAACACCCATTACCTCTAGATCAAAATGTTTCACAGATAATAGTGATGCTCAGCTTCATTAGTCTGTTAAGAAAAGATTACTTCATTAGATGCTTCTAACAATATCAGTGATCCTGGCAAACAGGATAATTTGGTTAGTGTGTTATACAAAGAAGCATTACCTCCTTGAAGGGACACAAAGGGAACCTAACTTTAACACTTGTTTTTCCAACTCCCAACGTAGTAGCAAAAGAAAAGCACGTGGGCCTCAAGAATTAGTATGAAGAACAATCTTTATTCAAAGACCTGGCATGGGCCATGTTTCGGCAAATGTCTGCTTCAGGGATTGGCTGTGATCATTGTTTGAAAGATTTCAATGTGTTATGATCCAACATATTTCCAATTCTAAGAAAGTTACAAAACAACACCAAATTGCAACCCTATTAGACTCAAGTTCCAGTTCCACCACTGTCACCAGTCTTAGTATGTGATAACCTAGAGGTGTCAGCATACAGCTGTAACACTTGAACACATGAATTCCAACCTCATCACTACCACAAGTCTCACAATCCACTGCGTCACTTAACCTTATTATAGGCAATGCTTGTTTGTAAACACTATTTGGTCAATATTCAGCTAGCAGAAGTCAACATTTTTTTTTTGAACCTTGACTGTCACTGGCTAAATTAGGCTCTGACAGTCAATGCCAGGCCATGTCTAAGTACCAGGCATTGAATATCAGCATCTAGCCAAACTGTTGGAATTTATGTGGCAGCCAGCCAATACTGAGCAGGGACTTTTCCAGCTCAACGCCTCTGGAGGAAATCTCGTACCCATTCAGACTTCCTTCACTACAAATTCATGCTATCCTCCTTCCTTTCCTCCCTATTCCTTGCAAAACAGGACTATTACACCCAATTGACCAATTCTCTCAGCTCCAACCCTCGTCGTCTCTTCACCACCCTTAACTCTCTCCTCAAAGTGCCTCCCGCTCCCACTCCCCCTTCACTCTCTCCTCAATCACTGGCTGACTACTTCCGTGACAAGGTGCAATAGATCAACCTTGAGTTCACTACCAAGCCACCACCTCCTCTTCAGCCTGTAGCCCTATCCACCAACAACCAACCAACCATGGCCTCTTTCTCCTCCTTTCCTGAGATCACCGAGGATGAAACCTCCCGCCTTCTTTCCTCCTCGAAATACACCACCTGTTCCTCCGATCCCATCCCCACCAACCTACTTAACACCATCTCCCATACTGTCACCCCCTCCATCTGTCGCATCCTTAACCTTTCTCTCTCCACTGCAACTGTCCCTGACACCTTCAAGCACGCCGTAGTCACACCTCTCCTAAAAAAAACCATCACTTGACCCTACCTGCCCCTCCAACTACCGCCCCATCTCCCTCCTACCCTTCCTATCCAAAATACTTGAGCGCGCCGTTCACAGTTGCTGCCTTGATTTTCTCTCCTCTCATGCCATCCTCGATCCACTTCAATCTGGTTTTCGCCCTCTACACTCGACAGAAACAGCACTCTCTAAAGTCTGCAACGACCTGCTCCTCGTCAAATCCAGAGGCCACTATTCCATCCTCATCCTCCTCGATCTATCCGCTGCATTTGACACTGTCAATCATGATTTACTTCTTGCCACACTGTCCTCTTTTGGGTTCCAAGGCTCTGTCCTCTCCTGGTTCTCCTCTTATCTCTCCCACCGCACCTTCATGGTACACTCTCATGGATCTTCCTCCACTCCCATCCCACTATCTGTTGGAGTTCCCCAGGGATCTGTCCTTGGACCCCTTCTCTTCTCAATCTACACCTCTTCCCTAGACTCACTGATCTCATCTCATGGTTTTCAGTATCATCTTTATGCTGATGACACCCAGCTATATCTCTCCACACCAGACATCACCGCGGAGACCCAGGCCAAGGTATCGGCCTGCTTACCCGACATTGCTGCCTGGATGTCCAACCGCCACCTGAAGCTGAACATGTCCAAAACCGAGCTCCTCGTCTTTCCACCTAAACCCACTTCTCCTCTTCCTCCACTCTCTATCTCAGTTGATAACACCCTCATCCTCCCCGACCCATCTGCCCGCAACCTCGGAGTCATCTTCGACTCCTCCCTCTCCTTCTCTGCGCGTATCCAACAGACTGCCAAGACCTGTCGCTTCTTCCTCTTCAACATCCGCCCTTTCCTCTCTGAGCACACCACACGAACTCTCGTCCACGCTCTCATTACCTCTCGCCTTGACTACTGCAACTTACTCCTCACCGGCCTCCCCCTTAGCCATCTATCCCCCCTTCAATCCGTTCAGAACGCTGCCGCACGTCTTATATTCCGCCAGAACCGATATACTCATATCACCCCTCTCCTCAAGTCACTTCACTGGCTTCCAGATACCGCATACAATTCAAGCTTCTCCTCCTTACCTACAAATGCACCCGGTCTGTGGCTCCTCACTACCTCTCATCTCCCCCTATGTTCCCACCCGTAACCTCCACTCACAGGACAAATCCCTCCTTTCAGTACCCCTCTCCACCACTGCCAACTCCAGGCTCCGCTCATTCTGCCTTGCCTCACCCTATGCCTGGAACAATCTTCCTCAACCCCTACGCCAAGCCCCCTCCCTACCCATCTTCAAATCTCTGCTTAAAACTCACTAATGCTGCTTTCGGCACCTAACCTTTCGAGAAATATAGTATGCCCTATCAGATTGACTCTACACTTGTCTTTTAGATTGTACACTTGTCTCTAGATTGTACACCTGTCTTTTAGATTGTAAGCTCCTTGAGCAGGGACTGTCCTTCCATGTTAAATTGTACAGCGCTGCGTAACCCTAGTAGCGCTTTAGAAATGTTAAGTAGTAGTAGTAGTAGTGGTAGAATATCGGCCAAGAACCGTATAAGCAAAGTTTGCATGTATACCCCTTTCTCCCCTCCCATTGGTCCCTCCTCCCTCCACAACACTATAGGTAAACCCTTCTGACACCCACCTCAACACAATCGGTGAACCCCTCCAACTCCCAATACAATTGGTGGATCTCCTTCGCCCCCTCCACAATAACAGTATTACTGCAAAACTATCATTAGAGGTTGAAAGTGGGGTTTGTTCCTGCCCCCATCGCTCCACTGGACCACCAGAAACTTGGGGGGGGGGAGGGCTTGTCCTAATTGGGGGAGGGTGTCCACCGATTGTGTTGAGGGATAGCTCAGAGGGGGGTCCAGCAATTATGTTGACAGGGTGAAAGTGGGGCAAGGAATGTATTAGCGGATTCAGAGGGGTACAGTGTCGGGATTGGGAGAGAGGTCCAGCAAATGTGTCGGGAGTTGGGGAGTGATCAGATCTTGCAGGGGAGGGTGGGAGGCGAGGAGAGGACAATGTATTCTGCCAGCTGGGACCCGGAAGCAGTGTGGGTACAAGCTGATATTAAGTGCTGGCACCCACATGACTAACCAGGCAAAGTTAAGACTGCTTTTTATGAGGTCCTTCATGCCTGGTTAACTATGCAGGCACCACACCTGTACCCACATAACTCTCAGCTCCTCCTTGACTCTTCCCCTGTACTGCCCCTTATCTATCCACTTTAAAATTGGCTGATGAGTGCCAATATTCAGTGGCACTGTCTGATTAAGTGCCACTGAATAAAAAGGCACAGGCAATTTAAACAGGCAGGAGGCTTTGTCCTAGTTAGATTGTAAGCTCTTTCGAGCAGGGACTGTCTCTTCATGTCCAGTATACAGCGCTGCATACATCTAGTAGCGCTATAAAGCGAATGCTACATACCTGTAGAAGGTATTCTCCGAGGACAGCAGGCTGATTGTTCTCACTGATGGGTGACGTCCACGGCAGCCCCTCCAATTGGAACACTTCCTAGCAAAGTCCTTTGCTAGTCCTCGCGCGCCGATGCGCACCGCGCATGCGCGGCCGTCTTCCCGCCCGAACCGGCTCGTGCCGGCCAGTCTCATATGTAGCAAGACAAGAGAAGGGAAGACACAACTCCAAAGGGGAGGCGGACGGGTTTGTGAGAACAATCAGCCTGCTGTCCTCGGAGAATACCTTCTACAGGTATGTAGCATTCGCTTTCTCCGAGGACAAGCAGGCTGCTTGTTCTCACTGATGGGGTATCCCTAGCCCCCAGGCTCACTCAAAACAACAACCATGGTCAATTGGGCCTCGCAACGGCGAGGACATAACTGAGATTGACCTAAAAAATTTACCAACTAACTGAGAGTGCAGCCTGGAACAGAACAAACATGGGCCTAGGGGGGTGGAGTTGGATTCTAAACCCCGAACAGATTCTGAAGCACTGACTGCCCGAACCGACTGTCGCGTCGGGTATCCTGCTGCAGGCAGTAATGAGATGTGAATGTGTGGACAGATGACCACGTCGCAGCTTTGCAAATCTCTTCAATAGTGGCTGACTTCAAGTGGGCTACCGACGCTGCCATGGCTCTAACATTATGAGCCGTGACATGACCCTCAAGAGCCAGCCCAGCCTGGGCGTAAGTGAAGGAAATGCAATCTGCTAGCCAATTGGATATGGTGCGTTTTCCCACAGCCACTCCCCTCCTGTTGGGATCAAAAGAAACAAACAATTGGGCGGACTGTCTGTTGGGCTGTGTCCGCTCCAGGTAGAAGGCCAATGCTCTCTTGCAGTCCAATGTGTGCAGCTGACGTTCAGCAGGGCAGGAATGAGGACGGGGAAAGAATGTTGGCAAGACAATTGACTGGTTCAGATGGAACTCCGACACAACCTTCGGCAAGAACTTAGGGTGAGTGCGGAGGACTACTCTGTTATGATGAAATTTGGTGTAAGGGGCCTGGGCTACCAGGGCCTGAAGCTCACTGACTCTACGAGCTGAAGTAACTGCCACCAAGAAAATGACCTTCCAGGTCAAGTACTTCAGATGGCAGGAATTCAGTGGCTCAAAAGGAGGTTTCATCAGCTGGGTGAGAACGACATTGAGATCCCATGACACTGTAGGAGGCTTGACAGGGGGCTTTGACAAAAGCAAACCTCTCATGAAGCGAACAACTAAAGGCTGTCCCGAGATCGGCTTACCTTCCACACGGTAATGGTATGCACTGATTGCACTAAGGTGAACCCTTACAGAGTTGGTCTTGAGACCAGACTCAGACAGGTGCAGAAGGTATTCAAGCAGGGTCTGTGTAGGACAAGAGCGAGGATCTAGGGCCTTGCTGTCACACCAGACGGCAAACCTCCTCCACAGAAAGAAGTAACTCCTCTTAGTGGAATCTTTCCTGGAAGCAAGCAAGATACAGGAGACACCCTCTGACAGACCCAAAGAGGCAAAGTCTACGCTCTCAACATCCAGGCCGTGAGAGCCAGGGACCGGAGGTTGGGATGCAGAAGCGCCCCTTCGTCCTGTGTGATGAGGGTCGGAAAACACTCCAATCTCCACGGTTCTTCGGAGGACAACTCCAAAAGAAGAGGGAACCAGATCTGACGCAGCCAAAAGGGAGCAATCAGAATCATGGTGCCTCGGTCTTGCTTGAGTTTCAACAAAGTCTTCCCCACCAGAGGTATGGGAGGATAAGCATACAGCAGACCTTCCCCCCAGTCCAGGAGGAAGGCATCCGATGCCAGTCTGCCGTGGGCCTGAAGCCTGGAACAGAACTGAGGGACTTTGTGGTTGGCTCGAGATGCGAAGAGATCTACCAAGGGGGTGCCCCACACCTGGAAGATCTGTCGCACTACACGGGAATTGAGCGACCACTCGTGAGGTTGCATAATCCTGCTCAACCTGTCGGCCAGACTGTTGTTTACGCCTGCCAGATATGTGGCTTGGAGCACCATGCCGTGACGGCGAGCCCAGAGCCACATGCTGACGGCTTCCTGACACAGGGGGCGAGATCCGGTGCCCCCCTGCTTGTTGATGTAATACATGGCAACCTGGTTGTCTGTCTGAATTTGGATAATTTGGTGGGACAGCCGATCTCTGAAAGCCTTCAGAGCGTTCCAGATCGCTCGTAACTCCAGAAGATTGATCTGCAGATCGCGTTCCTGGAGGGACCAGCTTCCTTGGGTGTGAAGCCCATCGACATGAGCTCCCCACCCCAGGAGAGACGCATCCGTAGTCAGCACTTTTTGTGGCTGAGGAATTTGGAAAGGACATCCCAGAGTCTTCTAGATCCCCAGCAGCCTGAAACCACTGTGAAGCTAGGGTCCATTGAGCAGATCTCATGTGAAGGCGGGCCATGGGAGTCACATGAACTGTGGAGGCCATGTGGCCCAGCAATCTCAACATCTGCCGAGCTGTGATCTGCTGGGATGCTCGCACCCGCGAGACGAGGGACAACAAGTTGTTGGCTCTTGTCTCTGGGAGATAGGCACGAGCCGTCCGAGAATCCAGCAGAGCTCCTATGAATTCGAGTTTCTGCACTGGGAGAAGGTGGGACTTTGGATAATTTATCACAAACCCCAGTAGCTCCAGGAGGCGAATAGTCATCTGCATGGACTGCAGGGCTCCTGCCTCGGATGTGTTCTTCACCAGCCAATCGTCGAGATATGGGAACACGTGTACCCCCAGTCTGCGAAGTGCCGCTGCTACTACAGCCAAGCACTTCGTGAACACTCTGGGCGCAGAGGCGAGCCCAAAGGGTAGCACACAGTACTGGAAGTGACGTGTGCCCAGCTGAAATCGCAGATACTGTCTGTGAGCTGGCAGTATCGGGATGTGCGTGTAGGCGTCCTTCAAGTCCAGAGAGCATAGCCAATCGTTTTGCTGAATCATGGGGAGAAGGGTGCCCAGGGAAAGCATCCTGAACTTTTCTTTGACCAGATATTTGTTCAGGGCCCTTAGGTCTAGGATGGGACGCATCCCCCCTGTTTTCTTTTCCACAAGGAAGTACCTGGAATAGAATCCCAGCCCTTCTTGCCCGGATGGCACGGGCTCGACCGCATTGGCGCTGAGAAGGGCGGAGAGTTCCTTTGCAAGTACCTGCTTGTGTTGGAAGCTGTAGGATTGAGCTCCCGGTGGACAATTTGGAGGTTTTGAGGCCAAATTGAGGGTGTATCCTTGCCAGACTATTTGCAGAACCCACTGATCGGAGGTTATGAGAGGCCACCTTTGGTGAAAAGCTTTCAACCTCCCTCTGACTGGCAGGTCGCCCGGCACTGACACTTGGATGTCGGCTATGCTCTGCTGGAGCCAGTCAAAAGCTCGTCCCTTGCTTTTGCTGGGGAGCCGAGGGGCCTTGCTGAGGCGCACGCTGCTGACGAGAGCGAGCGCGCTGGGGCTTAGCCTGGGCCGCAGGCTGTCGAGAAGGAGGATTGTACCTACGCTTACCAGAAGAGTAGGGAACAGTCTTCCTTCCCCCCAAAAATCTTCTACCTGTAGAGGTAGAGGTAGAGGCTGAAGGCTGCCGGCGGGAGAACTTGTCGAATGCGGTGTCCCGCTGGTGGAGTTGCTCTACCACCTGTTCGACTTTTTCTCCAAAAATATTGTCCGCACGGCAAGGCGAGTCCGCAATCCGCTGCTGGATTCTATTCTCCAGGTCGGAGGCACGCAGCCATGAGAGTCTGCGCATCACCACACCTTGAGCAGCGGCCCTGGACGCAACATCAAAGGTGTCATACACCCCTCTGGCCAGGAATTTCCTGCACGCCTTCAGCTGCCTGACCACCTCCTGAAATGGCTTGGCTTGCTCAGGGGGGAGCTTGTCCACCAAGCCCGCCAACTGCCGCACATTGTTCCGCATGTGTATGCTCGTGTAGAGCTGGTAGGACTGAATTTTGGCCACGAGCATAGAGGAATGGTAGGCCTTCCTCCCAAAGGAGTCCAAGGTTCTAGAGTCCTTGCCTGGGGGCGCCGAAGCATGCTCCCTAGAACTCTTGGCCTTCTTTAGGGCCAAATTCACAACTCCAGAGTCATGAGGCAACTGAGTGCGCATCAGCTCTGGGTCCCCATGGATTCGGTACTGGGACTCAATCTTCTTGGGAATGTGGGGATTACTTAATGGCTTGGTCCAGTTCGCCAGCAATGTCTTTTTGAGGACATGATGCATGGGTACTGTGGACGCTTCCTTAGGTGGAGAAGGATAGTCCAGGAGCTCAAACATTTCAGCCCTGGGCTCGTCCTCCACAACCACCGGGAAGGGGATGGCCGTAGACATCTCCCGGACAAAGGAAGCGAAAGACAGACTCTCGGGAGGAGAAAGCTGCCTTTCAGGAGAGGGAGTGGGATCAGAAGGAAGACCCTCAGACTCCTCGTCAGAGAAATATCTGATGTCTTCCTCTTCTTCCCACGAGGCCTCACCCTCGGTGTCAGACACAAGTTCACGGACATGTGTCTGCAACCGTGCCCGGCTCGACTCCGTGGAACCACGGCCACGGTGGGAGCGTTGAGAGGTAGACTCCCTCGCCCGCACCGGCGAAGCTCCCTCTGCCGACGTAGTCGGGGAGCCTTCCTGGGAGGCGACCGCAGTCGATACCACACGCGGTACCGATGCCGGAGACCTCACCCCGGGCAAAGGGCCAGCCGGCGCCTCACTCAACAGTACCGGGGGTGCAAGCACCCCCGGTACCGGAGGGGTAGGGCGCAACAGCTCTCCCAGGATCTCTGGGAGAACGGCCCGGAGGCTCTCGTTCAGAGCGGCTGCAGAAAAAGGCATGGAAGTCGATGCAGGCGTCGATGCCAGAGTCTGTTCCAGGCTGTCCAAAGGGGAGCGCATCGACACCTCTTAAACAGAGGGCGAGCGGTCCTCTCGGTGCCGATGCCTACTGGGTACTGACTCCCTCGGCGACCCAGAGCTCTCGGTGCCGACACAGGAAGGAGACCGGTGACGATGCTTCTTCGACTTCTTGGAACGAAGCATGTCACCGGAGCTTCCCGGCACCGACGAGGAGGACGTAGAATCCAGCCGTCTCTTCCTCGGGGCCGAGGCCGAAGGAGGTCGGTCTCGGGGGGGCTGTACCGCAGGAGCCCTCAGGGTGGGGGGAGACCCACCCGAAGGCTCACCGCCACCAGCAGGGGAATGGACAGCCCTCACCTGCACTCCAGACGAAGCACCACCGTCCGACGACATCAGCAGACGAGGAGGTCTCGATACCACCGACGCCGACGCAGCCTTCCGATGACGCCCCGATGCAGAGGGCCGATGCCTCGATGCACTCGGGGACAAAGATGAAGGTCCAGGCGCCGACGACGTTGATGCAGTCGATACTCCCGGTGCCGATGCCGACGAAGAGCCCGAGAACAAAACGTTCCACTGGGCTAATCTCGCTACCTGAGTCCGCTTTTGTAAAAAGGAACACAGACTACAGGCCTGCGGGTGGTGCCCAGCCCCCAGACACTGAAGACACGACGCGTGCCTGTCAGTGAGCGAGATTACCCGGGCGCACTGGGTGCACTTCTTGAAGCCGCTGGAAGACTTCGATGTCATGGGCGGAAAAATCGCGCCGGCGAGATCAAAACTCGAAATGGCGAAAAAGGCACCGCAAAAATTAGGGGGAAGAAAAACTTTGTCCGAGGCCTAAATAGGGCCTACCCCGACGACGAAAGAAAACTTACGGGGGCAAAAACTGGAAGTATGGGAAGGGAGAAGACCATAAAGGTCTCCTTCCGACACCTTTTTTTTTTTTTTTTTTTTGAAAGACACAGTCGATAAACAACGCGCGAGGTCAACTTTGGGGCGCGAACGGCGAAACACGACCGTACCGAGCGTGGACAAAAGAAGACTGGCCGGCACGAGCCGGTTCGGGCGGGAAGACGGCCGCGCATGCGCGGTGCGCATCGGCGCGCGAGGACTAGCAAAGGACTTTGCTAGGAAGTGTTCCGATTGGAGGGGCTGCCGTGGACGTCACCCATCAGTGAGAACAAGCAGCCTGCTTGTCCTCGGAGAATAGTAGTAGGCTCTCTTGCCCACTTAAATCACTTTGAATATTGGGCGGTGTGGAGACAGATCAAAAGTGAGGAGATTCATATTGTGATAAGGAAGAGGCTATCCTACCCTGGTTAGGCCCCTAGAGGGCGCTGTTCCCCTAAAATGTCCAGGGAGAAGGGCTGGGTGAGTCACTAAAGGGAGCCAGTAAGGGGATGTATAGCTGGAGGTCGCTAGAACCGGGGAGAGTCCTGGGGGTGGAAACAGGTGCAGCAGGTTATGGGCTGGGTCCTGTTTGGCCATTAACCACTTAATACCCCACCTGAGTTGTGAGGGAGAAAGGAGAGCTAGCCGCTGCAGAAGAGAGCTGGTAGCTAAAGCAGGAAGATCCCCATGGAAAGTACTGGCTGAGCCCTATGGCCTGGTGGTGAACTGTGTGTTACAAAGAAGGACTGAGTTAATACGGCTGGGGTAAGAAGGCCCTAGAGTATCAAGTATAAGAACTGTGTGCTACAAGGAAGGACTGTGTGTCCAGGACTGAGTTAGTACTGAGCCCAGATGCCTGTGTGGGAGGGCTCAGGGGGAAGAAATCTGTTGGGTATTGAACTGTGCAAGAAGAAATGTTTAAGCTGGAAGATTGCACTGAGTAGGAAGAAATGGTTAAGCTGGAAGAACTGTTTAAGCTTGTGAAAGTGTTTTAAGCTAAAAGAAGTGTGCCCAGAGGCTGGAATAAAGATTTGTATGAGAAAATCCTGTTGATGAGACCTGACTATGTTTGCCCTTTTTGAGAACCAGGTCACCCCGAGTAGAAAGGGGTAGTAGACTAATTTGCATAAAATCTGCATACTGAGAACCAGCTCACCCTGAGTGAAAGAGGGACCTGGGATCCAGAGGTGGGAGCTTCATCTTCACAATATCAAGAGAAGCAAATTCTGAAAGCATCAAAAAAAAAACCTAGGTTAAACAGAAGCCTGATTTCATTTGCTTTTGAATCCCACTGTATGATCTCGGGAAGAGAAATCTTCTCTTCCCACCACTTTCTGGTCTTGCCTATAGGCACATTTTAAATCCGGCCCTGGAAAGGAAGATAAAAAGTATCTTGAGCCAGATAATAAAACACAAATATTGCAAGTTTATTGATAACCTAGAACTAAACCCATGAGAAATCTAACATTCATAGAGCTAGAGATAAGTCTGCAACAAAAATTTCTAAACTATCCCAGCCTTTCCTCCTCCAAGGAAGTCTCTTACATTTCTCACATTATTGACAATGCATTGGGGATTCACTCTTTCTTCACATCTTTGGGAACCGTTTGCAAGAAGGGAATGACTAGACCAAGAAGGAGGTCTTCTTGTTGCCATCCTGAGGTAGATCCTGAAGGCTGTTACACATAGGCATTTCACTAAAGATGGAAATTCAGTTTGCCCTTAAAAAACTTCTTCCAGTAAGGAAGCAGGACAATTTCTAACTCCTTGATTTGCAAAGTTCATTAGAGTGAACTGAAGAGATATGAACTGAAGAGAGACATGAACTTTAGGGCAGTCTTTATAGAGTGAAGACAAATTTAAAAGTTTTGAGTGAATGCTGTACTCTACTCTGGAATACTCTAGATAGAAGTAATCTTGCTCATTTTCTCAAATCTACCCTTACAGATGAATTTTTAGCCTCAGGGAGACAGCGTTCCCATTTCTAGAAAAGCAGTGCAATGAAGAAGACAGCAGATAGAGAGCTGAGCACTGAGATGTTGTGGACTTAAGCTCATCAGAGATGTTTTCTGTAAAAGTTTCTCATTCCATCACATTGTTTACACAATGGAGTCTCTCCCTGTATCCTGTAGGCACCAGGCATAGGCATTCTGGAACAAATGCATCCATGGTGAGACAGTCAGCTCCCTGCGCCACTCCAGTGGCATCCAAGGCCACTGCCAAGGCATGACACAGCGCTCAGGGTGGGGCATGAGGGCCAGATGGCGACCATCTAGGGAACAGAGCCCTGCAATGCCAAGTGGGGAACCATTTGGGTTCATAGGATACTCTTCTGTGGGGACTCCACTGTCATCCACATACCGCAGAGGGGCCAATCCATGAGAGACAGTATGGCAGAGTAGCTTCTCTGAACGAAAACGCATGTGACCTGGAATAGGAAGAGACAGAGGAGGAAAGGTCAGCACATTTTTCTCTCCCTAACCCTGCCTTTCTCACTCCATTCTCCCCTTCCTATTTAGTACCTTCTCCGTGTGCCACCCAAACACCCAGGATGGATCCAGCCATTCCCTGTAGCAGGATTGAAGGACTCTCCTGTACTCCCACACTGACAAACCGGGACTCAAACCTCCCTGAGAGATTGTGGCTTAGAAGGACACCCTGACTGAGAGCATCACCATCTGTAGGGAGAGACACAAGATAAAAATCACAATACACAGAGAAGGGAGAAGAGGGGGGAACACAAAAGTAAGAGAATTAGCACAAGGTGGGGGAAACAACCAAGGGAGTGAGATGCAAAATAAGGAGAGAAATGAAATGAGGAGAAAGGCGTAGGACAGGGAAAGTTAATTTTTATTTACAGATTATTGTCTCAGATTACATTGGTCCTTGCTTTAAATGATTTAAAAGGAAATTGTGAGATCAGAACTTCCTGTTATGTCTCACCTGTATTTTCTGAATCCTCCTCTCCCTCTGTGGCTGGGGCTATCCATCCCAATAATGCCATCAGCTGGCAGCCATTGCAAATGCCCAAGCTGAAGGTGTCTTTGCGATATTTGAATTTCTTGAACTGTGCGTAGACAGCAGTATTATACAGTACAGAGGCAGCCCAACCTGAGGGCAGGAAAAAGAAGTCAAGCTGAAGGAACAAACAGTAAAATCAACACCACCTCTCTTCCCATCCCTGTCCTCTCCAGTCTCTGCCTTTTCCTTCATCCCTCCCACCTCTCTGTCTCTCTTTTGCCTACAACTCCCCAATTATTTTACAACCAAATGTCAGTTTATATACTCTGCTCTTCCAGTTTACCTAAGAAGTAGCAATAAAATTAATCTATTTATTCCTCTCTGTGAGATGCCCACTTATCCCTCCAGCTTTCTACCCATAGTCCTCTCTCCATTGCTATGCTTTCCCTCTGTATTCCTCATTTCCATGTGACCTTGCATTATGTAGAGTTACCTTTTGCAGAACCTAAAACGTCAGCGTAGCTGAATCCACCAACAAAAATCAACCCTCTGAACATATCGAGGTTGACTTCCCCTGAGCACAGGTCCTGCATTGTCACATCCCACACCTAAAGGAAAGTACAGGTTGGAGATACAAAATGAAATTGTTTACTTTTAAGAGGTGTTCTCTGAAAGTAGCTGTTCGCGAAGTCACACAGATGGGCAAGGCTGCCAACAAGGAACACTTTACCAGAATTTTCCAATAAAACTTTGAAGACCGATCCCTCACTGCCCCACCACGCACATACAGCAACTCCGTTCAGTTCCAGAAAAGAAGGAGAAAGGAACTGTGGGCGTGGGGTAAGTCTATAAGGAGCTGCCTAGTGGTAGGCGGCAAAAAGGCATGCAGATAGTAGTATTCTAGTCACTTATGCAAGTAATGACCTCTTATAGAATACCAACTAACAGAAAAGTACACGCTATGATTTGATGGCATGTAATTTGCCAGTGAGTGTGTGCATGGGAGGAGTTTGGGCCACAGTCCACTTGCAATCCATGAATTTCAGGACTTGCTCACCTTGGGGTCGTTTAACAAAGGTGCGCTGAAAAATGGCTTGCGGTAGTGTAGGTGCGAGTTTTGGGCACGTGCCAATCCATTTTTCAGCACCCCTGTAAAAAAGGCCTCTTCCCCCCCCCCCCCCCCCCCCCCCCCGAAAATGGACGTGCGGCAAAATCAAAATTGCCGCACATCCATTTTGGGTCTGAGACCTTACCGCCAGTCATAGACCTAGTGGTAAAGAATTTGGGTGGACATTTCTGACACATTAAGCAGAAACTTAGCATGTATACAAAGAACCACCTTATGATGATGAAATTTAGTACAAATTACCATGGCTTCTCTGTAGACTGATATATTACCACAAAATCAACCTTACAGATCAGGTGCTTTTAGTTCTTAGGAAATCTGAGGCTCAAAAGGGAGTTTCATCACAGATAAAGGTCTCATAACATGATAGATGCATTGATAGATGGCTTCAAATAAAGCAAGTATTATTGTCTTTTCTTTGCAAAAGTCTTCATACCCTTGTATATTATTCATAGTCTGCTGTGTAAAAAATAAAATTCCAGTAATCACAATTACCTAAATCTTTACAGCTCTTACAGTATCACTCCCCAAAATTGCTTTAAGGCTAATAATAAATTCAGTAAAGACCACCTGTGCCCAATTACAGTATATGAGCTAGTTCATATCCTCATATTTTTGTTGGATGACATCAATCTGAAGCAAAGATCTAAACATTCCAAATATGGAGTTGCCAAAAGAACTCTAGGATAAAGTTATTCAAATGTACAGATTGGGGGAAGGCTATAAGAAAATTTCAGTGTTTTTGAGTATTTTTTTTGGAGCACAGTCCAGTCAGTCATTTTAAAGTACAAACAGCCTGGCACTATCAAGACACTTCTTCAATCAGGTCATCTGTCCTAAGTCAGTAGCCACAGTTTAAGGAATCTACTAAGGATGGTCACTGTGAATAAATTGACAAGACCCATGGAACTGAAACTGGGGAAGTGTTGACCATTCAACAATTTTAAGATTACTCCACAAACATGATCTGCATGGGAGGGTGACAAAAAAAAATCCACTGCTGAAAAAAAGTCTGTATGATGTGCTGAAACAGCACTTTCAAAGAAATACTTCCAGACATAACATGTATGTTGGAGATGAGACCAAAATGGAACTTTCTGGTTTCAATGCTAAGAGGTTAATTTTATAAGAGGTTGCCTAGTTTGGGAGTAATATTGTAAGCCTATTTTAGAAAGACACATAGGCCCCTATTCATCGTTCTAAAACAGCCTCACAGACCCACAGAAATCACCAATAAAATGCAGCCGAATACATTCACCCTGATCTTCCTGATGAAGGTGGTTGGTGAATCCCTAAATCTAAACTATGTAGGGATAGTGGAATGCTAAGCAGGACTGGAGCATAGCATTCTGATAATACTTCCTATGAAAATGATCACATTTGACAGCTGAGTACTGGGGATAATGACGTATTTTTATCAGATTCCTTGGCATGTTTTAGGACAGATTTGACCATCACAGACTGATGTGGTGGTTGGGATCAGCTGAATCCTTCAGCTGTCTGTACCTCCTGATAGAAGGGATGCATGGGCAACTCTTTTGGAATATCTAAGTGTTTGAGAAGTCAAATAATAGAGCTCTAAGCTCTTATTCAACCTGCTACTCATCACAGGCACATCTGGTCATAGTCTGTACATAGATTATGAAGGAGAATATTCATGTAGAGATCTGCTCTTTGGCTGTGGAGGAGTGAGGTGTGAGAGAAATTCAGGAGAGAATTTTTCATAAAATGTGTTTCTAATTCATGTAGAGACTCCCAAAACACTCAGAATCACATTCTATATAAAGAGGAGGTGACTGCTTAGGATACATGATCCTAGGTTCACAGACTATCAGAGCTGATATACTCTTGGGACAATGAGATGAGCAGCAATGGACATTTGGAATGGCTTCCCTCTATGAGACCATTAGACCACGGCTTAGTGCCAACATCAAGCCTTGATGGAAAATTAAAAGAAACACATAATTATTATGGCGCATGTTTGCCTAAGAGGGGAAGTTGGAAGTAAGAAACTGCCAGAAAAACACTGTCCCGGCAGTAAAAAACAGAATGCAGCTCTGGAACAAGATCCTCAGTACTAATGGAAGAAAGTAAGCTGAGACAAGGTAAGTGACCACAGGAGCTGCTGCACACACTCAGGAGTGTTCTTCAAGTCTTTGCAGAAAAGCTGTAGAAAGTGTTCTTAGTTAGTGCCGTCAAACAATGTTACTGTCACGTCTGTGGCTGTGCCTCCTCTCAGACTCACCTTATTTCCTGTGGTCAGCTTCTGAGCTGGCTTCTGTCTGTTCTTTGTGAGTTAGTTCTGTCTCTGTCTCTGTGTGCTGGCTGTATTAGATTGTCAGAGTGCTGTCACCCGTTCCAGATTTCAGCTCAGTCCAGTCCGGATCTTCCAGGCTGCCCAACCCTTAGTTGCCTGGTGATTGTTGCACCTGAGTCTCAGCTGCCTGCTGGGCTTATTAGCCATTTGGAACCTCTCTGCCTTTGCCTTTGCATTGCGTCTGAGGCCCTGGTATGTTGGTGCTTTTGCACTTCAGCCTGTGTTTGTTTCCTTGCTCTAGTTCTTGCCTGAAGTCTTGCCTGTTCTAGTTAGTCTATGTTTAGTTTAGGGTATTGCTTGTTTACTGTATTACTTGTTTCCCAGTCTGGTGTCTTGTTTGTATGTCTTTGCCTAGTTCTGGGTTTAGCTGTGTTTGTTCCCTGCTTAAGTGGCTGCTTGCAGCTTTCAGCTCAGTCCCGTCTAGCTGTGTTTGTTCCCTGTTTCAGTGGCTGTTCGCAGCTTTCAGTTCTGTCCTTTAGCCTATCCTTTCCCTGCCTTGCTGTACCTGTGCTGCTTAGCTGTTAGCCAGTCCTGCCCTGTCCAGTAAGTCCTGCCAGCCACCTGAAGCCTTGAGCTCAACTCTTGGTGGAAAGTGGCCAGGTGCAGGTGAAGCCTGTTTGCCAGTGATCTGCCCTGTCTCTAGTGTGGGGTGGTTTTGCCTGCCACTGCTGCTCCTCGGCAGTGGCCCAAGGGCTCACAAACCCTGTTTCCAGCTTTGAAAACGTGACAGTTACCTATCTGTTTGCCCTTAGATAAAAGCTTCGACTAATGCTTCCTTAGAGTAAGAAGTAACTCTGGATGACTGGAGATGAGTAGATGTGGTTCCTCTTCACAAAGCTAGAAGGAAGTGGCTGGGAACTACGGGCCAGTTAGTATGATCTTGGTGGTGAGTAAATTAATAGAATCATTGCTAAAACAGAAGCTATTGCAGTTTCTAGAATCCAATAGATTACAGGATCTGAGGCAGCACGGTTTTAACAAAAGTAGGTCTTGCCAAACAAACCTGATCAATTTCATTGACTGGGTGACCACAGAGTTGGATCAAGGGAGAGCATTAGATGTGGTGAAGTTAGATTTTAGAAAGGCCTTTGACAAAGTTCTACATAGGTAACTAATAAACTTAATGCCTTGGCATGAGCAAAGGGAGCAGTATATTCTAAGAGGTGTTGTACTTCTGTGAACATAAGAACAGGATCTGGCAAAGGGAAAAGGCAGAAGGATACCTGGGTGAACAAGGACAGGAATGGCCATCAGAAAAAAGGAGGTGATAATGAATCTTGGTAAAGCTCTGGTGAGACCTCCTTTGGAGTAATCTGTGTAATTCTGGAGATAGCAACTTCAAAATGATATACACTTGATAGGGTCACTCTGGATAGGGCAGATACTAAAACGGCCAACAGTTCGTGTCATAAACATTTGATGCTAGGTTCCACCCTAGGAGTCAGAACCCAAGAAAAAGATATAGGTGTTATCTTGCACAATACACTGAAATCTTCTGCCCAGTGTGTAGAGGCAGTCAAAAAAAGCAAACAGAATGCAAGGAATTATTAGGAAGGGGATAGAAAATAAGGCCAAGAATATTATAATGCCTCTGTATCATATGGTGTGGGTGTGACCATGGTGTGACCACACCTTGAGTATTGTGTGCAATTCTGGTCGCAGTATCTTAAAAAAGATATAGCAGAATTAGAAAAGGTTCAAAGAAGGGCGACCAAAATCATTAAGGGGATGGAACTCCTCTAGTATGAGGAAAGGCTTAAGAGGTTAGGCCTCTTCAGCTTGGAAAAGAGACAGCTGAGGGGGAATATGATAGAGGTCTACAAAATTCTGAGTGGTGTAGAACAGGTAAACGTAAATTGATTTTTTACTCTTTCAAAAAGTACGAAGACTAGGGGACACTCAAGGAAGTTATATGGTACTACTTTTAAAACAAAAAGGATGAAAAAGTTTTTCACCCAACAAATAGTTAAGATCTGGAGCTCGTTGCCAGAGGATGTGGTAACAGCCGTTAGTGTATCTGGGTTTCTAAAAAGGTTTGGACAAGTTCCTGGAGGAAAAGTCCATAGTCTGTTATTAAGATAGACAAGGGGAAAGTCACTGCTTGTCCCTGGGATCAGTAACATGAATCTTGCTACTATTTGGGATTGTCAGGTACTTGTGACCTGAACTGGCCATTGTTGAAAGCAGAACACTGGGCTAGATGAACCACTGGTCTGACCCAATATGGCTATTCTTATAACATGGGGACAAATAATGATCTAAACACATATACCCTGGAGGAAAGGCAGGAAAAGGGAGGTATGATACAGATATTTAAATACCTCCAAAGTATAAATAAATGAGAGTCAGGCTCCTTTCAATGGAAAGAAAGCTCTGGAAAGAGGGGTCACAAGATGAGGATTAAAGGGGACAGACTCAAGAGAAATCTAAGGAAATATTTCCTTACAGAAAGGGAGGTGGATGCCTCTTAGTGGAGGTGATGGAGACAAGAACAGTATCAGAATTCAAAATGGCAAGGAACAAGCTCTGAGGATTTCGTTTTTCTGCCATTGTGTTCTATATTCCTATGTAACATTCAGTCCTGCCACATAATCCCTGCTGTTGTTTTATGACAGGTGTTACGGGAATACTTAGTGTTTCTGCATGGTTACACTATGATGTACTCACCTCAAATCCTGCCATAAACAGACAAGCTGCCATCTCTCGATCCCCATTGCTTCCCTCTTCCCGTAAGACTGCTACACGTGGCCGAGGAAGAGCTAGTGAGCAAAAGTACTTGAGTTAGACCTTCTGAGAGAGATAAAATACATGTAAACTGAAAGAGTTATGTAAGCACATTGGGCCCGATATTCAGACTGCAGGAGGCAGTCCGCATATCAGCCCTGACCCCGGATATTCAATGCCGTGCTATTTCTGGTGACCGGCATTGAATATCTGGGGGTTTTTTTTGGCTGGCTCTAGCTTAACCAGCTAAGTGAATATTCAGCACTGGCTTGTTAAGTTTATAGCAGGCAAAGACAGGACTGCTATTTAAGCGGTACGATTTGGCCTCTAAACTTAGCCGCGATATAGTTGGTTAACCGCTACGCTCTAAGCACTAATATTCAGCAGAAATAACCAGCTATCTTGTGCTGAATAACAGCACTTAGCCGGCTAAGTACTATTTAACCGGGCAACAGCCAATCCTGTCTGGGGGGATTATCTTTATGACCCACATGCTTCAAACACAAACAAAGATTTCAACACAGATTTAATCTGCTATTTTAATTAAAACTATAGAAGCATATATCTACTGTAGGCCCGCTTAAAACAATGGTGGGATATATGTGCTATCTAGTGGCCATAGGGAGGGTAAGTTTCAAAGCCATTTTTGCAGGTAAAACAGTGCATTACTCATAGAAATGGACTTTCATAAAACTGCCTGCCCTGTATATGGGAATAATAATGCATGTAGTGCCATTTTACTCTTTGTAGGGGTAATTTTATAAAGCCTGTTACACATGGATAAGTGCAAACTGCATACACGTACAAAGAACATATATACTTTTACACAGCTAAAACAGGAGCGAAGATGGCCAAATAAAGGAGCTCAATGGGAAACAGAAAACACTCAACTCAGGAAAAAATACTTTATTAGAAACAGTAAATGACCTGGTGTTTCAGCATACGCCGAGTGAATACCGCTGCTTTTGTTCTTGTGCAGATTTCAGACTAAGGTAAGAGAATCTTTATCACAATACTTTATTGTTGTTGACTACACATATCTTCAGGACCCCTGATGAAAGCACACATCAAAGCATGGCTGTATCAGGTCATTTGTTATTTCTAATAAAGGTCTTCACCCAACTTGAAGGCCTTGTGTTTTCAATGAGCTCCTTCACTTGGCCATCTCTGCTCCTGTTTGGTTTGTCTGATCTGTGGAGGTTGTTTCTTCTTTTTTTTATTCTTTATACTTTTTCATGGATCATGAGTAGGCATTCCTAGGGGAAGATGGGATGGAGTTACAATAAGCACATATCTTTTATAAAATGTACAAATATACGCATAGATGGCATGCATATATTCAGAACTGGTGTAAATTTCTGTTGTGAAATTTGCACACTATTGAGGCTGGTTTTGCATGGCTATTTTATAAAGACATCTAGACACCTATGTTGTCTTTATGAAATAGGCACCTTGTTCCAAGTTGGACATACAGGGATGTGAAAAATTTACCCCATTCTAATCTCCCTTATTATTTGCATATATGACATACGCAATGGTTTCTGATCTTTAAACAAAATGTGATATTAAACAACACTGCACAGTTTTTAAATTATACTTCATTTATTTAAGAAACCTATGTGAAAAAGTAACTGTCCTTAAACTTAACTGGTCACACCATCTTTAGCAGTATTAATTGCAACCAAACACTTCCTATAATTTGATATCAGTTTTTCACACTGCTGTTAAGGAGTCTTAGCTCACTCTTCTTTGTAGAACTGTTTTAATTCAAACATATTCATAAGTTTGCAAGCATGAACTGCTCATTTCAGGTCCTGCCTTTATTGGGTTCAAGTCAGGACTTTGACAAGGATCATCCAAAACTTTAATTTCCTTTCTCCTCAACCATTCAGATGTAAACTTGCTTTTGTATACTAGATCATTGCCTTGCGGCATAATCCAATTATGCTTCATCTCACGGACAGATGACTGGACTTTCTACTTAAGAATTTCCTGGTACAGAGCAGAATTCATGGTTTCTTCAATAATTACAAGTTTTCCAGGTCCTGAGGCAGCAAAGCGTCCCCACACCATCATACTACCACCACCCTGTTTCACTTTTGGTATGATATTCTTACTGTGGAATGCTGTATTTGCTTAATGCCAGACATAATGGAGCCTGTGTTGTCCAAATAGTTCCACTTTTGACCCATCCGTCCACAGAATATTATTCTAAAAGGTCAGGGAATCATCCAGGTGTGTATTTGCAAATATAAGACTGTCACGGAACACATAGCACCCACCTAGGGTTAACCCTGCAGTCACCTGGAGGGTCTGTCACCAGCACTGCTCAGGCCTGCCTGCACTGGGCACGTGCTCTACACTGGCATACCCTTCCACCTGCCTGCTGGGTTTCATTTGCCTCTAGGCAAGTCTCCCACCTGCAAGTTATCTCCCCAGTGGTTTCTAAAGACATTCGGGCCACAATCCCAGGGGTCCCACAGTTCCTAGAAAACACCCATTGACCCAAAAACACACACCACCCGGACTCTTAGTCAGGCCAACACATCAGAGCCAATAAACTAATGGGTTTATTATCACAGAAATAGAACAATGAACAATACAAAACAGTTGGAAAAACAACAAGCAATAACAGGTAACTGAATAAGGATCAATATTAAAACTATCTAAACATTTTGTCACTACCTGGGGAGTTTCAGGAAAATAACTGCTCATAGGTCTGTACAGGGTCTCAGGGCTGAGATGCTTACCCTCTGAAACTCCCTATCTGAAACTGGGGAAAACCCAGTACCTCCTGACTGGATTTGAACTCCAGGGCCAATCAGATCCCAGAGTACCAACTTTGAAAGTATCTGGCCAAAGGCACTGTAGGTTGCCTTTCCACAGGGCTAAACTGAAGAGAAAACAGTTTTCTCTGCAACAGCTTTAAAACAAATACCACCTGCTGGCCAAACAAGAGAAATACATTGCATGAAAATATTACAATTCACGGGCTTGAAAACGCCCTGTTTCGTCACAGAGACAAACACTGAATTTATTCTTGAATAACAACGGTGGATTTTCTCCCACTACTCTCCCATGAATCCCACTTTTGCTCATTCTCTTTCTTATTGTGGAGTCATGAACACTGATCTTAAATGAGGCTAGAGATGCTAGCAGTTCTTTGGATGTTCTTCTGGGATATTTTGTAACTTCCTCAATAAGTAGTCAATGTGCCTTTGGAGTAATTTTGGCAGGCTGGTCACTCCAGGGAAGATTCACTGCTATTCCAAGCCTTTTCCATTTGGAGGTAATGGCTCTTGCTGTGGTTCAGTAGAGTCCCAGAGCTTTAGAAGTGGCTTTGTAACTATTTCAGCAACTTACTTTTTCATCTCTTCTGAAATTTCCTGTTCTTGTGACATAACATTCTTATAGAAATTTTGGGGTTACTACTTCATTCTCATGGTAACATTCAATATGTAGTGGAGTTTAGATTCAACAGGCTTGGCTGCAATTAAGCCTGGCTGTGTTCAATCGGTTGAATCTAATTACCAATTAAATTTGGTCAATTCAGACCGCACAAAACACGGTGGCCAGGCTTGTATTTGGGAAAAATGCGATTCGAAAGCGCCAAACCCCTCCGTGAAAAACTGCACTGGCTTCCAATCAAAGAACGTATTGCTTTCAAAATCTGCACCCTGATGCATAAAATCATCTACGGTGAAGCCCCAGGATGCATGGTAGACCTCATAGACCTACCAACAAGAAACACAACAGGATCAACACGAACATACCTAAATCTCCACTACCCAAGCTGCAAAGGACTTAAATACAAATCAACTTATGCATCCAGTTTCTCCTACATAAGCACTACCTAAAGCCGTGAAAACAACATATGATCATTTAAACTTCCGGAAATCATTAAAAACCAACCTGTTCAAAAAGGCATACCTCACCGACCCATCTTAAATGCCAATACCTTGCAACACAATGAAACCAAAGCTCGTAACGGATATACAAGAACTCTTCCTCTCTATGATCCTCTTCCTCTATAGAATTCCCTAAAGTGTCCGTTACACCTGAACCTTGTTCTACCAAAACATTACTGTATTTGTTCATACTGGAATTGGCGAACGCCTTTACGGTACTATGTAAGCCACACTGAGCCTGCAAATAGGTGGGAAAAAGTGGGATACAAATGTAACAAATAAATAAATTATTTGGATGTCTGAGTTAGTACACAATTGTGATCAAACAGAGCAGAATATTAACATTAACTAGACATAATAAATCCACAGAATGAGGAAAATTTTCTGGCCATCGGGTTTTTCTAGCTAACTCTAAAAGTTACCCAGACAAACCCTCTAAGGACTTATCTGAAACCATAAACCTGCAATGAGACACAACTTCCACAAGGTGGCATCACCATTACACAAATGAAATGAAAGCATGGGCCTGTATTTTCTGTAATTCCCATTGTTATGAATTCTTCTGCCTTGGGCTGGGCTATAATCCCCAAATTCCATGCTTGCTAAGTTTTGTTCTTTTGGAGTCTTTTCCTCATTTTCTCCTGTAGCAAGTTCTACTAACCCACACCCATCCCCAGTAAATCCTCACTGGCCCAACCACTAGAAGGCGGCTGTCCTTAAGAGATACTCATTTACCAACAGGGGTGCCACAGCAGCAGCTTTGTCTCCACTCCACTTCCCTCCTCCCACCATCACCATAGGAGATCCAGACTCTAATTCCTCACATCACAGGACTCAACTCCTGCTAAAATCTTAATTTTAGTAACTCAAGTCAGCTCTCATCTTACCTAGTTCTTGTAAAGGTTTTGGCGTTGCAGCTGGATTAAATGTCAGCTTGAAGCATGGGCCCTCGCGCAGGCCAAGCCCCATCTCCTCCTGAGACACACAGTCTGGGTTGGCCTGCAATCGTTCCAGCTGGAAACTGGTGGACTCCCACAATCCTCGGAGCATTGCCAGCTCTTCCTTTAGCACTTCCTGTCCATTCACGCAAATCCTAACCTAGAGGCAAATCCAGGAAAACCTTTAAGTACATTTGGCCAAAGTTAGGCAAACAAGGCATACCAGAAATTTCTAGACACATGCAAATCCTAAGATAGTGGACGCAATAGCAGCCTGAAAAAGGATAGTTCGCTTTTTATGAATTTGTAAAGTATGTGCATTATTACAATTTGCCCCCAAAGTCTCTCTGTTCCAACAAAGAATAGGTAGAATGACTTATTCTCTAACATAACAATCCCAAGTTTATGGTAAGTTTAGAGGGCCAGCGCAAGGAATTTGGGTGCCTTGGGAGAATCTTCAGCCTTATGCCCCCATTCCCCACTCAATTAACTTTTAGGCCCCTAATATGCCTCCTGCCCTTCACAATACCCAAGTAAATGGGCTGTATGAAAACTGTCTAGCCTTCCTGAAGGTTGCATTGATGTTTTTTTGTGTTTGTGTGGCTGATATTTAGATTTTATTTACAGTTAGCAACTTTTTGATTTAAATTGTTACATCCTAGATGCATTATGTTCTAGTGTCTTACTGTAATACACTGTGAACTATGTGGATGGAATTAGGTTATAAGTCAGTAACTGTAAATGTATATGGAAAGTAAACTGGGGACTTCAATAGGAAACCCCATATGTACTTTCCCTCCCCTGAGCTCCCCTCTGCCCTTTTTTCCCTAGCAGATAAACAGTATCCTTGTTGATACTTTTATCTGTAGAGAGACATGTGCAATTTTCAGTGGAGCTTTTCTCATGGAAAAAGCTTTAAAAACTGCTCTTCTTATGCCCTATCTGTACTGTACCTATACTTCATGGAATGAACCTACACTATTTATCTACTCTGATTCAATTACAATCAAGTTTTAATCTTAGATGGTCAGCACAACGTAATAAACTTGATATTCCTTCTGCCTCTTCCATTAGGGTAGTGTCCAATTGTAAAAGAAAATGTTTAAAGCAGTTGTTCCCAGTTTATGGAATTCTCTTCCACTTTTACTGAGAACTGAATGCAATTATTTGAAGTTTCATAAACTGTTGAAAACATGGTTATTTTCTAAATATGTGAAATGAGTTCAGTTTAAAAATTGTAAACCGTCTATAGCTTTCCATATAGATGGTATATAAGAGTTTTTATATTGCATTGTATTGTATTGTACACTGTATTGTGCCTATACATTAGAGCTTATTCATTTTTGGAACTGAAAATTTATTCTAGCAACTAATCTTCCCATAATCGTTCTCCAAGTTTAAAGTCAGCAACAGTTACATAGAACAGGGTGAATGGGGGGTTATGGTACCGTGAGCGAGGGTGGGCCCAGAGGCCAGGTAAGACAGACCACAAAGTGGTTGCAGGTAAAGGCAAATAATATTTATTGAAGGTGTTGGGCAAGGAGTCCTGTTTAATTCACAGGGAGGAAGAAGGCAAACGCAAAGCAAAATTCTTGATGTGACAATGTCCTCAGGTGGCCTGCTCCTACAGGGCCACAGCATACATTCCTGTCTCTTAGCACAACAGCACACTCTTCTTATCTCTGGCCTGGCACTCCAGTTGCGTGCAGTTTCTCTCAAGTACTCTGGTCAAAATACAAAGTCTGTGAGGTTCCAAGTTGAATTTGGCCTACCTGGCTGTAGTTGTTGTAGTTTACACATAGGTGGTGGAGTCATATGCCATGGGGCATTACTGCTTTCTTCTGGGCTTCTCTAACCCAACTCTGGTCCTGCCTTTTATACTTCCTAGCAGCTGTCCTCCTGGTTCCATCCCTTTTGTGTCACTTTCTCTTTGGGCAGGACTATGGGGCTTAAGGTGGTTCAGACTCTGTGAGGGAGTATTCTTAAGGGGCAGCGTACTATAGACTCCCTCACAGGGATTAAAAAAAACTCCACTGGACTCCCTACTGTATCACTTACCATGGAGCGTGGGCCTTTCTGTGTAATGGATCCTATCCTAATGCACTCCACACCAGCATTTTGGTATGAATCACAGACTGCATCTGCCACTGACTCTGTCACTTCAAGCACCAGTCCCAGCTCCTCAGAGAAGATAGCTTCCATCACTACAAAGAGAGAAAGTGTGAGTAGGACCCAGGGAGTCATGAGAACATCAGCCCTCCCCCTTCTTCTCCCTCAAGGATCCTATGAAAACTAGGGGAAATTTTCACACCTTTCAAAGACATCCTTAGATAGCTTTTATATCACATTTATTGAAGCTTTTATCCAGGGCAACTGACGCTCCTTGTTTATTAGCATGTCTGGAAGTCTATTTTCCTCCCCAGCAAACAAATTATCAGATATCCATGAGATGTTCTTAGCAGGTTGTAAGAGGATCGCTTCAGATGAGGGGACTGAGCTTATTTTTGCCTTAGGAACAAGGAATATACAGTAGTACCAAAATAACAAGGCAGGTGATGTTAAGATGTTAAGAGATTCCATGGATGACAAACAGAATACACTGAGCAGGAAAAGTACCAGCTCTCCAAGTTATTCTCTTTCAGCACCTGCCTTCTCCCTAAGCACACTCACCACTGGCTCCAGTAACAGGGAGGTCCACTTCTATGCCATAATTCCCTGCAAAGGCCATCTCTAGAAGACAGGTGATAAGCCCACCATCACTCACATCATGGCCACTACTAAGAAGAGACGCTGGAAGTGAAGGAACGAAATAAAAAAACAGAAAAGTTAGCATAGGACTAAGAATTTATGGTATGCAGAATTCCCTTCACCCCCTATCCCCAGGCGGAAACTCACAGTGACTAGTAAAGCATCATCACTTTACCCTCAGGAAAAGGCTCATCTGTGTCTATTGCAAGCTGTAGTTCACACTGTCAATTATAAAACATTTCTTTTTCTCCTGGCATACAGTATTTCTCCTGCCCCTCCCTTCCAAGAGCTCTGTTTCTGTATCTTTCTTGTTCCGCCATAAGGCCTACTTCACCCTTCACCTCTAGGACCCTCTGTAAACTCTACAGGGTCCCCTTCATTCATCCCCGGGCCCCAGTAGAAGCTCAGGCTGCTGTATTTTGCAAGGGTTCTTGGCAGTCATAAGTCCTATCCGTTGCTGCCTTGCTGTAAGTTCACAGGCTGCCCTACTACACAGGAGACCTTGGAGATCCTGGGTCCAGCACATGGTTCTACTGTAAATACAAAGCCTGTTATTCCTTAAGGACCTCTATTCCCCTGAGGCCCTGCAAGTTCAGTGGCTCCAATGCCTCACAGAAACTCCTAGGAACCTACCTCGTAGAAGCTTCTGGGTCACATTGAAACAGGCTTTCAGGGTTTCTGGATTTTCCATGTCAGGGCTCTGGTCCCCCAGCTGTGAGTAACATTGGGCCAAAGCACTGCCCCCAAGGCGGTACCAACCTGCACTGATCCGCACATGGAGTAGAACCCCTGAAATTAAGCCGAATGGCTGGGTCAGTGAAAATATCTTCCACACTCAGACAAAGACACCCACCACAGTTACACACAGCAAAATGTAAAATCACAGATATAGACAAAACACCCCATCCATACCCCTTGAGATACTCCCATAGATAGACAAAAACACAAAAAAACAGAGTAACAGCAGTCTTTTGCAGATAATCTCTTGGCCTGCTCAAGATGCCTGTTTATCCCTATCTACTTTGCACTGAAAATGCTCTGTGACCTCTAGTCACCTCCCTCTCTTGCCCTTCTGGCTGCTCCCTCTATCTTTTCCAAATAGGCTTGAATGCTGCCACTGGGTTAGCTAACATGGTACATCACTAATTTAAGGCAAAACAGCAATCTACAGAACTGGCAACACAATGGGAACACTCTGAGGGAAGAATTCAAAGCAAATAAATCAAAATGGCACGCTGAACTCATGTGGCAGGTAGACTAAGAATGTTAAGCAAGAAGAAAATGCACAATTTAAAGCATACTTCTGAGCATCTACATGTAAACAGAGGCATTTGTGTGTGTCAATAGGCTACTCATACAAATGGTGGTCAGAAATTTACACGTGGGGATGGCTGGGATGCAGAGAAATATTGAGGGTCAGGCATGGCAAGCAGGAAACACCTCTACATGGAGAGTACAATCAAACAAGGGAGTAGAGGCTGGCCAAAGAACAATCCAACTGAGAAAACTAAGGAAAAACTGCACAAAAAATAAGGAGTAAAGAAGTTACAAAGTGCCATGTGTAAATATTGAGGGAGCATATCCATACATGTAAACAAATTTCCCTGTCAGGTTCTGCATCAGCTTAGAGGCACAAAAAATTGAAAAGGATTTGCTCTGGCCAGGTCTTTATATGAAGAATTAAGGGAGTAAATCTCTTCAACCCCCTTCTGCCTCAGATATTTAAAGAAAAAGCCTTTGGTGGCTCGTAATGCTAATGGTTGCCAATTAAGAGTGCAGTTTTCTGAAATCAGGATACTACACGTATAAATCCCATTTTTAAGCTTTGCCTGGAATGGCACCAAACAAGCCCTGGAAATTTATCAACTGCCTTGGGCATTGAAATCTGATGGGAAAAAATAGCATTCACTAGCTTATCTATCTAAAATACTAGCTTATTTATCTAAAATACATCATGCACTCAATTCTATAAATGACACCCAAATCTGGGCGCCAATAAAAATTAGCACTAGTCTATAAACGGTGCTCAGAGTTGGGCATTGTTTATATAGAATAGCATTTGGTGCAAGGATGTACACCAACTAAAACCTGATGAACATTCTTACACCTAAATTAGGCACAGATATCCCTTATTTAGTACAACTGCGTGCAAATTCCAGGAACACCTCTGATTCACCCATGCCCCTCCCATGGCCACGCCCCCTTTTTGGATCCAAGAGGATCCCAATGCCTAAAGACGTGCATGTAAATGTAAAGGAATGCCAATTAGCTCTAAAAATTATTAGTGCCCAATTATCAGCACTAATTGGCTCATGTATCAATTAAATTGCACATGCGCCCATATTTGCATGCACAGTTTTGAGAACCATATATAGAATTAGGGTGTATGTGGTCACCAAAGAAGCAGCATTCTCCATTGTATACCCTCTTTTATGGAATACATTACCAGAGAAGTTACATGTGATTACAGAGATTTCCACATTTAAGAAGCAGTTGAAAACATTTTTTTCTCAGGCATTTCCAGCCTAAGAGGCAGATATGAGAATGTTTTAGTTGTAGAATATGGTGCAGATCATGTTGTTTGTGATGTTAAGTGTTGCTTTAATTATATATATTTTATTGTAACTTGCCTAGATAATAGGCAGACTAGAAATGTATTTATTTATTCAAACCCGTCCACTCAGGCTACAAATCCTCAGCAAAACACAAATAAAATCAAATAACAGAATACATTAGAACAATACAACAAAGCCTTCCAGACAATTTAACCATCATATCTGTCACACTTCATTTAAAAGGTCCACTAACATTAATCAATGTAGAAACGTGCCATAGACCTGTTAGAACAACATAATTTTTTGTTTTTTCTTTAATATCTCCACATTATGTATTGATCTTATCTTTAAAGGCAAGGAATTGTTCCTACAGTACTGAAAAAACAGGAAAGAAAACATCTTGGAATTCCTGTGGATTGAAATTCCATGTGTAAAAGGGAAAAGGATAGTGATAGGAGTGTACTACCATCTGCCTGGCCAGTATGAACAGACGGATGTAGAAGTGTTATCGGAAATTAGGGAGGCTAACAAACTGGGAACACAATAATAATGGTTGATTTCAATTACCTCGATATTGACTGAGTAAATGTAACATCAGGATGAGCTAGGGAGGTAAAATTCCTTGATGAAATCAGGGATTGCTTTATGGAACAGCTGGTACAGGAGCCGATAAGAGAAGGAAAAATTCTAGACCTAGTCCTTTGTGGATCGTATGATCTGGTGCAAGAGGTAATGATGGCTTGATAACAGTGATCATAATATGATGAGATTTGATATTAGCACTGGAGTAAGTATACGCAGGAAATCCAATACGTTAGCAATTAACTTTCAAAACGGAGACTATGATAAAAGGAAAAGAACGGTGAAAACAAACTTAGAGGAGCGTCTGCGAGAGTCAAAAATTTACATCAGGTGTGGATGTTGTTCAAAAATACCATCCTGGAAGCCCAGGCCAAATATAGTCCGCGTATTAGAAAAGGAGGGAGGAAGACCAAACAACAGCCGGCATGGCTAAAACGTGAGGTGAAGGAAGCTATTAGAGCAAAAAGAAAATCCTTCAGAAAATGGAAAAAGGAACCAACTGAAAATAATAAAAAACAATATAAGCAATGTCAAGTTAAATGCAAAGCGCTGATAAGGAAGGCAAAGAGGGACTTTGAAAAAAAGATTGCGTTGGAGGCAAAAACATATAGTAAAAAGTTTTTAAGGTATATTAAAAGCAAGAAGCTGGCAAGAGAATCAGTTGGACCGCTAGATGACTGATGGGTAAAAGGGGCAATCAGGGAAGACAAAGCTGTAGCGGAGAGATGGAATTCTTTGCTTCGGTCTTCACCTAGGAAGATTTGTGAGAGATACCGGTGCCAGAAATGGTATTTGAAGCTGACGAGTCGGAGAAACTGAATGAAATCTCTATAAACCTAGAGGATGTAATGGGGCAATTTGACAAACTGAAGAGTAGCAAATCTCCTGGACCAGATAGTATTCACCCCAGAGTACTAATAGTATTGAAAAATGAACTATTGTTAATAATATGTAATTTATTTTTAAAATCGAGCATGGTACCGGAAGATTGGAGGGTAGCCCTTGTAACACTGATATTTTAAAAAGGTTCCAGAGGGGATCCGGGAAATTATAGACCGGTGAGCCTGACGTTGGTGCCGGACAAAATGGTAGAGACTATTATAAAGAACAAAATTACAGAGCATATTCAAAAGCATGGATTAATGAGACAAAGCCAACATGAATTTAGTGAAGGGAAATCTTGCCTCACCAATCTATTACATTTCTTTGAAGGGGTGAACAAACATGTGGATAAAGACGAGCCAGTTGATATGGTGTATCTGGATTTTCAGAAGGTGTTTGACAAAGTACCTCATGAAAAGCTCCAGAAGAAACTGGAGAGTCATGAGATAGGAGGTAGTGTCCTATTGTGGATTAAAAATAGGTTAAAGGATAGAAAACAGAGAGTAGGGTTAAATGGTCAGTATTCTCAATGGAGAAAGGTAGAAAGTGGGGTTCCTCAGGGGTCTGTGTTGGGACAACTGCTTTTTAACATATTTATAAATGATCTAGGTGTGGGAGTAACTGCTTTTTAACATATTTATAAATGATCTAGAGATGGGAGTAACTAGTGAGGTAATTACATTTGCTGATGACACAAGGTTATTCAAAGTGGTTAAATCATGAGAGGACTGTGAAAAATTACAAGAGGACCTTACGAGACTGGGAGACTGGGCATCTAAATGGCAGATGATGTTTAATGTGAGCAAGTGCAAAGTGATGCATGTGGGAAAAAGGAACCCGAACTATAGCTACGTAATGCAAGGTTCCACGTTAGGAACCACCGACCAAGAAAGGGATCTCGGCATTGCTGTTGATGTTGAAATCCTCTGTTCAGTGTGCTGTGGCGGCTAAGAAAGCAAATAGAATGTTAGGTATTATTAGGAAAGGAATGGAAAACAAAAGTGAGGACGTTATAATGCCTTTGTATCGGTCCATGGTGCGACTGAACCTCGAATATTGTGTTCGATTCTGGTCGCCGCATCTCAAAAAAAGATATAGTGGAATTAGAAAAGGTACAGAGAAGGGTGACGAAAATGATAAAGGAGATGGGACGGCTTCCCTATGAGGAAAGGCTGAAGCATCTAGGGCTCTTCAGCTTGGAGAGAGATGGCTGAGGGGAGATATTATAGAGGTCTATAAAATAATGAGTGGAAAATCGACGATCTGGAGAACCGATCGAGGCGGAACAATCTGCGCCTGGTCGGTCTCCCAGAGGCCTTGCCTGACAAAGATCTGCAGAATTTCTTAGAAACTTGGATCCCACAAGCAGCAGCGCTCCCGGATTTGGCTGGCGAATTTAAGGTGGAACGAGCACATCGGCTGGGGCAGCGGCCGGCAGGAGGAGATCGCCCCAGAACAGTAATATTCAAAACGCTTAACTATGCTCATAAAATGAAAATCTTACAAGCGCTGCGTGGCGGGAAACACTTGCAATACCAGAACCAAAAAATTCTATGTTTTCAGGATTACTCAGCAAAGGTATCGATCGCAAGAAAGGCTTTTGTACCACTCTGTTCGAAACTGTTTGAAATGAACTGCCGTTTTAGCCTCCTGTACCCGGCAAGACTGAGAATCCAAGATGGAGGTAAAGTGGTCTTCTTTGATCGCGTGGAGGTGGCAAAAGTCTATGTGAATAAGTTGCAGGACGACAGACAGCAACCCACATAAGCAGCATCATAAAGAAAGACAGGTACAACAAGTGGAAATTGATGTGATTTAACTTTGAAGTGGGTGAAAAGTCACCTGTTTGGCAGCAGTAATCTTTTAAGACATAGGATGAGAGGAGCTGAATTCTGTGTGCACTGCAGATGGACTGGAGGTTGTAGGGCATGGCAGTATGGGCCCGTCCATGGAAAGCAGCTGCAGCAGAGAACATATATGAAGGAAGATACCAATAACTGAAAAGAATCAGATGAATGAACACTGACTGGTCGGGACAGTACAGTTTACAAACTGCAGGACTTAAAAACATGTAGTTATTACTGAACCTAGCAGGTCAACTATATGATGATTATTATTAACATATTGGGCAAGATAATGAATGGAAGGATGGTTGACTGAACGTTTGAACGAATGGAGGACTGAAGAGATGAGTGGAGTGAGGGGGGTAATGTGATAAGTTTAAGTCCATTTGAAATGTAAAAAGGTTGTGCCCTGCAGTGGTCTGTATAACAGAGAATCTAGACGAAGATCGTAGCTCTCGTACATGTGGAGGCAACATGGACTGGTGTGGACCACTGCGGGATGGCTATAGGAGAAATATCACAAGGCACTGAATGAATGATTGAATGCTACTGGAGAGGTTACTCAGATTAGCTTAAGGAAGAGAACACATTTTCTATCACACCTATTATTCTTTAGGCTATTATACTAGGTTATGTAGCGGAAGAGAGAAGCCTGAGGAGTGGTTGAGAGGATGCATGATGGAATGATATCTGAGGGGCAATGTTTATGTTTAAAGGAATGAAGGGCGGGGATGGATCCGAATAGCGGAGGAGGGATTGGGTGATTTGTAAATAGAAGGGTGGGTAGCTCCAAGTCCAGAACGGAATGGATTCGGGGAACCGAATGGGAGGACTGGGGGAAAAAGGGAAGGAGGGGGGAGGTGGGAATTTGGGGAGTTTGGAGAGTTGGGAGGATTCTCGGGAGGGAGGGCATTGCTCACAATATGTAGAAGCACTGGATTGGGGGAAATTAGAGAATGGGGAATATGCAAGTCTGGAGGGGGGGCAGAGGCTGGGACGCTCTCTCACAAATCAGAGATGGAAGATATTTGAGGGTATTGTCTATAAGGTGAGATTAGGGGTAGGTTAATATGCCTAACTTAACATTTACCACTTGGAATGTTGGAGGGATTCAATCCCCAATTAAGAGGCATAAAATTTTGAAAGTACTTAGAGACAGGGGGACCTCTGTTGCCTTTCTGCAGGAGACACATCTTTCCGCGACGGAACATGCCAAGCTTAAAAGATGGTGGGTGGGCGATCTTGTAGAAGCCCCTGCAAAGGGAAGGAAGGGAGGTGTGGTAATCTTATTCAAGAAGGGTCTGCACTTAGAGATAAAGAAGGTCATTGTGGACCCAGAGGGCAGATATGCTCTGGCCTCGGTAATCCTTGAGCGCCAACCTATACTATTGTGCAACCTTTATGCCCCAAACACCTTTGATCGAGCATTTTATACAAAGGTGATCAGACAGATACTGGACATGGGTGATATTCCGATAATATTAGGAGCAGACCTTAACGATGTGGCAGATCCTCAAATGGATAGATCCCACCCTACAGATAGAGAATTAACAAGGATAGTGAGAGGGGTGAACCTTTTAGGGTCAGCATTGGGTCTGGTAGATGGGTGGCGAACACTAAATCCTTTGGAGAAGGACTTTACACATATGTCAAGGGCTCACTCCACACTATCTAGAATAGATTATCTGCTAATATCAAGAGAACTTTTCACACAGGTCGAAAGCACAAAAATAGGGCCTATAATGATATCTGACCATGCATGGGTAGAGTTAAGCCTTCAAGGAGGGCGCTCTGGGCAAACGGAGGGCGGTTGGAGATTCCCCTCTCACCTATATAGAGATAGGAACTTCACTCCATTCTTACTCTCCAAGTGGCAACAATATAAAATAGATAATGCACAGCACAGATCAAATGTAACACTGTTCTGGGAGACAGCAAAGGTGGTTCTCCGGGGAGAAATTATCTCATACGTGAGTCATCAAAGGAAGGTGAGGAGGCGAGAGCTTTTGCGTCTAGAAAAACAAGTGACTGTCTTAAGACAGCAATATGGAGTGAGTCATTCATTGCGACTTAAGAAGCAATTATTGGAAACCCAACAAGCATTAAACGAGTTAATACATACAGAGGCAAAGAAATCATGGGCTTATTATAAATTTCAGCTCTATAAGTTCGCAAATAAGGGTAGCGCTCTCCTGGCTAGATTAGCGAAGGGTAGTACGGGTCGGAGTAAGATAGCCACACTGGTGGATTCTAGAGGGAAGCGAGTGAATGACGACAAGGCAATCAATAAAGTGCTTCGGGACTTTTTTACTAAACTATACGAGTCACAGCAATCTCAGTTGGTAGATAGTGACAGTTATTTGAATAGCATAGAGCTTCCTAGAATAACGAGTGAAGAATTATCACAGTTGAGTGCCCCAATAGACACAGAGGAAGTGGCATGGGTAATTAAACAAAGTGCTCTTGGGAAGGCGCCTGGTCCCAACGGGCTCCGCAATGAGTTTTATAAACTATTACAGGACGACATTGGTCCGGTCCTGACAGAAGTCTTTCAGAAATCTGTCCAACAAAGAGCTCTCCCGAGACACTTGAACACAGCACAGATTATAGTATTAAGGAAACCTGGTAAACCCGAGGATCAACCAGAATCTTACCGTCCCATATCCCTACTTAACACCGAGGTCAAGCTTTTGGCCAAGATATTGGCAAACAGACTGGCAAGAGTATTACCATCCTTAGTAGCTGAGCCCCAAGTAGGGTTTACACGGGGAAGGGTTATAGCCAAAAACATAAGACAGATCCTGGCGGCTTTGGAGACAATCGGATTGGAAGGTCACCCAGCTCTACTTATCAGTTTCGACGCAGAAAAAGCGTTTGATAGAGTGGACTGGGGCTTCCTGTTTGGTATATTAAAGGCTTATGGGATAGAAGGCTGGTTTAATGAGGCTGTGCGAACATTGTATGAAGACCCTGAGGCATGTGTGTACGCAAACGGTATAACTTCAGATAGATTTAAGATTAGAAGAGGGACTAGACAGGGGTGCCCTCTCTCCCCTTTACTGTTTGTTTTAACTTTGGACCCGCTGTTGCGGGAGCTGCAGCTTAATTCCGATGTGAAAGGGGTGCATGTAGGGGATTTTCTCTTTAAAACAGCTGCTTTTGCAGATGACTTATTGGTATTAATAACTGAACCTAGAGATTCCCTGCCTTACCTGATGGAGAGTTTGGCGGAGTATGGGGACTTCTCTGGTTTCCGATTAAATCTTTTAAAATCGGAAGCGTTGGCTAGTTCAGACGATTTGCGGAGGTTGTGGGGAGCGGGGTTTCCATTACAGTGGGCAAACGAATCATTTAAATATCTGGGGATCCAATTGGCAATGAACCCGGCAAAGATATATGAAATTAATGTGCAAAGGTTCCTCCGGGAGACAAAGGAGCAACTGATGAATTGGGCTAATTTGCCATTAACTTTATTGGGACGACTACATTTGTTCAGAATGATGGTTTTCCCTAGATGGCTTTATCTTCTACAGACCCTTCCTCTGTGGTTACTCAAAAAAGACTTAGAAGCCCTTAGGAAATTAGTGATGAAATTCTGTTGGGGGGGTGGAAAATCTAAAGTGAGATGGAAATATTTATTAGGGGCACAAAAGATGGGTGGCTTAGGACTCCCAGACATCCGGAAGTATAACCAGGCGAGCCTGTTAAGGCATTTGAGAGATTGGTTGATGGATTCAGATATTTATACACATGTGGAACTGGAGCGAGACCTCTTCAGGCCTTGGCACCTGGTTTCCCTGGTGCATTCTCCAAGGAGAGATCTGCCAGAAAAAGTAAGAGGAAGTGTACTGTTAAAGTCAATGAGACATGTGTGGAAAACAGTGCTCATGTATTGGGGGCAGGATAGTAGAGGAAGTGTATGGCTACCGTTGAGGGGGAATGTGTCATTTAGGCCGGGAGATGAAAATAGGATTTTCCGACTATTAGAGAATAAGGGAATCCATTCGATGAATGAGCTGGTAATGGAAGACGGAGCCTTGCTCTCGTATACTGACTTTTTGGAGAAGTGTGGGCAGGGGACGGCTGCCTGGTTGGCGTACAGGCAGTTGTCTCATTATGTGAACACCCTCCCACCAGATAGCCTGCACCCACGGTTTGGGAGACAATTAAGAGAATTATTAGAAGGAGATGCAGCGGGGCAAATCTCAGTGTCCTGGTTTTATGGTAAATTGGGTAGACTCGCAATGGAACGGGACCTGACAGAGGTAGCAAATAGATAGAGCATAGAGTCGGGCAAAAACATCTCTACACAGTTAATATCGTCAGCTCTTCAGAGTGGGGTAGCCATAGTACACAATGCAGAATTACAGGAGTGTCACTTTCGCACTATCCATCGGGCGTATTTCTCTCAGAGACAAGCTTTTAGAGCAGGAGTTTCGACTACACAGCACTGTAGGAAATGCTTTAGGTTGGAGGCAAACTTCTTCCATGGGATCTGGCAATGTAGGTCAATATCACTATTTTGGTCGGCAATTGGCAGATACTTGACCAAGGTGTTGGGGCGCACAATAACTTTAACTTTTGAAAGAGCTGTATTCAGTGTGCCTAGACTCTGGATGGGAACCACAAAGGGGGAGAAATTGTTTCTTAGCAAGGCCTGCATCTTGGGGAAAAAATGCATCCTACTTCATTGGACTGATGATTGCCCACCCTCCTTTTGGCACTGGAGGAATCGACTTCAGGAATTGCTGTCATGGGAATCTAGAGGGGCAGGACTGTCGCCGGGAAGGCAGCGGAGGTTCCTAGCAATATGGGGGGCATACATAAATACTATCCAGCTTATAATCGAACGAGAAAAACGCCCAAGTTCCGACCTAAATCGGGAGATGGGCGTTTTTCTCACAAAAACAAATAAAGCGGTATAATCGAAAGCCGAACTTTGGACGCTTTCAACTGCACTCCGTCGCGGATGCGGACAAAGTTGACGGGGGCGTGTCGGAGGCGTGGTGAAGGCGGAACTGGGGCGTGGTTATCACCCGAACAGAGATGGGCGCCTTTCGCCGATAATGGATGCGTTTGTAGCTAGAATTTAGGGCACTTTTCCTGGACCCTGTTTTTTTACGAATAAGGCCCCAAAAAGTGCCCTAAATGACCAGATGACCCCCAGAGGGAGTCGGGGATGACCTCCCCTGACTCCCCCAGTGGTCACTAACCCCCTCCCACCACAACAAAATGATGTTTCACAACTTTTTATTTTCACCCTCAAATGTCATACCCTCCTCCCAAGCAGCAGTATGCAGGTCCCTGGAGCAGTTGTTAGGGGGTGCAGTGGACGTCAGGCAGGTGGACCCAGGCCCATCCCCCCCTACCTGTTACAATTGTGCTGCTTAATCTTATTAGTCGTCCAAGCCCCCAAACCCACTGTACCCACATGTAGGTGCCCCCCTTCACCTCTTAGGGCTATAGTAATGGTGTAGACTTGTGGGCAGTGGGTTTTGAGGGGGATTTGGGGGGCTCAACACACAAGGGAAGGGTGCTATGCACCTGGGAGCTCTTTTACCTTTTTGTTTGTTTTTGTAAAAGTGCCCCCTAGGGTGCCCGGTTGGTGTCCTGGCATGTGAGGGGGACCAGTGCACTATGAATCCTGGCCCCTCCCACGAACAAATGCCTTGGATTTATTCGTTTTTGAGCTGGGCGATTTCATTTTCCATTATCGCTGAAAAGCAAAAACGCCCAGCTCACACCTTGGCGAATAAAACATGGGCGTCTATTTTTTTTTGAAAATACGGTTCACTCCGCCCCTTCACGGACCCGTTCTCGGAGATAAACGCCCATGGAGATAGGCGTTTTCGTTCAATTATGCCCCTCCACATCACCTAAGGCGAGAAGTCATATCTTGAATAGACTTCCCTGGAACCAGTAAAGAGAATTGGCCGGTAAGCAATGCACGGGGAGGGGAGGGGAGGGGAGGGGGGAAGTTTGGGGAGATGAGGAAGAAGAGATTTAGGTTAGGAAGGTTAAAGACTAGTTTTGGCCCTGTTTATCAGGATCTCTTATGGTATATGTTAACTGAGTTTCAATATGTATCATGGTTAACGTTTGTTACAGGGAAGTTTTTAGATGATATAAGCTAATATCATTATGACGTTAGTAAAGCATACCAACTTGAGAAGGGGGGGACGGGGGGTAAAAGGGAATAGGGGGGAGAAAAGTTACTAAATCATAAATCTGATAGCTGTTTTGCACTATCTTTAACCCTGTCATATGAGAGGTTATTGCCGCAATGTTAAGTTTACACTTATATGGTTTACTGTCTTTGTACTATGTTCTTAATAAAAATATTGAAATATAAAAATAATGAGTGGAGTGGAACGGGTACATGTGAATCGTTTTACTGTTTCCAAAATACTAGGACTAGGGGGCATGCGATGAAGCTACAAAGTAGTAAATTTAATATGAATCAGAGAAATTTTTCTTCACTCAACATGTAACTAAACTCTGGAATTTGTTGCCAGAGAATGTGGTAAAGGTGGTTAGCTTAACGGGGTTTTAAAAGGGTCTGGACAGCTTCCTAAAGGAAAAGTCCATAGCCCATTATTAAATTGACTTGGGGAAAATCCACTGCTTATTTCTGGGATAAGCAGAATAAAATGTATTGAGTTTTCTGGAATCTTGCCAGGTATTTGTGACCTGGATTGGCCACTGTTGGAAACAGGATGCTGGGCTTGATGGACCTTTGGTCTGTCCCAGTGTGGCAATACTTATGTACTTATAAGATGGATGATCGATATTCTTCCAATCTTACAACATGAAATACGGGTACCTCAAATGAGCCCATTTCAGCTGACCTTAACACCCTAGATGGCTGATAGATAAGCAGATTTGCAAAAATAACAGAAACATTGTTACTTAGTACTTTGAAGACCAAAAGTAGTATCTTAAATTTGATTCTCTGCTCTATTGGAAGCCAGCACAGTTTCTTTAAAACTGGAGAAATATGAGCAAAATGTGAACAACCAATTAGGACTCAGGCCATAGCATAACTATTACAGTAGTCGAAGAAAAGGGTAACAATGCTTTGGGAGAAAAAAAAAACAATAAACATTTGAAACAATTTTTTTGTACAGCTGAAAGTGTTACTCCCTGTGGTCTTTGATGGGGCTTACACCCACCACAGCTACACAAAATGGAGCTTTTTTGTTTTTTTTAACTTTTGATGGTTAAATTATAACCCTGTTGAATGATGAGTTGTATATGGTTAACTGAGGTCTTTTTTTCTCCACTGTTAGTGAATTGATATGAGGACAGTGGTGGACTGCTTTCGCTTGTCTACATTTGTGGAAGCAACTGTGATTTTTTTTGTATTGCATGTGGAGGGGCATAATCGAATGGGGGCGCCCATCTCTAAGGACGGCGCCACGAAAGGGCGGGGAAACCTGCATTATCGGAACAAGATGGGTGTCCATCTTTCATTTCGATAATACGGTCGGGGATGGCCAAATCTCAACATTTGGGTCGACCTTAGAGATGGTCAACCTAAATGTTGAGATCGCCGACCTTAGAGATGGGCGACCTCGTTTATCGCCAATAATGGAAACCAAAGATGCCAATCTCAAAAACAGCCAAATCCAAGCCCTTTAGTCGTGGGAGGGGCCAGCATTTGTAGTGCACTGGTCCCCCTCACACGCCAGGACACCAACTGGGCACCCTAGGGGGCACTGCAGTGGACTTCATAAATTGCTCCCAGGGGCATAGCTCCCTTACCTTGTGTGCTGAGCTCCCCAAACTCCCCCCCAAAACCCACTACCCACAACTGTACACCACTACCATAGCCCTTACGGGTGAAGGGGGGAACCTAGATGTGGGTATAGTGGGTTTTGGAGGGCTCACATTTACCACCACAAGTGTAACGGGGGGGGGGGGGGGGGGGGGGGATGGGCCTGGGTCCTGGGTCCTGGGTCCGCCTGTCTGAAATGTACTGCACCCACTAAAACTGCTCCAGGGACCTGTATACTGCTGCGATGGACCTTGTGGCATTTGAGGCTGGCAAAAAAAGTATTTTTAAACTTGTTTTTTATGGTGGGAGGGGGTTAGTGACCACTGGGGAAGTAAGGGGAGGTCATTCCTGATTCCCTCCGGTGGTCATCTGGTCAGTTCAGGCACCTTTTTGTGTCTTGGTCGCAAGAAAAAATGGACCAAGTAAAGTCGGCCAAGTGTTCATCAGGGTCGCCCTTCTTTTTTCCATTATCGGCCGAGGACGGCCATCTCTTAATCGCGCCCCAGTCCCGCTTTCGCTACCCTGCCGACACACCCCCGTGAACTTTGGCCGTCCCCGCGATGGAAAGCAGTTGCGGACGGCCAAAATCGTCCTTCTCTTTCGAAAATAAGCGTGATTGTTACCTTCTAGTTTAAAGCAAGATTGACTTACACTCTCCCTCATTCCTACCCAATCCATTTCAGGAATCTACAAAGATGGCAGACTGCTCACAGCCTCATCCCACAAAAAGTGTTGATGGGCTATGGCAGAAAAATGGCAAGCAAAATGTCAATAAAAATTAAATATAATACAATGAAAATAACAGAAATATCAATTTAAAAACAAATAATCAAGTACAGCATGATTAATTCAGATTTATCTGGACAAGAAGATCCAGTCCTGATTTCCTTAATTCTGCCCTCTTCCACCTTTTCCTGGGCCTTTTACTTTTTTCTATAAGACTGGGAATGAGACAGACCCTACCTTTTCCACTGGGATTTTTGAGATCAGGGGTCACAGTGGCAGTAATATCTGGACAGACAGCATAAACCGAAATAACAAGAGACCCTGTAGTATGAAAATAAGAGAGAAGGTAAGATTACACCAGCAAATGTAGAAAAATACAGGAACTGCCAAGAATAGAAAGGGGTGGGGAAGGACAAGGAGAGGCAAAAAACAGGGATAATAAAAGCTGAGAAAATGAGAGAGGCAGGCAGAATGCCACTGAGTCACCTGGTGCTTTTATAGTCTCTGGCCCAACTCTGGCTGCCATGCTGAGCGAGTCTTTGCCCCCATCCACAGCAATTCCCAGCTGTGCCATGACATGACACATGGCAGTACAGGCATCATATAGTGCAGCACCCTCACCCGGAAGCTTGGCAGCCCACATCCAGTTACCACTACACTTCACATCCTGGAATGAAAAAAGAAAAATGTAGATAGTCTATAAGTTCATGCAGACAAAGGGTTGGGACAACACAGAGTATGTCTGGTGTTTATTTTTCAAAAAAGGGTACTACAAACCATCTTCCACCTTCTGTGGCAACTGAGTGGTTACGTACATACTGGAAACTGTCAGAATAGAAGTATAGTGCTCCCATGCCGTCAGATACTTTGCTAACATTGGGTATTGTGACCCCAGAACCAATAAATACTAAGGTATACAGATCCTAGAGTATATGAAAGATTGGACCCATATTTGGAGGACAGTTTTTCAAAGCCATTTATAAAGGTAAATAGTGATTTATCCACATAAACTGGCCATCTGAAAGTTGCCCTCCCCCAATGCTTCTAAAAATAGAGGCTTTGTTCCACAACACATGAAGTTTTAGTTACATTTAGAAGAGATATTCCCAGAGGATGAAAATAGTGCAAGGAGATGACATTTTCAACACCCAATATCAACCAAGACAAGGGAAATGGGTTGGAGGAGTAGCAGTCCTGACCCAGGACACAATCGAACTGTGAAGTCACTATCCCCCATCTAACTGAATCATAATCCCTTTTAATCCAGCTAGGAGAAGCCAATCTGGCTGTCCATGGTATATCAAGCACCTCTTAAATACTCCCCATCTGTGCAAGAACTTTTTTGATCTGACTACAGAAGTGACCCTGAGTTTTTCTAGGTTGGTGATCATGGGCGACATTTCAAAAATCCTGAAACCACCACAGCCATCTTCCTGGACATGATGACAGCACTAGGATTCACAAGGTGATCAATTCTCCAATACAAGAAAAAGGTCACATACTAGACTTGGGGTCCTGTTTACCAAGGCGCACTAGCGTTTTTAGCACATGCTAAATAGTTAGCACACATTAACCGTGTAGACACCCATAGGAAAATTATGGGCGTCTACATGGTTAGCACGCACTAATAGTTAGAGAACGCTAAAAACGCTAACGCGCCTCTCGTGCAGCTTAGTAAACAGGGCCCTTGGTGTGTCTGCAAAGGCTGCCCTAAGTTATCCGGATAGTGGAGTGAATATTGCTGCTATCTGGATAAGTTCTGGTGCTGATCAGATTATCCAGATATTCAGCACCGGTGCATTTAAAAAAGCATTGACTGCAGCAGCTGAATATTTACCCAAAAGTGAACAGGCCGCCAACTCAACCAAACATCTATTTGGCATAACATGTGACTATTGCAATCTCCACCACAGCAGAACCTGCCTGCCCAGTCCAAACTGGACTGCAAAGATTTTGCTGCATACTTTGCCACCAAAATTAAAAGTCTCCACCAGGATCTAAAAGCAGTCTCACTTGGGGGTCCTTTTACCAAGCTGCTGTTTAAAAAGGGCCCTGCAGTAGCAGTCATTTTTGTCGTGCACCAGGGCCCTTTTTACCACAGCGGGTAAAAAGCCCGAAAAAACACAGACATATAGGACTCAGTGATCCCATGGTCAGATCATTAATTTTAGGAATTCAGTGTTTGGTTAAAATTTGAGATAGGAAAGATAGTTAAGCCCACACAGAAATATCTTTCGAAGGGAAAGATAAATCACGAAGATATCTGGAAAGAAGTTACATTATACTTAGATGGGTTTGCAGATCAAGTCACTAGTAGTTAGTGGAAATTTGGAATGAAACAGTTAAAGATTAGCTAGATAAAGTTTATCCACTTTGTTTAGTAAAAATCCTTAGAACAAAATTAAAATCCTTGGTATATTAGAGTTAGGGCTCAATATTCAGCTGGCGGTAATCAGCATTTTGCTGACTGCCACCAGCGTTAAACCCAGAAATTCAATGCCGGGCCATGTCCAGACATTGGCATTGAATTTTCAGGTTTGCAGAGCCAGCTAACGCATAGCCGGTTAAGGGCAATATTCAGCATTTAACTAGCTGAAGCGCTGTGTACGACTGGTAGCGCTATAGAAATGATTTGTAGTAGTAGTACTATTTTTTTTTTGTTACATTTGTACCCCGCACTTTCCCACTCATGGCAGGCTCAATGCGGCTTACATATTATATACAGGTACTTATTTGTACCTGGGGCAATGGAGGGTTAAGTGACTTGCCCAGAGTCACAAGGAGCTGCCTGTGCCTGAAGTGGGAATCGAACTCAGTTCCCCAGGACCAAAGTCCACCACCCTAACCACTAGGCCACTCCTCCACTGGGTTACCACATAAAGATAGGATTGACTTTTAGCAGTCTTATTTATGTGGTTAACCTGGCCAGTTAAGTGCTGTATATCAGCACTTAACCAGCCATGTGCTGGCTCCGCCCATGAAACCCTCCCAAAATAACCCATTTTGAGTTCAGCGCTTACCAGTTATTTTCAGCAACACTAATCAGTTAAGTGCCACTTGAATTAGCAGTTAGCACTGAATAGGCGATTTAGCCAGCCAGGAGCCATTTCTGGTCAGTTAAATCGCATTGGAATATCAACCCCTTACTGGATAAAAAGAAGGAATGTAGAATTCTAGAGTGATGTTTGCCAGAAGTCTCAAATGTTAGTATTAAACAAGGTGTTAGTATTAAAACATAGAGAAAATATATTAGAGAATATAAAAATATGCGAAAAGTAAGCTGATTACACAAAGCTTTTGATAAAGAGTCAGAAACCTACTCAAGACCTTTTTAGAATAGTGCGTATGATGACAACCGCTCTTTCTTATAAAATGGGAACAGATCTCTATACTGATGTTTTGGATTGGGGTTTTTTTAAGGTAAATAATTGAAACTATGCTACCGAATCTCAAGAAAAAATTTCTGATATTCACAAGGATATACTACTGAAAAAGTTGTGAGCAAAATCTAAATAAATAAATAAATAAATATGAAACTGAGTCAGGATGATGTAAGTATTTTTGTGGAATCGGAGGGTTGTAAAGCAGACTGTTGTTCATTTTCTTTGGTTTCGCTTTGAACAATGAAAAATATGTTTAAACTAGTAAAAAGGCCCGTTTCTCAAAGAAATGAAACAGGCGCTAGCAAAGTTTTCCTTGGAGTGTGTATGTTTGAGAGAGTGTGTGTGAGAGAGAGAGAGTGAATGTGCGAGTGTGTGTGTGTGACAGAGAGAGAGTGAGACTGGGTGCGAGTGTGTCTGTGAGAGAGAGTATGTGTGTGAGATTGAGAGTGTGTGCCAGGGGCCCCCCTCCCTCCCAGTTCCAGTGTCCCCCTCCCTCCGTGTTCCAGGGTCGACGTCCCCCCTCCCTCCGTTCCTCCGAGTTCCAGGGTTGTCCCTCCGTCCCTCCGAGTTCCAGGGTCATCCTCCCCTCCCTCCGAGTTCCAGGGTCGTCGTCCCCCTCCCTCCGAGTTCCAGGGTCGTCCCCTCCCTCCCTCCGAGTTTCAGGGTCCCCCTCCCAGTTCCAGGGGTCCCCCTCCCTCCCTCCTCCCTCCCAGTTCCAGGGTCCCCCCTCCTCCCTCCCTCCCAGTTCCAGTGTCCCCCCTCCCTCCCTCTCAGTTCCAGGGGCCCCCCTCCCTCCCAGTTCCAGGGTCGTCATATCTCCCTTCCTCCCTTTTAGTTCCAGGCCCCTTCCCTCCGATTTTTAAAAGTCATCTTCACTTACCAAGTCAGGGTTACGGCGACGGCCAGCAGCGGTAAAACGCGTGCAGGCTCGGCCCTTCTCTCTCTCTTTCTCAGCTGTGGTCCCGCCCTTGCGGAAACAGGAAATGAGGGTGGGACCACGGCTGAGAGAGAGAGATGGGCCGAACCTGCACGCATTTTACCGCTGCTGCTGCTGGCCGCCGTAACCCTGACTTGGTAAGTGAAGATGACTTTTAAAAATTGGAGGGAAGGGGCCTGGAACTGAAAGGGAGGGAGGGAGATATGACGACCCTGGAACTGGGAGGGAGGGGGGCCCCTGGAACTGAGAGGGAGGGAGGGAGGGGGGACACTGGAACTGGGAGGGCGGGACAGAGAGAGATGGTGACAGACTGACGAACCTTACGAACCCTTCACTTCAGTGTGCCACAGTCAGCTTCAGAACGTTGGAGGTGCTTTTTATTATAGTAGACTAGTAGAAAAGGCCCGTTTCTGTTTTAAAGGAAACGGGCGCTAGCAAGGTTTTATATGAATGCTTTTTTTTTTTTTGCAACCTAACAGTTGTTATAAAAGTGTTATAATCCGAAGAAATATGTGTGTCCTTGTTTTTTTTATCTTTTTTCTCTCCCTAAATTTGTAATTCTGCCAACATGTTTGTCTTTGTGCATGAACTCATGTGTTGTGGTGCTGTTATTTTTTTTTTTTGCATGTTCAAATTGTTGGATGCATTCCTGTGTGTGTAATTTCATTCTTGAAATGAGCACCATTAAGTTTTTGCTGGTACTGTGTGTGTTTTTCCATTGTTTACCTGTGTGAATTCGCCCCTACTTACCCTCCCCTCCTTCTGCAGTGAGACACAGAGAGTGCAAGACTGGTTGTGTGTGAGAAAGAGAGAGCGTGTGTGTGTGTCTGACACAGATAGTGTGTCACAGAGTATGTGTGTGTCTCTCTCTCCATATCCTCCTCCTTGCAGCATGCCCTTGCAGGAGCACAGGGGTAGGCACTGTCTCAGAGTGTATGTGTGTGTGTGTGACAGAGACACAGAGTGTGTGTGTTTTTGTGTGTGTGACAGTGACACACAGAGTGAAAGACTGTCTGTGTAAGAGAGAGAGAGCGAGTGTCTGTGTGTGTTTGGTGCAGTTTTTCCTTTCCCCCCCCCTCCCGTTTTTAGCTGCACTTAATACCCTGTAGAAGGGCTGGTTCCCTTTGAAGTATTGTTTTTCCATTGTAGACCTGTGAATTTGGCCCTATTTCCCTTACCCTCCCCTCCCCTCCTTCTTTTAGTCCCTGTACATAGCACACGTACTCAGAGTAGTTTCGTTTTCATTTATGTGCTGCCTGTCAGTTGCCTCTGTCATGTCAGTAGGAGTTCCCTGTTTTATTACTGTTGTTTCTGCAGGGAGTTCTGGAGTGCATTAGTGTCGGGACGCCCGCTGGCTCGCAATCTTTGTGGTTTTGTGAGGGTGGGCGGCACTTTAGTGACGGTGCTTCGGGAGGCCAGCAGTTGTTGGGTCGGCCGGTGGCTCGCAGGCTGTGTGTTTTTGTCAGGGCGGGCGGCACTTTCTGTACAGGGCTTCTGTAGTCCGGCAGTGTTGTCAGTTTCGAGAGTGCAGTTCGCGATGTCGGCAGTGTTCCCAGCTGATCAGTTTTGTACTGTCGATTACCGAGCGCGGTACGTTTGGGCGGGCTGCAGGCACTGTGGAGCCTTTGCGCGTGGCAGCCAGTCTCGAGCCTCTTTTTTTTTTTTTTGTTTATTCGCACGTGGGCCATGGCACTTGTTCTTTTTAGCAGCCGTTGACGTCAGGTTATCTACACAGCCTACCGGTCCACCTTTCAATGCGGCACGGTCCCAGGCACAGAACGTTGGAGGTGAGAAATATTATTATAGAAGATAGAAGATATGTTAAGGGTAGCTGTATGCTAGATCCTTGTCCAGGCAGATTATACAAGAATGTACCTAAGAGACGAATAGTTTGGATAACTCATACCTGGTAAATTGTTCTTTAGAAGCTAGTATCTATCCTACTGAGTTGGGGCAGACTGTGCTGAATCCGTTGTTGAAAAGTAATGGTCTTGATGAAAATAAGTGTGAGAACTAATTCCCTGTTGTGAATAACCCCATCCTGGATAAGATAATTGAGTCAGTGGTAGCAGAACAGCTACAACAATTTCTTATAAATTATGACTTCTTAATTCTAGACAATTAGGAGGTTTCCATTTCACTTGCAGAAGTATTGAACAGCAAAAGTGGCGCTGCTACCTGCTTGTGCAAGACTGAGGGCCAAAGGGTGTCTCAGTGGTATCAATTTAAAGATGGAATAGTTAAATATGAGATCCATTGCCTCGGGTACAAAAACAGACTGTGAGCTCAATAGGGACAGAGAACGTACCTATATGTAATACGTAAACCGCTTTGGTTGTATCACAGAACAGTGATATATATATATATCAAGAAAGAATATAATAATATCCAATTATATAATGTACCAAGAAGAATGTTTCTGTAATCCAAGGGAGCATAATTAAGTGATGAACAAGACATGAGAATGAGGGTAATTTTTCAAAAGATTTTATGCATGTGAACAGTTGTTCACCTGTGTGAAAAGATTATCAGAAAATTACCCCCCCCCCCCCCCCAACCACAACTTCCCTTGTGTGCCTAGAAGTACATACACAAATTTTACCTGTACCAAAAAAGAAACATATTTAGATCAGGAAGGGAAAAACACAGGCATGGATTTCATGATGAAATCCTCACTTGTACTTTCACTTATGTTAAAACATAGAAAGAGAGAAAAATGAAGGCAGATAAAAACCATATGGCCTATTCAGTCAGCCCATCCGAACTACCTACAATCCCTTCCCCTCTTAGAGATTCTATGTACTTGTCCCAAGCTTTCTTAAATTCTCTATCACCTCCACCGGGAGGCCATTCCATGAAAAGTAATATTTCCTCAGGTTACTTCTGAGTCTATCCCCTTTCACCTTCATCCTATGACCCCTCATTCCAGAGCTTCAATAAAGCCTATAAAATAGACCCATAACCTAACTGTACCACCTCACCAATCTACCCCAACCTAAAAGTCATCTTTCTATATCTATTTTCTTAGGACTTCTTTCCTATCCTTATTCTCCTCATCCCACCAATTGTATTTAACACCCTGGAATGGCAATGCCATAACAGATCTCTGTAAGCCACACTGAGCCTGCAAATAGGTGGGAAAATGTGGGATATAAATATACTATGTAAACCACTTTGAATGCAGTTGCAAAAGCCACAGAAAGAATGTATATCAATTCTTTCTGTGGCTTTTGCAACTGCATTCAAAGTGGTTTACATAGTATATACAAGTACTTTTTTGTACCTGGGGTAATGGAGGGATAAGTGACTTTCCAGAGTCACAAGGAGCTGCAGTGGGAATCAAAGGCAGTTCCCCAGAACCAAAGTCTGCTGCACTAACCACTAGGTTACTCCTCCACTCCATAAGGTGGTAGATGGACGTTTTTCTCTCAAGAAAGCCCAAGTTGCAATTTTCGACACTCCAATTTTTGACGTTTCTCTACAGTTTGTCCAGATTTCAAGGGGGCATGTTGAGGGTGTGTTTTGGACGGCACCAAAATATAGACTTTTTTTTTTTTTTTTTTGCAATGAAACAAAATGAATACATCTAGGGCCAAAATTAAGATGTTTTTGGCTAGACCTGTTTCAATCACAAATATGTGACCAAAATGTGCTCTAGATGACTGGAGGGTTTAAGGCATAAACCCTCTCACTCCCCCAGTGGTCACAGACCTCCCCCCACACCCCTAAGATGTGACAATATATACCAGGCTCTATGACAGCTTCAGATATGATGGCCATTCTTGTTAGAGCAGCAGGCAGGTCCCAGGAGTAGCCTAGTGGTTGGTGCAGTGGATTGTAGAGAAGGGAATCAAGGCCCATATCCCACTCTAACTGTTACATTTGTGGTGGAATGTGTGAGCCTCCAAAAACCACTACATACCTACTATACCTACATAGAGGTGACACGTGCAAGCTTGAGAGCTACTGTAGTGGTGTACAGTGAAGTACAGTAAGCTTTTCCCTGTTCCAGGAGGGCTCACCATGCAATATAAGGGGATTATGGAGAGTTGTGTACCTGCGACCTTTTATGTGAAGTCCACTGCAGTGCCCCTAGACTGCCCCACTGTTCTGCCTGTGTGGCTAGTCTATTAAGGGGCAGGGAAACCCATATTATCGAAACAAGATGAGAGTCCATCTTTCGTTTCAATAATACAGTCGGGGACGCCCAAATCTCAACATTTAGGTCAACCTCCTAAATGGTCGTCCCCGGTTTTCAGCCATAATGGAAACCGAGGACGCCCATCTCAAAAACGACCAAATCCAAGGCATTTGGTCATGGGAGGAGCCAGCATTCGTAGTGCACTGGTCCCCCTCACATGCCAGGACACCAACCGGGCACCCTAGGGGGCACTGCAGTGGACTTCACAAATTGCTCCCAGGTGCATAGCTCCTTTACCTTCGGTGCTGAGCCCCCCCAACCCTCCCAAAACCCACTCCCCACAACTGTACACCACTACCATAGCCCTAAGGGGTGAAGGGGGGCACCTACAGTCGGTTTTGGGTGGGTTTTGAAGGGCTCACATTTACCACCACAAGTGTAACAGGTAGGGGGGGATGGGCCTGGGTCCGCCTGCCTGAAGTGCACTGCAGTACCCACTAAAACTGCTCCAGGGAACTGCATACTGCTGTCAGGGAGCTGGGTATGACATTTGAGGCTGGCAAAAAAAAAAAACATTTTATCTTTTTTTAGGGTGGGAGGGGGTTGGTGACCACTGGAGGAGTAAGGGGAGGTTATCCCCGATTCCCTCCGGTGGTCATCTTGTCAGTTTGGACACCTTTTTGAGGCTTTTTCGTGAAAAAAAATGGACCAAGTAAAGTCGACCAAATGCTAGTCAGGGACGCCCTTCTTTTTTCCATTATAGGCCGAGGACGCCCATCTCTTAAGCACGCCCCAGTCTCGCCTTCGCTACGCCTCCGACATGCCTCTGTGAACTTTGGTAGTCTCCGCGACGGACTGCAGTTGAGGGCGCCCAAAATTGGCTTTTGATTATGCCTTTTTGGGCAACCCTGAGAAAAGGAAGCCCATCTCCCCGATTTGTGTCTAAAGATGGGCGCCCTTCTCTTTCAATTATGCCCCTAATAGTCTCCTTTTTTAAAGTTAAACACTAATGTATTTGATTTCCTATCCAGCTTATTTTCGAAAGAGAAAAACGCCTATAGTGCGACCTAAATCGGGAGATAGACGTTTGTCTCGCAAAGGCACCCAAATCAGTATAATCGAAAGCCGATTTTGGGCGTTTCCAACTGCACTCTGTCGCGGAAACGAATAAAGTTGACGGGGGCGTGTCGGAGGCGTGGTGGAAGCAGAACTGGGGCATGGTTATCAGCCGAGGAGAGATGGGTGTCTTTAGCTGATAATCGGAAAAAAAAAAAAAAGGCATTTTTACCGCGATTTTGGGTCACTTTTTTTGGACCCTTTTTTTTCACGAACAAGTCCCAAAAAAGTGCTCTAACTGCCTAGATGACCACTGGAGGGAATCGGGAATGACCTCCCAGGACTCCCCCAGTGGTCACTAACCCCCTCCCACCAAAAAAACCCCACTTTAAAAACTTTTTTTCCAGCCTGTATGCCAGCCTCAAATGCCGTACCCACCTCCATGACAGCAGAATGTGTTCGATCCTCTCACAGCCTTTCCCTGGGTCAGATGTGGCTCTCGGGTGCAGTACAGGGTCACATCAGCATTGCATTGTGGTGGGTGTAGGGTATTGGGCTCTGTGATTTCATTAGCTTGTGTTACAGTCTCACGATGTTGGTAGTTGGTAGGCTCTTCTCCCATGGTGCTTTTCCCCCTGCCTACTGGGTCAGAGTGTGCCCTGTTGTGTTTCCTGTTGTAGTCCATGCGGTAGTGGCCATTTTTGTAAGCCAGTTTTAGTTCCCTTTCCTGTGTTAGCCACATTACAGAACTTAGTTCTTACCTTGAATGTGGCTGAAAGAGGGCATTGTACAGCATTCTGCCAGCTCTGACCTACTGCTAATCTCAGTACCAGGGAGACTCGTTGCCAGTGGGGCACAACGTCTGATCTGCAGTTAACTGTGAGTAAAGGCGGTTATTCCAATAAAAGACGTTTTTGGAGAGATTAGTCTTCAGGTGTCAACTGGTGTGCCAATGTTATATAGCAGCAACCAGTCCTAGAGGCCTGCTTGTATGCAGGTCCCTGGAGCACCTTTAGTGGGTACCGCAGTGCACTTCAGCCAGGTGGACCCAGGCCCATCCCCCCCCCACCTGCAACACTTGTGCTGGTAAATGGGAGGCCTCCAAAACCCACTGTACCCACATGTAGGTGCCCCCTTCACCCCTAAGAGCTATGGTAGTGTTGTACATTTGTGGGTAGTGGGTTTTGGGGGAGGGGGGTTAGGAGCTCAGCACCCGTGGTAAGGGAGCTATGCATGTGGGAACTTTTTCTGAAGTCCACCGCACTAACCTAGGGTGCCCAGTTGGTGTCCTGGCATATCAGGGGGGCGAGTGTTCTACAAATCTTGGCCACGACCAAATGGCTCGGATTAGGACGTTTTTGAGCTCAGTGTTTTTAGTTTCCATTATCGCTAAAAAAAACAAACGCCCAGCTCAAAAACGTCCATTTTTTCGAAAATACGGTTCAGCCCGCCCCTTCACGGCCCCGTTCTCGGAGATAAACGCCCATGGAGATAGGCGTTTCCGTTCGATTATGCCCCTCTTTGTATACTTACTTCAAGGCTAATATCAAATCTGATCATATTATAAGTACTTCCAATAAAGATATTTTCAAATAAAACAGGCACATTTTTTTCAAATTTGTTTTAGGAATTCTGTTATAAAATTCCCCTCTTGTAAGTTGAAATTATTGTTTACTGATATTGCTTCTGAGAAGGTTCTTCTAAGCATTATTTTGGCCTGAATCAAACTTGACAGAAACAGACTTCTAAATATTTTAAGACAATTCAGTATATGTTCTGTATTTTTCAACACAGCTTTAAAAAAAAAAGTTTAAAAACTGAATAAATACTTATGATAACTTAATATGTACAATAAAATTAAAAATCGAGTATATCAAGTTAGTCTCTCTGTGTCAACTTAAACACAATTATATTATATTTCTATAGAATTCTGCTTTGCAACCAGAAGTAGCTCACAGTGTAAGCAGCAGTCACTTGGAAAGAGAATATTTTTCAGCATAACTAAAGTTGTGAACACTGAATAAGGCAAATATTTCACACACTGTGTAAACATATTGAAAGGTCACCCTATGCTCATTTACACTGCAAAGGGAAAATGCAGACGAGACAGGCAGAAAAACACAGATAAAGGTATACTTCTGCTCTCACCTTCAGATCTGTGACCTCCGCAAACACAAGATTGGTGAGTGCCTCCCCTACTGCCATTCGGGCCCCTGCTGCAGGGTCTAGGAGCACCTTGATAGGCTGCTCTCCTATGGCTGTGGCAGCCCCCACTTTCTCAAAGTAAGAGAGTGCTACAACAGCCACATCAGCCAGTGGAGTATGCAAGGGCCCCACACACTGTTGCTGGGCCACAAGCCCCGTTACGGACCGGTCCACCTATGAAGAAAAAAAAAGGGAAAGAGAGATCCAACACTGTCCTACTTCCAAAGAAGCCATTCTAGTGACTGGTTCATCCTTACATAGATGAAGAACAGAGAAAGGCCCAACACTGTTCTATAACCAAAGAAATCCCATCACTGATCATTCTACCAATGGAACGGTGGGAAAGAAAGACAGATCCAACAATAAATTCAATCAAAGTAACACAGCAATTGATGGAAGAGAAAGAAGACATCACATCTGCCTAGTTATCCCTGTATATACTGTAGGCATACAACAGTTATAAACCCTTATTACTTCCATTTTGTCTGAGTTCAGCTTGAGCCTATTTTTGGTTAGCCAGTCCGTTGTGGTCGCCAGGCAAAGTGAAATTTCCCTAAAGTTGTTGAACAATCATGTCCCAAAGGAACACGTAGCTAATTATCATCAGCGTAAAGGTAAAATTATGTATCATACCTGATAATTTTCTTTCCATTAATCATAGCTGATCAATCCATAGATTGGTGGGTTGTGTCCATCTACCAGCAGGTGGAGATAGAGAGCAAAGCTTTTGCCTCCCTATATGTGGTCATGTGCTGCCGGAAACTCCTCAGTATGTCGATATCAAAGCTCCATCCGCAGGACTCAGCACTTAGAGAATTACACCCACAAAGGGACACTCTGCCCAGCTCACCACCGCCGAAACGGGGGAGGGGAATTAACCCAGCTCATCCCCTCACAAGTGGGGGAGGGGAATCCGTCCAGCTCATCCCTGCGGAGCGGGGGAGGGACACCACCCCGCCGATGCAGGGGGATCTGGCTTATCCTGCAACCGCAACCGCGGGAGGAGCTGACTGACCCTAACACCGCCGAAGCGGGAGGGGTACAAAGCTGCCCTACAGCCGCATGAAGCGGGAGGGAGCGCCGGCAGAATTTATATCTCAATCCAGCCCTGTAAAACGGAGGGGAGAGGAATGCAGCAGCTCACTGTAACACAAACTCGTCTCAACTCTTGAAGAATCCAATTGAAAAAACTTGAACACGAAGTCCTCCTGAACAGGAACTGAAGACTAAACTTGAACCTGAAATGCAACCAGAATATAAACAGTACAGATATCTGGGAGGGGCTATGGATTGATCAGCTATGATTAATGGAAAGAAAATTATCAGGTATGATACATAATTTTACCTTCCATATCATCATGCTGATCAATCCATTTAGATTGTAATCCATTTAGATTGTAATCCTTTAGATTGTAAGCTCTTTGAGCAGGGACTGTCTCTCTTTGTTAAATTGTACAGCGCTGCGTAACCCTAGTAGCGCTCTAGAAATGTTAAGTAGTAGTAGTAGTAGTAGTAGTGGTGGGATGTACCGAAGCAGTACTCACCCAGGGCGGGACATAGAAATCTCTGACCGCAACACTGAAGCTCCAAACCGGACCTCCGCCCGAGCAGCCACAGTCAAGCGGTAATGCCTGGAGAAGGTATGGGCCGATGCCCAAGTTGCCGCCTTGCATATCTCTTCCAAGGAGACGGACCCGGCCTCTGCCATCGAGGCCGCCTGAGCTCTAGTGGAGTGAGCCTTCAGCTGAATAGGCGGCACCTTCCCCGCGGCCACATAAGCCGCTGCAATGGCTTCCTTGACCCATCTTGCCACTGTAGGCCTAGCAGCCTGCAGACCCTTACGAGGACCTGCAAACAGGACAAACAGATGATCCGATTTCCGGAAATCATTGGTCACTTCCAAGTATCTGATGATGACTCGTCTCACATCCAGATATTTGAGAGCTGAGTATTCCTCTGGGTAGTCCTCCCTACGAAAGGAAGGGAGAGAGCTGCTGATTCACATGGAAGCGAGAAACAATCTTGGGCAGGAAGGAAGGCACTGTGCGAATAGTCACTCCTGCCTCAGTGAACTGCAGAAAAGGCTCTCGACATGAGAGTGCCTGGAGCTCGGTAACTCTTCTGGCTGAAGTGATAGCCACCAAAAAGACTGCTTTCAACGTCAGGTCTTTCAGAGATGCCCTCGACAAGGGTTCAAAAGGCGGCTTCTGCAAGGCTCTTAGCACCAGGTTGAGATTCCACGCAGGCACCACTGAGTGCAGAGGAGGGCGCAGGTGATTAACTCCCTTGAGAAAACGTACCACATCTGGCTGCGAAGCCAGGGAAGCACCCTTCAGGCGGCCCCTGAAGCAAGCCAGAGCCGCTACCTGGACTTTAAGGGAACTGAGCGACAGGCCTTTCTCCAGACCTTCTTGCAGGAACGCCAGCACTGAAGAAATTGGAGCAGTGAAGGGAGAAAGTGAGCCTGCTTCACACCACGCTGCAAAGGTACGCCAAACCCTGGCGTAAGCAGTAGAAGTAGAGCTCTTCCTCGCTCTCAGCATAGTGGCGATGACCTTGTCTGAGAAGCCCTTCTTCCTCAGACGCTGCCGCTCAATAGCCAGGCCGTAAGACCAAAGGGGGAGGGATTCTCCATCACCACGGGACCCTGATGCCACAGGCCCTGCTCCACTGGCAGCCGCAGAGGGCCGTCCACTGATAGCCTTATCAAGTCCGCATACCAGGGACGTCTGGGCCAGTCCGGACCCACCAGGATTATTCGGCCCAGATGCTTTGCCACCCGGTCTAGTACCCTGCCCAACATGGGCCAGGGCGGGAACACATAGAGAAGCTCCTGTGTCGGCCACTGTTGGAGAAGAGCATCTACTCCCAGAGATCGAGGGTCCCGTCCTCTGCTGAAAAAGCGCGGCACTTGGCAATTGGCCGATGACGCCATCAGATCTAGGCTCGGCCGGCCCCAGCGCTTCATGATGTCCAAGAACGCCTGAGCCGATAACTGCCACTCTCCAGGATCCAAGGTATGGCGACTGAGAAAGTCCGCCTTGACATTCATTACTCCGGCAATGTGGGCCGCTGACAGCTGTTCCAGGTTCGCTTCCGCCCACTGGCATAGATTCATGGCTTCCTTGGCTAGAGGGGCGCTCTTGGTACCTCCCTGGCGGTTGACATAGGCCACAGCCGTGGCATTGTCCGACAGGACCCGTACTGGCTTCAACGCCAGTACCGGGAGGAACTCCAAAAGCGCCAACCGAATGGCTCTGAGTTCCAGGAGGTTGACAGACCACTTTGCCTCTGCAGGAGACCAGAGCCCCTGCGCTGTCCTTCCCAAGCAGTGGGCTCCCCAGCCCGTCAAAGAGGCGTCCGTCGTGACGACAATCCACTCCGGGGTCACAAGAGGCATCCCTGCAGACCACTTGTCTGTCTTCAGCCACCAGCTCAGCGCCTTGCGCACTGCTGGGTCCAAGGGAAGGCGCACAGCATAATCCTCCAACACCGGAGTCCAGCGCTGTAGCAGAGAGTGTTGTAGTGGTCTCATATGAGCCCTGGCCCAGGGCACTACTTCCATCGTGGCCGTCATAGAGCCCAACAGCTGCACATAGTCCCAAGCCCGAAGCGGAGAGGCTACTAGGAACTGGTCCACCTGAGCCTGAAGTTTGACAATCCGATTGTCCGGCAGGAACACTCTGCCCACTTGGGTGTCGAATCGAACTCCCAGATACTCCAGGGACTGAGTCGGGCGCAGCTGGCTTTTCTCCCAGTTGATGATCCACCCCAGGGAGCTCAAAAGAGCAATCACCCGGTCCACAGCTTTGCCGCACTCTGCATAAGAGGGGGCTCGGATCAACCAGTCGTCCAGATAAGGATGGACTTGTACTCCTTCCTTTCGCAGGAAGGCCGCGATGACCACCATTACTTTGGAGAAGGTCCGCGGAGCAGTAGCCAACCCGAACGGGAGGGCTCTGAACTGGAAGTGTCAGCCCAGGACTGCAAAACGCAGAAAGCGTTGATGAGGAGGCCAGATGGGAATATGCAAGTACGCTTCCTTGATGTCCAAGGATGCCAGGAACTCCCCTGCCTTCACTGCCGCTATAACAGAGCGGAGAGTCTCCATGCAAAAGTGCCGAACTTTCAAGGCCCGATTGACCCCTTGGAGGTCGAGGATAGGCCGTACAGAACCTCCTTTCTTTGGTACCACAAAGTAAATGGAGTAACGTCCCTTGCCAAGCTGATTTTCTGGCACCGGAACGACCGCACCCAGGCGGATCAGATTGTCCAAGGTCTGCTGCACTGCCACAGCTTTGACCGGAGACTTGCAGGGAGAGAGTACAAACCCGTCTCTTAAGGGTCGGCAGAACTCTAGCTTGTAGCCATCTCTGATGACTTCCAGCACCCAAGCGTCTGAAGTTACCCTGGTCCACTCGCCCAGAAACGAGGACAGGCGTCCTCCAATCTGCACTGGGCCATGGACCAGGACCCCGTCATTGGGTACGAGACCCTGGGGGAGGACCGGAGGGCGCACCTCCGGGACGGCGGTCTCTGCGAAAGGAATGCTGCTTGGGGGAGAAGTTCCTCTTGAAGGAAGAGAGGACAGAGGAGCCCGACTTGCCCGGGCGTACCGACGGGCTTCCTGAAACCGTCCTCTGGAGTTACCGGGGCGAGCACTGGCCCGAGCCCTGACCTCTGGTAACCTCTTGCCCTTAGACGTGCCGAGATCGGTCACAATTTTGTCCAGCTCGACCCCAAAGAGCAGCTTGCCTTTAAAAGGCAACTTAGCCAGGCGGGACTTAGAGGCGTGGTCAGCAGACCAATGTTTCAGCCAAAGCCAGCGCCGCGCAGAGACTGTCTGAGCCATACCTTTAGCCGAGGCTCTCAAGACATCATACAGTAAGTCTGCCAAATAAGCCAAGCCCGATTCCAGGGCCGGCCAATCAGCCCTCAAGGAAGGATCCGAGGGGGAAGCCCGCTGCACAATAGTCAGGCACGTCCTGGCCACATAGGAGCCGCAAACTGAGGCCTGCAAACTTAAGGCAGCCGCCTCGAAGGACGACCTTAAGGTCGCCTCCAATCTTTTGTCTTGGGCGTCCTTTAGGGCCGTGCCACCTTCCACCGGCAACGCCGTTTTCTTAGTCACCGCAGTGATTAAAGAATCCACGGTAGGCCAAAGAAAGGCCTCATGTTCACTTTCAGGCAAAGGATAGAGGCGGGAAATAGCCCTAGCCACTTTGAGGCTCGCTTCCGGGACATCCCATTGAGCCGAAATTAAGGTGTGCATGGCATCATGCACGTGGAAGGTTCTAGGCGGGCGCTTCGTCCCCAGCATAATGGCAGAGCCAACAGGGGCTGAGGGAGAGACGTCCTCTGGAGAGGAAATCTTCAAAATGCTCATGGCCTGCACTAACAGGTTGGGCAAATCCTCTGAGCGAAAGATCCGCGCTGCAGAGGGGTCATCCGCTCCATCCGAGCGGGAATCCGTCTCCTCCAAGGAATCCCCAAAGGACCGTTAGGAGAACTCAGATACGCTGCCCTCATCTACATCAGAGGAGACAGTCCTCTAAGCCCTGGGAATCCACCCGAGGGCGTTTACTTCCGGGGGCCTCAACCCCTTTGTCGGACAAGGGAGAAGGGGCAGCGTTTTGCATAAGGAAGGCCTGATGCAGCAGCAAAATAAACTCGGGGGAGAAACCCCCCAGACTGTGTACTTCAGCAGCCTGGGCCACAGCCCTAGACGCACCCTCAACCGGCGCTCGCAAGAGCGGGGGAGAAACATGCTGCGCATCCAAGATGGCGTCCGGCGCGACACTCCGCGAAGGAGCCGCACGGGAAGAACAGCGCTTAACTTTAGCCGCTTTTTTGCCGTCGCCCATATCAAGGGCAGCCATGGCATGAACGTCTCCCAGCTCAAGGGCGGCCCAAGAAGAAGCCGTCCGAGCAGAGTGGCCGGCCAAGATGGCGGAGGCGAGCAGCGGGGGATGGGCGTTTATGGCGGGAAAAACCGCCGCACCGGAGGAAGACCCGGGACACTGACCGGCCTCCAAACTGACACCCAACAAGAGCGAATCAGACTTTAAAACCCCCGCATCCCCGCTAGAAGCGCACACGCGGTCCGGGGAGCGATTCTTCGCGCCCTCGCCCTCCGACGCCATAGGCCACGTGGAGATCGATCGGGGAACCCCCTGCCCGCTATAAAAAGGTAAAAATTACCTGCTTCTCGCTCCGAGCTGTAACGACCTGGTGTCCCAGTGAGTAGCTGCAATAAACGTTTAAAGAAACGTCGAAATAAACGCCCTTAAGGACGTCCAAAATTTTATTTTATTTTATTTTTTTTAACGGAGCCAGCGGGAGGGGGGAGAAAAGGAGGGACCTGGCGCCACCAGGTTTGCACTTGCTCAAGAAGAGCCCTCAACCCCAGGTACTCAACAAAACCTAAAAATTAGGCTTGGAGACCTAGCCAGAGCTGCTGCTGTGTGTGACCACCACCTGCTGAGATAGAGAACATACAGGAGGAGTTTCCGGCAGCACATGACCACATATAGGGAGGCAAAAGCTTTGCTCTCTATCTCCACCTGCTGGTAGATGGACAAAACCCACCAGTCTATGGATTGATCAGCATGATGATATGGAAAAGTATTTTCTCCCTCATTCTGTAATGCGGTACCTAAATTTAAACACCATTTGCGCACTTATAGAACACTAGCTCTTATGTGGGTAAGTGTTGAGTACGCGCTTAACGCTATGCTATAAATGGTGCTTGCAACTCGCATAACATGTAAATGCAAAAGGGCGTTCATGAGGAGAAGATGGGTAGGACCAACATTTACATAACTTATAGCACACTGTTAAGTTACACACTAAAGTGCCGCATTTAGGAGTACGCATTTACGCTCGATATTGACATGGCGCAAGTGGGAGCACCTACATGTAGGTGAATAGATACCAATTTATTCTAGTATTGTACAATGGACTCTTGGCACCCAGATGCCATTACTGAGTTAGCACTTACTGAGCTGCATCTAGGTGTCTAGCTTGTGGCACCCAGTCATAGAATTTCCTCCATAATGTGAAAAGTTCAAATTAACGTCCCTACTTTAAAACAGAACTTGCACTGACTAAGGAGCCCTTTTACTAAGCTGAGGTAAAAGGGGCCCTGTGCTAGCTGTTTTTGCAGTTAAACCTTGAAGATTCTCTCTGACTACTAGTCTCAGTACCGTGAATTCTGAGGAACGCGTTACTTTACCACAGTTGGTAAAATGCCTCCCCCCCCCCCCCAACAAAAAAAAAAGAAATGGCCATGCAGTAAGTTTGCAGTCGCTGTGCAGCCATTTCAGAGGGAGCACATACTGCCACCCATTGAAGTGGCAGTAAGGGCTCCTGCACTTACACGGCAGTAACCGGGCAGCGTGTGGTGCTGCTCGATTACCACTGGGTAACCCCACTAGCGCCGGAAATGTCGCGTGCTGGGGGTGGGCCGGCGGTAGTTCCAGGCTGCCACATGGCAACCCTTTAGTAAAAGAGCCCCTAAGCTAGCTACATAGTGCAATGTAGTAATAACACTTATCAAAAGTGAACACTTTCAGGTCGATATTCAAAGCAATTTAATTGACCAGAAATGGCTCCTGACTGGTTAAATCGCTTGTTTGGGGCTAGCCGGTCACTTTCAGCAGCATTTAGCTGGTTAATGCCATTGAAAATGTCTGGTTAGCGCTTAACTGAAAACCGACTATCTTAGGGGTGTTCCAGGGGCAGAGTCAGCACTTGGCTGGTTAACTGCTGATATTCAGAACTTAACCAGCCAAGGAAACTGCATAAATAGGACCACATAAAAGTCAGTCCTATCTTTATGCAGTGCCCCATAGCTGGCTGAGTGAGTAAAATCGCACTTAATCGACTATGCTTTTGCACGCTCCATAAATCCGTAAATTCAATGCCAGAACCCGGACATGGCCCGACACTGAATTTCCAAGCATAACACAGCATCGGTCAGCAAAATGCTGAGCGCTGCTGGCTGAATATCAACCCCTTTGCCTTTACACCAGGGTTCAGCTGGTGTAAATCCATGCACCCAAAACTGGGCGCAGATTCCAGCGCTAAGCAATATTTTATAAACGGCACCCAACTGGGTCAGATTAAAGGTCCATCTAGCCAAGCATCCATGCTACTTAACCCCAGGGTGAAGCAGTGGCTTTTCTCAGATCTACTTTAATAACAATTTACAGACTTTTCTTCTAAGAATTTGGCCAAATAATTTTTAAACCCAGTACAAAATATATCCCTTTGTGAGGAAGTGGATAGTATGGCAATGAGCACTTCCTCACTGAAGGCACAGTTTAGCTGCCAGAAAGCAAGTGGCGCTAAACTGCCAAAGGATGTCCTGAGTCAGAAGGGTTGGTTCAGAGGAAAGGAAGATGAAATGCCCTGAGAGAGTCTAGAACCAGGGAAGCCCAGAAGCAAGAGATCTCTGGAAGGGAAGGTCCAGAGGGCAAGGATCCTTCCAGCATGTCCTGTTGGTTGTAGTACCTGAGGAAGGGCTGGGGAAGTGGCATGGCCTTCAATGGACGTTGCTACCCTGAGTTTGTGTGAAGAAGAGCTTCTAGAAAGGTAGGCGAAGTTCCTTGGAACCTATGTTAAGATACTCTGAGAACTGTTTAACCTGTGAGAGTTCAGGAGGGAGAACAATATATAGTGAAGTGTGGAACCCACTGGGGACAGAGTACAAGGACTGCATTTGAGAGACTTTATTGAAAGTGCAGAACCTGTGAAGAAACAAGCCTGTTTATTATTTCTTTTGTACAGAAATAAAGTTTTCCTTTTGACCTTTCACTACCCACTGTCTGTATTTTATGAGGAGTCCAAGCCTTCAGGTCGCTCATGCAACCACACCCCTCCTTGATGTGCAATTAGAACACCACTGTTTGAGCTGTAACTGCCACTTCATGCAGGTTACATTAATGCTTTCTAGGGAGAGCAATGCTGTTTTGAAACTGTAATCACAGCTTTAAGCACAGATGTTTTCTAAAGAGGACAATGCCCCAGACCAGAACAGTTTCAACCTAAGCTTACCTTATTAGTTAAATATCTCTTGCTTCCCACAGATGGCAATTTCAGTACGCGGTGGAGAGCATCCAGCACAGTGAGGTTGCTGGGGAAGGACAGAGGTTGAAAAGCAGGGGCCACACGATTCAAAGTAAAATCCTGAAAATATAAAAACAGTCAACGGTGTAGAAGTTTTTGCGGGTAATCTCAAAGCTCATGCAATTCCGGCCTCTCCCAGAAGGCAGAGCCATAAGGAATGGTAAGGAATGCTGGCTGCAGGGGGCTTTTGCCTCCCCCATACTATACCTTACGTGGCATCTTCCCTAGTACCCACTCCAACTGCAGATCCACAGGGTGCCTTTTCTTCTTATTGGAGGTTGTATCAGTGATGGAATCTTGTGCAGAACCTTCCACCAGCACAATCTGTGGAACACCAAATATAAAAAAAAATTACAGTCTCCTGCTCCTTCCAGCTTAATTGAAATCAGTCTATATTGGGCTATGGTGCTATAAATTGGCATCTGCAAGACATTTTTGGCCTACTTTAATTTCCCCTACCTTAGCTGACAATTCCAGCAACAAACTACTCCTCAGCCATGTATCATAGTCCATGTCACCAGTTTAGTGTTGCTCTTTAGCGATGCCTGGGAGCCCTTCCTTCCAAGGGTTGTGAATGCTGTTTCCACAGCACCCCAACTTAGTATGGAAAACAGAACCTAGCCTGAGAATCAAATCCAGGTTTACCACATAGTGCTGGTTTAATTGCTCATCTTTCTAAACCATGCTCAGGGCAAATTACAATTCAGGTAGAGCCCTGTCCCAAAAAGGCTTACAATCTGAGCTGCAACCTGAGACAATGGAGGCCAAAGTAACTTGCCTAAGGCAATAAGAAGCATCAATGGGAGAAGCTGGATTTGAAACCAAGTTTCCCTAGATCTCAGCCCTCTCCTCAAACCACTAGGCCATTCCTCCACTTACCGCTGAGCCACCAAGCTAACTCTAGAAGATACATTTTTCAAAATAATTGTACAAGTAGAGAAGTTAAGAACCTCCTTTTTCCTTATTAAAAAAATACACACACACACATATTTGCACCCTTTTTTGTTTAATGAAAGTTCTGTTGTGTGTAACTTTGTGTGTCATGCAGAGAAGACAGAAAGAGACAAAGGAGAAGATGGAGAAAAACTGATTAGAGGAATTTTCAAATAGCCAGTGTAATGCAAACTACATTGCTGCTTTTAATGTGTACACTTTATCAATTTTCCAAAAGAAACAACCTGCCTTGATTTCCTTTGAAAAATTATGAAGTTCAGAGTACACACGCTGTGTTCCTGCCCCAACCTAAGCACACACAGGAACACTTCTTTTTCTCACAGCTAAAAGTACATGCACCACAAAGTTTGCACCTAGATCTGAAGGAGCAATTTTCAAACAAGTCATTTTACCTAGATAATTATTTTTGAAAACTGCTCCTGATCTGAATATTTCAATATATTTTCTGCACCCAGGAGGATGGTATAGATAAAGAAGGCTTACCCGCCCATCTCCTGTTATTCTCCCAACAAAGTCTACTGGACACTTCTCCCTCCTGCATACTCTTTTCAAGAACTCCCTGTCCTGGGGGCGCACAAGGAGGGCATTGGACTCCTGGTACTCAGCACCCCAGATCTCCAGCAAACTTAAGGTGGGGTCACCTAGCTGCCAAAGAAAGAGAGAAATTTATCATACAGACAGATAAAGCAAACTCTGTACAGAGACAAGCAGAGACCCTAGATACAAACCTGAAAGTCTCTGGCATATATGACTGCTCCTGCTGGTTCACTCAGCTCTTTCAAGACGTTTCCTGTATAACACCACAAAGAGAGAACACATGATTGTGAAGACACTGTACCCTTGCTACCTGTCCACCAACAACGTAAGTAAACATTCCTACCCAGCAACCCCTAGGGTCTTCCTTATTCTAGGGGTTGCTGTGTAGGGATGTTTAATTATCTTCGTAGTAGAATAGGATCATTGCAGCTTGGTCATAGGGTTCTGGGCCCTCCAGTTCCTCACCACTTCCCTAAGTTACACTGTCCCCACCTTCCTGGTTGTGGACATTACAGATAAGGTCCTGATCCCTGCACTCCCTCATAGTCTCCCCCATAACTCTTCTGCTCGTTAATCATTGCCTCTGCCCCAAGCTCTTCCTCACCATTCCCGCCGGCTCCCTGGTCATGAATACTGCAGATAGGGTTCCGGTCTCCACATTCTATGCAGGCCCGCACAGCACGATTCATCTTCTGCTCCATCTCAGCATCCCCACGCTGCACTGCGCCGAAGTCCAATTCACTGGCATTATCTCCCTGCACCTACAAAGCCAAAAGAAGGCCTGTGAGAACAAGCCAAGCCCATAACACCTTAATCAATCAGTCCAAGCACTCACGCATTTGTGGCACAGGATTAAATAACTTTATTATTATTTTTTTCCAACTTAAAGCTTGCGATACTTTTAAGCACAGCAGCAAGTTGGATCGAGTGAAAGATCTAGATGTGGTGTATTTAGATTTTAGCAAAGTCTTTTGATACGGTTCCACAAAGACGACTAATAAATAAACTGAGTGCCCTAAAGTAACTGACTGGGTTAGAAACTGATTGAGTGGAAGGTGACAGAGGGTAGTGGTAAATAGTGCTCATTCTGAGGAAAGGGATGTCGCCAGTGGTATGCCACAAGGTTCAGTTCTTGGCCTGGTTACTTTTAACATTTTGTAAGCAATATTGCTGAAGGGCTTGTCTGGTAAGGTTTGCTTCTTTGCGGATGACACCAAAATCTGCAATAAGGTAGATACATCTGATGATGTGGATAACATGAGGAAGGACCTAGCGAAGATTGATAAATGGTCCAGAATTTGGCAGCTAAGATTTAATGCTAAAAAATGCAGGGTCATGCATTTCAGCTGCAAAAACCCAAAAGGGACACTACAGTTTAGGGGGTGAAGAACTTTTAAGCACAAAAGAGGAAGGGACTTGCATGTGATCATATGTGATGATCTTAAGGTGGCCAAACAAAGTATCTGCATATAAAAAAGAAGACGTGTACAGCGCTCTGTAGGTCTAGTAGCGCTATAGAAATGATTATCAGTAGCAGTAGTAGGTAAAAAAGGCAACAGAAAACGCTAGAAGGATGCTTGGGTGCAAAGAGAGAGGAATGATCAGTAAGAAAAAAGAGGTGATGATGGCCCTGTATAAGACTATAGTGAGACGGCATTTATAACACTGTGTACAATTCTAGAGACTGTACCTTCAAAAAGATATAAACAAGATGGAGTCAGTCCAGAGGATGGCTACTAAAATAGTCTGTAGTCTTCATCATAAAGCATATGGGGACAGACTTAAAGATCTCAATATGGACACTTTGGAAGAAAGACAGGAAAAGGGAGGCATGATACAGACTTTTAAATACCTCCATGGCATAAATACTCAGGAAGTGAGTCTGTTTCAATTGAAAGGAAAATGGAATAAGGGGGCATAAGATGAAGGTGAAAGGGGACAGACTCAGAAGTAATCGGAAGAAATATTTCTTCATGGAAAGGGTGGTGAATTCGTAGAATGGCCTCTCAGTGGAGGTGAAGGAAACAAAAACTGTATCTGAATGCGATGAAACAGTGTGCTTTAAGCTTGTAAAATGTATTGGATATTTTCTTGAATTAATTATATCCTGAAGTGTATTTCTCCTATTTGGCCAGCAGGTGGTGTTTCTTTGCTGTAAAGCTGTTACAGAGCAATGAATGCTCTTTTCTTTAGTTTAACACTAACAGGAGGCAAGATGCAAGATGCAGTATATTTTTGAAATGCTGTGTTCTGGGCTCAGATTGGCCTGGAGTTTGAAGCTAACTAGCAGTTACTGGTTTTGAGTTCAGTCTTAGCCATGAAGAAAAGACAGCAAGGTCTCTCTTTTTTTATTTTTTTTTTTAGAAGTCTTTATTGAGCATTGAGATAACAATACAACAGAAGAATAAGCATATGAGTAGCTACAATAAGAACCATCAGTTTTACCTGAACCAAGAGTACAAGAGAACTTAAACTCTACCCTCCTATAAGAACATTGTGGGATAATCTCAATAAAGCCTATGGTAGCAAACTATAACTTCACACTTTTAGGTTTTTATTGAAATGCCCCCACCCACCCACCCCACCGTAACCATAACACAAACTCAAATCTAAAAAAATTTTTTTTAAACCCTACCCCCCCACCTCCCCTAACAAGAGCAATGCCTCAAAATGGGTTCCCATATAGCCTCCCATTTCGCCAGAGTACAACAACAAGTTGCCTACAGCCTTTCCATTTCACAAATGTACCAGAGTTTGTTTAACCATTTAGTCAAAGGAGGAACAGTAGGAGATTTCCAGTGGGCAGCTAATGTTACTCTTGCAGCGGACATAGCATGCCTAGTCAACAACGCCTGAGACTGAGTGAGACCAGGTTTCTTAATAAATATGAAATATTCAGACCATTTGATAGGCCTACGAAACCAACTCTGCAATCTATGCTGTATAGCTTTCCAGTAAGCCCACACTTTAAAGCAGGACCACCAAATGTGGCCCATGGTACCACTCTGACCACATCCACGCCAGCACAGTGGTGATACATTAGGAAACGTGGTGTAAACATACAGGAGTCAAATTGGAGTAGAGGAGTGGCCTAGTGGTTAGAGTGGTGGACTTTGGTCCTGAGGAACTGGGTTCGATTCCCACTGCAAGCACAGGCAGCTCCTTGTGACTCTGGGCAAGCCACTTAACCCTCCATTGCCCCAGGTACAAATAAGTACCTGTATATAATATGTAAGCCACATTGAGCCTGCTATGAGTGGGAAAGTGCGAGGTACAAATGTAAGAAAAAAAAATACCATCTATAGAGTACTTTAACTGCACTTTCTTTGAACAGAACTGATATAGACACCCTCAGTAGTCCATTCTCCAAAAAGGACCAATCATCGTCATCAATATTCACCCCCAGCTCCCATTGCCAACACTCCCGATCAGCAAGGTATGGACGCATTAGCTTGCGTTGGTATGCATAAAAACAAGTGATAAGACCCCTTGTGGTCTTAGAGTCCTCACAAAGATCCTCTATGAAAGAGTCCTCTCGCAATATTTTAGACTTGACCGCCACAGAAGAAAAGAAATGTCTCAGCTGAGAGTAGGCAAAAACCTCCTGTGGTAGAATAGGATATTGATCTACTAGTGAATCAAAGGGGATCAAGTGGGCTTCATCGAACAATTGACCCCAAGTCATTAGACCCAAAGACGCCCATCTAAAAAACGTCCCAAAAGAAAGACCCGGTGGGAAAAGTGGATTATTAGCTATTTGGGACAATTTGGATAAGATTAAATCAGGCTTTGCAAACAGGCCATCCCAATAGAAAAAGGTTGAAGAAATCGAGGGACACATATCCATTCTTAATGACCTATATCTACGTGGAAGCAACATCAATGAACGAAGAGGACAGGAGCCCACCTCTGCATGTTTTAAATGAACCGAAAGCTTTTGCGGATTGGCCTTAAACCATTCAAAAGCAGCTCAGGCTTGGGCCGCTTTATAGTACCATAAAACATTAGGAACTCCCAAACCCCCCTTTTTCTGGTCCCGGTAAAGTAAGGAACGGGGCAATCGAGGACACTTGTTAGACCAAATAAAGCGAACCAATCTGTCCTGCAGTCTAGCTAGAAACCCCCTAGAAACTTGAAGAGGGAGGACTTGGAAAAGGTACATCAAACGGGGCAATATGTGCATTTTAAACATCGCAAACCTACCAAACCAGGATATATCAGAGGTTTCCCACCGCTCCAAGTCCTTATATATAGCTTTCAGAATGGGAGGATAATTAGTAGAAAACAAGTCTGACAGAAGAGGGGTGAGAGTAACCCCCAAATAAGTAATACCCCCAGACACCCATTTAAAAGAGAAGGAATGCTGAATGGATCTCAAAACCTGTGAAGAAATTCCCATTGCTAAGGCCTCCGACTTATTTACATTTAGTTTAAAGCCAGAGACCAAGGAGTAAGCAGACAAACGCTTCATAAGATTAGGCAAGGAGATTAACGATTTCGTCAGGGAAAGAAGAACATCGTCAGCAAACATAGACAATTTGTATTCTCTAGTCCCTACAAAGATTCCAGAGATATTGGGGTCAGATCGCAGAGAAATCACAAGGGGTTCCATGACTAATGCAAACAACATTGGAGAAAGCAGGCAACCCTGTCTGGTGCCTCTGAACAATGAAAACATCGAGGAGTTACCACCAGTAATATGAACACACGCACATGGAGAGGCATAAAGAGCTTGTATCCATCTACGAAAGCCCGGTCCAAATCCAAAACCATCTAGCACCTGGTACATAAAAGGCCAATGAACTCGATCAAATGCCTTTTCGGCATCCAACCCCAGGAGACAGACTTGAAGCTCATGCTTCCTAGAAACGTGAATCAAGTTAATCATATGACGGACATTGTCCATAGCCTGACGATGAAGAATAAAACCCGTCTGGTCTGGATGAATTAAATCAGGCAAGACTTTGGCAAGGCGATTGGCTAACACTTTTGCCAAGATTTTAACATCTGAATTTAGTATCGAAATGGGACGATAAGAAGCACAGTCAATCTTGTCCTTGCCAGGTTTTGGAATGACTGCAATCCAGGCTTCCATCATAGATGGAGGAAACTCTGCCCCTGCAACAACCTCATTAAGGAGCTCCGTCAGTATAAGTGCCAGTTGACCACGAAAGGCTTTCTAAAAATCATTAAGCAATCCATCCAAACCAGGCAACTTTCCAACTGGAAGTTCTTTGATGACTTTACAAACCTCATCCCTAAAACCGGGCCATCAAGGACCTCCTGTTGTTCAGTTGTAAGAGTAGGAAAAGTACAAGCAGACAGAAAGTTGTTTATCACTTCCGGAGTAGTAGCAGCATCAGAAGTATAAAGATTTTGATAAAACGACTGAAATCTCTGATGAATCTGCAAAGATGATGTCAGAGAGTTTCCTCTACTGTCCTTCACCTTGAGAATTGTGCGATCCACCCGACGATGACGTAGTTTAACCGCCAAGGCCCAACTCGGCTTGTTGCTAAACACATATTGATTCTGTCGCTGTTGAGCATAAAAAAATTGTAACTGATCCGAATATATCTGGTCCAATTTCAAGCGAAGAGCTTGAATTTCCCGTAATGTGGAAACTGAGAGAGAAGATTTATGGCTTTCAGCCAAGTGACTCAGTTGTGATAAGCACTTGGCAACCTCCACCCTCTGCTGCCTAGCCCGGAAGCTAGCTTTTTGCAAAAGAGAAACCCCTAGAGACAGCCTTAAGGGCATCCCAAACAACACCCAGAGATGGTCCAGAATTTAAATTATTTTTGAGGTACTCCTGCAGAAGAGCTCTATAACCCGCCAGAATCCCCTCCTCCTTTAGCAAGCTAGTGTTCAAAGTCCACTTCTTGTCTTTGTCTTCCTCCTGAAGACAGGGAAGCTGGACCCAAACTGGAGCATGATCAGATAAGGTAAGAACTCCAATTTCTGAAACCCACCCTGCATGTGTCAGGGATGTATCTACTAGTAGACAGTCAATTCGGGAATAAGTGTCATGAGTGTGAGAGTAAAGAGAATAGTCCCAGACTGCAGGATGACACACCCGCCAAACATTAGAAATACCAAGATCCCGGGCAAACCTATTTAAAGCTGAGGATATCTGAACCACACTGGAGGGTAGGCCTCATCTATCCAGAGCGGGATGGAATGTAGCATTAAAATCCCCCCCACTATTAATTTACCAGAGGGACAAGATGCAAAATGCCCGACAAGCTTATTAAAGAACCCCCCCCCCCCCACCCGGGCATCATTAGGCGAATAAATTTGAGGTTAGTGTAAAGGCCAAGTTATCTATCAATAAGCTCAGGAGGAAAAACCGGCCTTGGTTATCTCGCTTGATTTTAACTACCTGTATCTGCAGTGAAGAGTGAAGCAGAATAGCTACCTCACGTTTCTTAGATCCATCTACCGCGGAAGCACAGAAAACAGAAGGATACTGAGGGTGTGACAAAAATTTCTCATGATCCCTTCTAAGATGAGTTTCCTGTAGAAACACCACATGAGGTTTAAAATGTAACAATTCCTTAAATAATTTATGGCGTTTTTGAGGCGAATTCAGGCCTTTCACATTGTAGGTCAAAAACAGGAAGAACGACAGGAACGAGAAGAACAACAGCGGCGAGAGGAGTGGGAACAGCAGCGTGAGGAGCGGGAGTTCCAGCTGCAGAAAGTAAAGATGGAGATGGAAATAGCTCACATCCAAAGCTCCAGCCCAACCCTACGCCAAGGCCCGAGGCAGGATCCACAGCCCGGATTGGGCCCAACTTGTTTTCACAGTTTGATGATACCAGAGGTGACATAGATGGATATATAACTGCCTTTTGAAAAAATTTGCCGTCTCAATGAGATTCCTCAGAAAGACTGGGTGTGCTATCTGGGAGGAAAGCTCAATTGTACAGCACTTGAGGCGTTTCAAGGACTGTCCATGGAGACGTGATCCCAGTTTGAGGGGGTGTGCAAAGCTTTGTTGAATCGTTATGCTATTTACCCCCGAGACCTACAAACTAAAGTTCCGGACTTTGCAAAAGGGGGTGGATGATACTCACAGCGAGTTTGAGATTCAACTAAGATGTCAGCGGTGGCTCAGTAGAGCTGAAGTTAAAACCCTATTGAACTGCCAAAACCTGATGGTCCTGCAGCAGTTTCTGCAGCATTGTCTTCCAAAGGTGAGGGAACATGTTCAAGATCACCAGCCCCATACTCCAGAGAAGGCGGCTAAGTTGGATGGCATCTTTATGGCTAACTGTCCCTGGCTGGCAAAGAGAAACTGTCCTTATCTGCAGCAGCCAGGATCAAAGGACAGCAAGAGCCCTAAGCCAAATATCCCTGTAACCTCAAAACTGTCAGCAAACCCTCCAGTGTTCCCCCAAAACCTAAAGACTTTAGGCATGAATGTCCTAGTTTCCAGTGTGTGCATACAGGACATTTCAAAGCGGACTGCCCAGATAACGCCAAGCCTGCACTAAAGAGCATTCCAGTTCCTGCACGTAAGCTGGCAGCTTTCATGAGTGGCTCAAGTACCACAAAGGAGACCCACATAGTTGCCGCAGCACAAAAAGTTACTGGTCATTCATCAAGCAAAGAAGCAGATGGATTTCCACAACAAGTATTCCTGGATTGGGTACCAAGCCTGGATACAGAGAAGTAGGCATAATGAAAAGCATGCCAGTACCAATGCTGTGTGAGACCGACATGGGTCCAATGAATATTACCCCTTGATAGCAGTCAGCATTTCAGCTACGGTGACCCATAGTCAGGCCAGGACGGCCCAACAAGCAGAAGCAGCAGAAATCACCTCTCCAGTTCCAGATCCTGAATCAGTCCAGGTGGAACCAGCTGACCAAGCAGCAGGAGGAGGCGCTCCAGTGCTTCTAGCAGCACCAGTTCCAGAGGTGACCGTGACTGACTTAACTGACACACCTATTGATCAGACTGTTGATCCTGATTTGTCAGAGTCACCAGCAGAGACCCTTCCAGATATGGATAATGATATAGGACAGAGACATGCTATTCAGGAAGCGCAGCGCTCTGACGCTGACCTGGAAGCCCTGAGGCAGACGGCTGGTCAGCCAACCAATAAGACTGGTAAAGATTGCATCCTATGGGAAGGGGGCTTGTTGTACAGAGAGACTGATCCTGCTGATCCTAATAGGCCCTGGACAGCTAGCAAGCAGCTTATAGTACAGAGAACAACTTCTACAGATTGCACATGATATTCCACTAGCAGGACATCAGGGGGTGACACGCACACGCACTAGATTGACCCAGAACTTCTATTGGCTGGGAGTATCTTGAGCCATAGCTGACTATTGTCAAACCTGTGATGCGTGCCAAAGAATGGATAAGACCCAAGATAACCCCAGAGCACCCCTGAAACCTTTACCCATTATCAGTGAGCTCTTTGAGAGAATAGCTGTGGATAAAGTGGGGCCGCTAGATGACCCTAGCCGGACTGGGAAAAGATATATATTGACATTGGTGGGCTTTGCTACCAGATATCCTGAAGCGGTAGCCTTATCCTCCATAGAATCAGAGAAAATTGCCACTGCCCTGCTAGAAATATTTTCCAGGTAGGATAGCCACAAGAAATAGACATGGAGGGGCATAATCAAAAGGGATGTCCTCGTTTTGATTTGGACATCATCACAAAACGTCCCTCTGCAGGGGCCGGGAAACCCGTATTTTCAAAACAAGATGGGCGTTCATCTTTCATTTCGATAATACAGTCAGGGACATCCAAATCATGAAATTTGGTTATCTTTAGTGTCGTTGTACCCCCCTCGTTCCTCAGTGTAAAGTGTCCCTGAGCACTTAAAATTTCTTTCAGTGCCCAGAACCACCTCACCAAGGACGGAGAGGCCGACAGTTCACTAACCTCGCCTCAAAATCTCAAAGAAAATGAGGGGAAAATAATCTAAATTTGGATTTGTCCTGCCTTTGAAATAACCAAACGGGAAAAATGCTTAATCAACAACAACAATATTTTAATTCAATTTAAATACTAAAAGGACAATTAACTAACATACTTTAACCACTAAATTTATAGAATTGGATTACAATAGTATAGTTCCTTTTTCAATACCCCAAATTTCCCTCAATTACAATAATATATCAACTTTTATTTTTTATTGCAAAACAAATGTACTTTACAATTGTATATTTTTTTTCTCTTCTTTTTCAGAATTTCCCTCTCTGGTATCGATACCAAGATTCTTGTCAGATAAGTATTAAGTGTAAATTTTTTCTTTCTGATTAACTTCTTTCTTAGCTCTCCCTTGTACCTCAACTTTAAAGAATTGATACTTTGTGTCCTTTTTCTCTTCCCTTTTTCTCACAGGTCCTCGTAAAGCAACCCCAGTGACCCAACTCAGGTAAGTAAAAAATATTTCTCTGTCCTGTCACTGTGTTGTCACTTAGCTGCAGTTTTTTTCTGATGCAGAATCCTTCACGGTCTTTCTTGCGTGGGAGCTCAGGTTTTCCAGACTTCTTTTCCACTGTCTTTGACACCGTCACCCTACACCTCACTCTTAATAAAAATAAATGGAAGGAAAACCCTAGCTTCTTAACCAACCCCTTCCCACACTAAATGACTTAAATATATATAATTTATAACACTGGGCAACACTTAACTAAGAAAATTAAAATAACTATACCCTCGCTAAACCCCCTAACCTTACTTATTTTCCCTAAACTAATGAGCACAAACATATATACACCTCCTTACACCTTTCACCAGAAAAAATTACAAAATACTTTCAACTCACCACTTTCCCCTCACACACTGCCCTCCTATCACCAAACTCAGTCAAAATCCCACTTCCAACCTTCTCAAAATCACTCCAAACTCACCACATTAACCACACCACCAAACACACTTCCTTCCACCTCCACAGTCACCAGCGCTCTGCCAACTGTCCCACTGACCGTTTCCTAGGAGACGGCTGCTTGGCTTGGGATTCCGCCCTCAGCCAGCCAATCCCTAGTCCTGCTCAACATTCCAACTCTCCCTGCTGACAAGCGGAATGTTGAGCAGGACTAGGGATTGGCTGGCTGAGGGCGGAATCCCAAGCCAAGCAGCCGTCTCCTAGGAAACGGTCAGTGGGACAGTTGGCAGAGCGCTGGTGACTGTGGAGGTGGAAGGAAGTGTGTTTGGTGGTGTGGTTAATGTGGTGAGTTTGGAGTGATTTTGAGAAGGTTGGAAGTGGGATTTTGACTGAGTTTGGTGATAGGAGGGCAGTGTGTGAGGGGAAAGTGGTGAGTTGAAAGTATTTTGTAATTTTTTCTGCTCAATCCCCATTTTAACTGAAAAATCCCCATAGAAATCAATGGGAAATTCTTCAATTAATAAAAAAACCCCTATAAATTTCCATCAAATTACCCCAAATTTCCCATGCCAATTAAACCTCCCATCCTCTATTAAACGGTGTTTTTAAAATTTAAATATCCCAACATTTAACCCCGCCACGCAACAATCTTCTAAAAACCCCTGAAAAATTCCCAAAAAATTTAAAACCTATTTCAAAAATTGTAATATTCCCCTCTGAACCTACTCCGTCGAATTTAACCAGTTAACCCTTTCCTAACCCCTTAAAACTAGACCCCCCCAAATGACCCCCTTAAATTATTCAAATTCAAAAACTAATATACCAGAAAAATCCCAAAAAATTCCCCGACCCCAAATCCAAAACCAGAATTTAAAAATCATTAACCGTTAAATTTCTAAAAATCAAAAACCGCATTAATACAATTTAAAAATAAACTAATTTAAATTCTGGGTTAAAAACCCCTTACCTGCTTTCTCGATTTTCCTCACACACGACCACTCCCATTGGATCCGGTCCCGGACGTCCTCAGTCAAAATCGGAGGCAAAAACAAAAAACCTCCGAAGCCGGCCCAAAATTTAGGCCCCGGCTTCGGCCTAGTCGCGGAAATGCGCGTTGCCGGTTCGTGCATGAGGCGCGCGCCGACGTCTTCTCCGGCCCTCTCTCCCCAGAACCGCTCTTCACTCCCGGGCCTCGCTCCTTCAGCCCGGGAGCAAAAAAACTTCAACGCTGCTTTATGCAGCGTCTCCACTACCGCCCCAGCGCTCTCCCCCTTCCGGTTTACATCTTCTGGCCCGGGAACGTGCTCCATCGCTCCCGGGCCCTAAAACTTGCCGTGCTGCCTCAAATCGGCCCGCACCCGGCCCAAACATGCCCCGGACCTCTTCTTCACTCCCGGGAACGTGCCAATCGTCCCGGGAGAAAAAAAACAAAACAAAATCGCGGCACTTCCACAGCGCCTCACGGACCAGCCCCCCTCGGAGCCCAAGGTGGACCGCGGACCCGGAGTAAGTTTTAAAAAATTTTTTTTTCCTTTTACCCTTAACCCCTGTTACATTAGAGAGAGTCGTCCTTAGACTTGGTCGTTTCTGATTTTCACCGTAAATGGAAACCAAGGACGTCCATCTCACAAACGACCAAATACAAGCCATTTGGTCATGGGAGGAGCCAGCATTTGTAGTGCACTAGTCCCCCTGACATGCCAGGACACCAACCAGGCACCCTAGGGGGCACTGCAGTGGACTTCAGAAATTGCTCCTGAGGCAGTGGACAAAGAAATGATATTAAAAGTCTGGTGTTTAAAAAGTTCAATTTTTTACTCTGCAAGTAAAGTGAAGGAATGCCAGATGGTTCAGATTATTTTCAATGTCTAGCTTGGCTAAGCTAAAGGTTAGAAAGGTCAGTGAGAAATGAAACTCTGTCCCTTGTGATTGATGGATTGCTAATGCAAACACATATGTATCCTATTATGAACAAGGTATATTGCAGGCAATTTAAAAGGATTAGGTTGAAATGCTGTTTAGTTAGATTCTAAATAATTCTAGATATAAATGAGTTAGATTTTAGAAGTTCTTAATATGTAGATATGGCTTATAAGGAATACTGATTCTGCTTATTTTAGAATATGTTTATGTTGGAATGTAATTGTATTTTACATGCATTGCCTGTCACCTATTATTTCTCTGTGATTACTCTGTGACCTCTGATGTGAATTACTTAGAGAGGTCACACAGCTATGCAACTTCCTGTTGGGGGTTAGATGCAGCAGATGCAGCACATGGAGCACATGGAGCTCATGATCTCTCCTAACCTGAGAGGATCTATGGTGGTGTGAGCATCCATTACCATCTAAGCACATGGAAGGAGCTGATAATACAAATGTATAGTAATATGTATATATAAGCCTGTCTGATTATAATCAAACTACAAACTGTGAGTAAACAGATGTTTTGTTACTTCAACTTTAAAGTGGCTCAGCAGTGAATTATTCAGGGGTGAATGAGAGAGAGATGAAGAAAGAAATTAACATTTCTAAAGCTGAAGCTGTGTGTACTAAAATCTGCTAATTATTTACTACAAATAATCCAACAAAAGGGTTATGGGCCCAGGGGCCAGGAATTGAAAAAGAAGAGAAATATTACCAGGCAAAAAAAAAAAAAGGCCACATTTTTCTCTTAAGTTTTAAAGGAAAGATTCAGTCTGTCTCTCTCTCCCCCCACACAGCAGACAGAAGGCTAAGAAAATGGCTGAGGGAAGAAATTCACCATTTTTCTATTCTCTCAAGGTGCCTAAATTAACTGAGTTTAATTATCGGCAGTGGGAACTAAGATTCATATGTCTCCTTCGAGCAAAAGGATTAAATATATGCTTAGACCAAGACAGAACAGCTGAAAATATGGCTGAATGGGACAATGCAAACTATTATGTGAAGTGCATGCTTTTGGAAGCTCTCTCAGAGAAACAAGCCATATTAGTAGAGGGAAAAGATACACCAAAGGACATTTTATATAAACTGAGAACTATGTATGCAACTACATATGCAAAGCAGCAACCAATTTGGTTAGCAGAGTTGAATGAAACCAAATTAAGGGATAAAAGTAAATGTAATGATCACATTATGCATCTTATGTCTTCATTTCAAAAGCTAGAACTTTCTGGAATTCCCATGTGTGATGCATTGAAAAGAGCATTTCTTTTACCTCACTATCAAAGAAGTTTGATGTTTTTAGGTCTGTAAATGAGGCCATTGAAGGGCAATCTTTTGAACAGGCAACATCAAAACTAAGGCAGGAATGCATAATAAATGATTCTGAGGAGATGTGTTCTCAAAGCAAGTCAGAGAGAAATGAAACAAATTTCTTGGCAAAGAACAGAGGAAGGCGGAGCTATGGGAAAACTCCACCCAAGGGCAAGCTGATTTGCTACTCATGTGGAAAGGAGGGACATGTATCTAAATGGTGTAAGGAAACACAAAACACTCCCTCTAGCTCACCTAAGCCAATGGAACTAAAGAATTTTCAAACCAGGAAATGTATGAAGGACAAAGATAAACACAAGGGTTTTCTAATGACAGAAAAATCTTTGACTATGGTAAATAATAATTCAAATGAAAGTACTTGGATTTTGGATTCGGGGAGCACATGCCATTTAACCAATTGTAAGAATTTCTTTCAGGAAATGAATCCAGAGGAAGGTATTCTTAAAACTGCAAACGCAGGGACTGCTAAGATCCAAGCAAAAGGTATTGGATTCTTAAAATGCAAAGTGTCTAATGAAGTTAAAGAAATTCCTGTAAGTGATGTCTTGTATATTCCCCAAGCAGTTTGCAATATGCTTAGTGTATCTACATTAGATAAGAAGGGATTTGTGATTCATTTTGAAAACAGTAAGTGCACAATCTCTAAAAATGATGAAGTGTATGCTGAAGCTTTTATGCATAATGATGTTTATAAGCTGAACATTTCAGGTGAAGCCTCACATATGGCGCAAGTAAGGAAGAATGATGGTAAATGTAGTCTGGAAATCTGGCACCGCCGCCTGGGACATCGTGATTCTAAGGTGATCCAGGATCTTTACAGTAAGCAACTGGCCACCGGCATTCAGATAAGTGCAGATGCTGGTAATATGGAGAAATGCATAGACTGTGTTACTCAAAAAGGTGTGAGACCCTCATTTCCTGCAAACACAGGAAATAGGAGTAATAAAGTACTGGACTTAATACACAGTGACTTATGTGGACCGTTTAATATCCCATCATTGGGAAATAACAGATTTGTGCTAATATTCTTGGATGATTTCTCTAGATACTGTGTGGCCTATTTGCTGAAAGAGAAAAGTCAAGTCACAGACATGCTGAAGAAATACGTAGCCATGGTGAGCAATAAATTTGAAAGAAAACCAAAGGTTCTTCAGACCGACAATGGTGGTGAGTTCACTTCACAAAGCATGCGCACATTTCTAGAACAAGAAGGCATTCAGCATATCACAACAGTAGCTTATACACCAGAGCAAAATTCTGTTGCAGAGAGAAAATTTAGGTCACTTGTGGAAATGACCAGATGTATGCTGTCAGATAGCAATCTCCCTAAAAGACTATGGGGGGAAGCCATTCTCACAGCAGTGTACCTACAAAACAGAATGCCAACTAAAGGCGCTGAGCGCACACCACATGAGACATGGCATGGTAGGAAGCCAAACCTGTCACACATAAGAACATTTGGAAGTACAGCATATGCTCATGTACCAAAGCAAAGAAGGCATAAGCTGGATTCCACAACAGAAAGGGGCATTTTAGTTGGCTATGCTCCAGGACACAAAGGATATAGAATTTTGAATCTGAAAACTGGCATTGTTGGCATAAGACATGTTACATATTTTGATGAAAACAAAAGGGTTGATAAAGGCTGGATTATCCCAGATGAGCCTTATCATCCAGAATATGAAACTAGAACCATAATAGACATGCCAGTGTATATAAATGCCATACCAAGGCAGATGTCTGAAAGCAACTCATCTGTATCTAACGAGGAACAGGCAGAGGAAGCAGACACAGAAAGGATCATTGAAGAAGACAGTACAGTTGGAGAAGGGGAATCAATTGGAGAAGAACTCTCAGATTTAGAGGATGCGGAAAGGTCAGACCAACCTGTTGTCAGACGCTCATCCAGGGAAAACAAAGGTGTTCCACCCCCAAGACTGTCTTACTTAACAAAGTCAGCAGAAGCTCAAGAGCCCTTAACATGGGATGAGATTGAGAAAATGCCAGCAGAAGAAGCTGCTGAATGGCATAAAGCTGCACAAGAAGAAATTGATGCATTGGATAAAAATAATACTTGGATTCTTACAAAATTACCTCCTGGCAAAAAAGCTATAGGATGCAAATGGGTATTCAAGTTAAAAAGGAATGCACAAGGAAAAGTGGAAAGGTATAAAGCCAGATTAGTGGCAAAGGGATATCTTCAAAAATATGGAGAAGATTTTGATGAAGTGTTTGCACCTGTAGTGAAACACACGACAATAAGAACACTTCTGAGCATTGCAGTCTCAAAAGGCATGCAAGTCAACCACATTGATGTGAAAACAGCATTTCTTCACGGAGATATAACTGAAGACTTGTACATGGAACAACCAACAGGTTTCATAAATACAAAACAAAGACAGCTAGTGTGTAAATTAAACAAAGGTCTTTATGGATTAAAGCAAGGTGCAAAATGTTGGAATGAAAAATTGCATGAAATATTGACAAATTTAGGATTTAAGCAAGGTGAAGCAGATAAATGCTTGTACACTAGGTGCACAAATGGACAATATGCATACATTTTAGCTTTTGTTGATGATCTGCTCATTGCAAGCAAAAGTGAGCAAGAGTACAAGGACATTGTAAAGTGTTTAAACCACAATGTTGAGATAAAAGAACTTGGTAATGTGTCATACTATCTTGGTATAGAAATTGAGAAACAAAATGATGGTTCTTATCTTCTAAGCCAGAAGCAGAAAATAAATGAGCTTATTGAAAGTTTAGGTATGCAAGATGCCCAAGTTGTAAGCACTCCCATGATCACTGATTTTCTGAAGGATGAAACAGTAAGAGAACCTTTACCAGATAACATCCAATATAGATCAGCCATAGGTAAGCTTTTATATCTAGCTACCACATACAGGGCTGATATAGCAAATGCAGTAGGAATTTTGAGCAGAAGGGTCAGCTCACCTACCAAATCAGATTGGACTGCAGTTAAAAGGATGGTAAGGTATTTAAAGGGTACCATTGATTGTAAATTAAAGATTTCAGCCAATAGTAATCCAAAACTAATATGTTACTGTGATTCAGATTGGGCAGGGGATCATTCTGATTATAAATCCACAAGTGGATATGTGTTTATGTATGGAAATGTACAAATTTCATGGGCCAGTCATAAACAAAGTATTGTGAGTTTGTCTTCTACAGAAGCTGAATATGTGGCCGTATCGGAAGCGTGCAGAGAACTGATGTGGATTGAAAAACTTTTGCTGGATTTTGGAATAGCTGAAAAGAGACCAATCCAGATAATGGAAGATAATCAGAGCTGCATCCGACTGTCACAGAATGACAAGGTTCAGTCACGCACCAAGCACATCGCAACGAAATACCACAACGTGCGAGAGTTGGCGAAAGAAGGGGTCATCAGTCTACACTATTGTCACACCAGTGAGATGACAGCTGACATCATGACCAAACCGTTACCCAGAGAACATTTTGTGAATCTGCGTATAAAGCTTGGACTTTGTATGAATAAATAATTGCATGACAGTTATGCATGAGAAGGGGTTTGTTGGAATGTAATTGTATTTTACATGCATTGCCTGTCACCTATTATTTCTCTGTGATTACTCTGTGACCTCTGATGTGAATTACTTAGAGAGGTCACACAGCTATGCAACTTCCTGTTGGGGGTTAGATGCAGCAGATGCAGCACATGGAGCACATGGAGCTCATGATCTCTCCTAACCTGAGAGGATCTATGGTGGTGTGAGCATCCATTACCATCTAAGCACATGGAAGGAGCTGATAATACAAATGTATAGTAATATGTATATATAAGCCTGTCTGATTATAATCAAACTACAAACTGTGAGTAAACAGATGTTTTGTTACTTCAACTTTAAAGTGGCTCAGCAGTGAATTATTCAGGGGTGAATGAGAGAGAGATGAAGAAAGAAATTAACATTTCTAAAGCTGAAGCTGTGTGTACTAAAATCTGCTAATTATTTACTACAAATAATCCAACAGTTTATTCTGGTAGTTAATGTGTAGAATGTCTTTCTAAATTCTGTATTACTCTTTGTCTGACTTTCTAAGCAAAACTGTAGTTGAAGAGATCAACATATGGTTTGACTTAGCCATAGTTCTGGCTGATTTGATGTATGGAGCTGATAGGTGAAAAGAGGTCAGGACTAGTCAGCTCTCTTCTCCTTGATTAATTATAGGTAAAATGTAGGAATGGTCCTGGAAGTAATAACAAGCTATGCCATTAAGTAAGACTGGCCCTTGACCCCTTTAATGAATGCCAGAGTTTAGTTAGCAGTTAGTACTAGGAATATGAGAATAATAAATGTAAGAATATCCATTATCCTCTAAGTGAACCCAGGTTAAGCTATAGATGAGAAATCAATCATAATAACGTGCAGGAGTTCTGGAGCCCAATTGTCTAGCTTGAGGGGCCCCCAGGTCATAGGTCAGTTTGAGAAATATCAAACCTATGTAACTGATATTTGTATAGAGCTGATTGGTTGAGGCAAGGTAATCAATCTATTCCTTAACCAATTGGAGAGTAAGGGGGGCTAGGCTAGGCTAGATAGAACTGTATTTAAGTGGGAGCAGAAGCAGCTTACGTCAGAAAGAAGGACAGAAGGAACAGACAGAAGAAGGAGAAGACAGCAGAAGAAGAGAAGCAGCTGAGACAGAAGCCACAAAGACACAGAGAGCTGAGAAAGAGAAGAAGAGACTTAATGCTGATGTTCTGCTTTGTTTGCTGGCAAATAAAGAAGATTTCTCTCTCATTCTGGTGTGCTGTTTGACTCCTGAAGTACCACAAATTCATGCATCCATTCCTGCAACACTCCCAGGTACTTAGCTCCCTTACCTTGTGTGCTGAGCCCCCCAAAACCCACTATCCACAACTGTACACCACTACCATAGCCCTTATGGGTGAAGGGGGGCACCTAAATGTGGGTACAGTGGGTTTGTGGTGGGTTTTGGAGGGCTCGCTGTTTTCTCCACAAACATAACAGGTGGGGGGGGGGGGGGGGATGGGCCTGGCTCTGCCTGCCTGAAGTGCACTGCACCCACTAAAACTGCTCCAGGGACCTGCATACTGCTGTGATGGACCTGAGTATGACATCTGAGGCTGGCATAGAGGCTGGCAATCAGTATTTTTAAAGATATTTTTTTGAGGGTGGGAGGGGGTTATTGACCACAGGGGGAGTAAGGAGAGGTCATCCCCAATTCTCTCTGGTGGTCATCTGGTCATTTCGGGCACCTTTTTCTGCCTTGGTCGTAAGACAAACACGACCAGGTAAAGTCGTCCAAGTGTTCGTCAGGGACGTCCTTGTTTCTTTCGATTATGGGTCGAGGACGTCCTAGTGTTAGGCACGCCCAAGTCCCGCCTTCGCTACGCCTCCGATACGCCCCCTTGAACTTTGGCCTTCCCTGCAACGGAAAGCAGTTGGGGACGTTCAAAATCGGCTTTTGATTATACTGATTTGGACAACCCTGTGAGAAGCATGGCCATCTTCCGATTTATGTTCACACTTTCCAAAAATACTAGGACTAGGGGGCATGCGATGAAACTACAGTGTAGTAAATTTAAAACAAATCAGAGAAAATTTTTCTTCACCCAACGTGTAATTAAACTCTGGAATTCGTTGCCGGAGAAAGTGGTGAAGGCAGTTAGCTTAGCAGAGTTTAAAAAGGGGTTGGATGGTTTCCTAAAGGACAAGTCCATAAACCGCTACTAAACGGACTTGGAAAACTCCAAAATTCCAGGAATAACATGTATAGAATGTTTGTACGTTTGGGAAGCTTGCCAGGTGCCCTTGGCCTGGATTGGCCGCTGTCGTGGACAGGATGCTGGGCTCGATGGACCCTTGGTCTTTTCCCAGTATGGCATTACTTATGTACTTATGTTGAAAGATGGGCTTCCTTCTCTTTCGAAAATGAGCCCACAAGGGACAAAGTTTATGTCTGAGCTGATCCAGAATCTGTGGCACACTGTGGAGTGAAATCTGTACGTACCACCCCATATCATCCTGAAACTAATGAGTTGGTGGAGAGATTTAATGGTACATTGCCAGAGAATGTGGTAAAGGCGGTTAGCTTAGCAGGGTTTAAAAAAGGTCTGGATGGCTTCCTAAAGTAAAAGTCCATAGACCATTATTAAATTGACTTGGGAAAATCCACTGCTTATTTCTGGGATAAGCAGTATAAAATGTATTGAACTTTTCGGGCTCTTGCCAGGTATTTGTGACCTGGATTGGCCACTGTTGGAAATAGAATGCTGGGCTTGATGGAACTTTGGTCTGTCCGAGAGTGGCAATACTTATGTACATATATGTGAAAGACTTTTGTGGAATCAGGAGATGAAGACTGGGAAAAATATTTGCCCTACCTACTGTTTGCATAAAGAGAAGTACCACAAGAGTCTACAGGGTTCTCCCCATTTGAGCTGCTTTATAGCCAGAAGGTGAGAGGGCCCCTTGACTTAATCAGAGAACATTGGAAGAGGAAAGTTGATACCTCTGACACCCCTGTAATTGAATATGTAGTTAATATGTGACAGAGATTAGAAGAACTTGTGGACTTTGTCAGAGATAACTTGCAGGCAGCCCAGACTAAACAAAAGACCTGGTATGATCATAAGGCCCAAAATAGAGAGTTTTAGAGGGCCAGCAGTTTCAGTCCCAGTTGGTCAAAATAAACTTCAAGCTAACTGGGCAGGACCTTACAAGATCATAAGGTGCCTGAATGATACAAACTATGTTATATCTATGGACTCTCAAGACAGAAAGCAGCGTATTTTTCAAGTAAATACGTTAAAGGCCTATGCAAATCGCACAGCTATGGTGCTAGCTGTGTGCAGCCTACCAGAAGAGTGTCAGGATAATGAGCCCATACCTGACCTCTTAGCAGAGACCTTACCAGAGGAATCTATACAACACCCAGAGACAGCAGTTAGAAGCAGTATTGCAAAAGTATGCTGATATGCTTTCCACTAAACCAGGACTTACTCATTTGCTAATCACAATGTAAACACGGGTGGCCATGACCCGCTGAAGCAGGGCCCGTATTGAATATCTGCTGTGGTGGGGAGGCAAATGAAGCAGGAGATTGATAAGATGCTAGCCCTAGGTATTATCAAGAAGTCTCATATTCCCTGGGCCTCTCCTGTAATTCTTGTTCCCAAGAAAGGTGGCACAACCCGTGTGGATTATAGGAGATTGTATTGTATCTGATGCCCCGGATGGACGAGTTACTAGAACATTTAGCTGGGGCCCAGTACCTGACTATAATGGACCTTAGCCATGGGCACTGGCAGATTCCCCTAACAGCTGCTGCTCAGAAGCGATCAGCATTTATTACCCCATTTGGTCTGTATGAATTTACTGTGACGTCTTTTGGAATGAAAAATGCCCCGGTACATTTCAGTCCTTGGTGAATCGTCTGCTAGATGGACTCCAGGTGCGTGCTAGGGCTTATCTTGATGACACTGCTGTATACAGTCAGACTTAGGATGACCACCTGATCCATTTGAGTGGAGTACTGCACCAGATCATGGAGGCCCGCCTGATTATAAAACCCAGCAAATGTCAGATGGGAATGGCAGAAGTGCTATATTTAGGGCACAGAGTGGGAGGTGGACAGCTGAAGCCTGAACCAGCTAAGGTGGAAGCTATACAAGACTGGCCCACTTCCCAAACTAAAAAGTAAGTATTGGCCTTCCTGGGAACAGTGGGGTATTACAGAAGTTTGTGCCTCACTACAGCACTATAGTCAAACCCCTGACCAACTTGACTAAAAACAGACTACCCCGAATCATTACCTGGTCGCCAGAATGTGAAGCGGCCTTCCAAAAATTAAAGACAGCATTAGCGACATACTAGCTGTATCTGATTACTACCAAAGATTTGTGGTACAGACTGATAGATAATAGCTGAAATTTTATAAACAATTTAGATTAATGGTAACCAGTGTTCAAGGAGAAAGAGAATGATATCGTGATCGTAATTTTTCTTTATTGTAGAGCAGCTTTATGTCCGTGTTTTGTTTGAGTTGTAATCTCCTTACCTGAAATGGCAGAAGGCTAAGAGAGAGAGAATTATAATAAGCGCAAGCAGTAAAGTCCAAAGAGAAGCGGGTCCTACTATGGATCAAATTGAACAAATCTGTCACCACGTGAAGAAGCATTTAACTCCTCCCCTAGAGGAGAGGAGATAGCAGGGACATTTAATAAAAGCATTCATCTATCCCAAAGTATAATGTGAGAAGCAGAGAAGCCACAGAGCCCAGAATGAAGGGGGGAAGAGAGAAAAGCCAGAGTGGAAAAACTACAGATCCCAGAATGCATTGCGGGAGGGGCGGAGGCAGGAGCGTAGAGAACACAGATTTCAGACTGCCTGGAAGAATAGGGGAGAGGAGGACAAACGAGTACCTGAGCTGCAGGAGAGGAAAGGAGAACGGGCGGATTGGGAGATGGAATCAGCTGAGGAGAGGGTGGAACACCTGAGGGAGGGGGTGGAGAATGAGGGGATGGAATGGGAGGAGTTGGAGCAGGTAGGAGGAGAAGGTGTGGAAGAGGAAATGGAGGTGGGAGAGGAAGTGGCTGGGGAAGAAGAGTGACTTCTAGAGGAGCCCAAAAGTATCAGAGAAGAATAATAGTCAGGAGATATCCGGCGGGTGGTTGTCAAGAGGTAAAGTGTTGACAAGTGAGGGTGGTGGATCTTTAAAGCCTGGCTAAGCCGGGCTGTGTGAAAAAGCCTAGCTAAGCTGAACTGTTTGAGGCCTTGCTGAAGAGGGTGGGGTTTGAAAGCGGGGCTAGCTGAACTTTGGAGAGAAAGCCTGGCTAAGCTGGGCAATGTTTAAAGCCTAGCTAAGTTGAACTGTTTCGAGGCCTTGCTGAAGAAGGCGGTGTGGGGAAGGCCTGGCTAGCCGAACTGTGTTGGAAGCCTGGCTAGCCGAACTGTGTTTAAAGCCTGACTAGCCGAACTTTGTTGAAAAGCCTGGCTAGTCGAACTGTGTTTGAATCCCGGCTAGCAGAACTGTGTTTAAAGCCTGACTAGCTGAACTTTGTTGGAAAGCCTGGCTAGTCGAACTGTGTTTGAATCCCGGCTAGCAGAACTGTGTTTAAAGCCTGACTAGCCAAACTTTGTTGAAAAGACTGGCAAGCTGAACTGTGTTGCCCCGCCTTGCTAGCGGAACTGTGTGGCAGTGAGAACGAACTGCACGGACGAGTGTGGAGTCGGAAGCAGACAGCACGGATAAGGGAGAGAGACAATTACGCGGCCGAGAGGAGCGGCTGACATATGGTGTCAGGAGTGGGATTACAGTGAGCCTTCACGTGGAGGAGGAGAGGCCTCTGGAAGGCCGAGGGAGTTCCAGACCTGACCCGTCAAGTAACCAGAGTGAGGTGGTGGTGTCCGGGAGATTCCTGAAGCCCGTCGAGGGGGCCAACGCTGACAAAGGCGCATTACTCGCCTACCCAGATACCGTGGAGCCGGTGGACAAGATGAATCCCAAAGAACTGTTTGCGTTTATGACACACCAATTTCAGAAGCAGCAGGAAATGGCTCATCAACTTTTGGAGGAGTCGTTAGCTGCTTCCCGAGCCCAGCAACAGCCACTTTTGGATTTATTTCAAGAATTGCTGCGTAGTGGCGGCGGACTGCAGGGAGCAGGATTGAACTTGAGGCCCATCCGGGTGGAGGAAGGAGCGGGGACTGCTGTTCTTCCTGGGGTAAACTGGCTGCCTTGGGGTAAGCTAACTGACTCAGACAATATTGAGGATTACTTGGGAGCGTTTGAAAGGGTGGCTATGGCAGCCGGCTGGCCCCAAGAGCAATGGACCATTCGGTTGGCACCCGCCCTATCTGGGAGGGCTCTGGCTGCTTTTCGGGCTCTCCCTACCCCGGAAATAGCTGATTATGCGAAACTGAAAGAAGCTATTCTGGATAGGTATGGGCTAAATCGTCAGACTTATAGGAGACGATTTCGGGAGTGGAGGTGGACAGAGGGGGAGACACCTAGAGCACTGCTGCAAAAACTTTTAGATTTAGCAGGCAAGTGGCTGGAACCAGAGAAGAGATCAGTTAATCAAGTGTTCCAGGATGTAGTATTGGAGCAATTTTTAGAAGCTTTGCCTAATGCTCTTATGGTGGACCTAGTGAGGAAGGGATGTGGGACCCTGGATGAAGCAGTCAGGAGTATGGAGAATTTCTTAGAGTCCCAGTATTGTGGTGAAAAGGGAGGGCAGTTAGGTGAAAGGAGGCAGTCGAGCTTGGGGTCTAAGCCTTCCTCTACTGGGGAGAGGGTGTGTTATAGGTGTGGATGCAAAGGGCACTTGAGAAGGGACTGTGCTTCGAAGTTAGGGCTCACCTCTTATTCTCAGGGTTCAGTGGCTGAGCAGCTTAAACAGACGGTAGAGATCTTGGGGGTCAAGGTCACTGGTTTGTTAGATTCAGGAGCTGATCAAACGATGCTGTCTCAGGGTTTGTGGGAGAGAATAAAAGGAAAGGGGAAAGGGTGTTTGAACAAGAAGAGGCAAGAGGTAGGCATTCAATGTGTGCATGGAGAAGTAACTAAGTACCCTTTGCAGCGAGTTAGTATAACTGGGCCTTTGGGTAGACACTGGGTCTGGGTGGCTATCTTACCCCGTCTTCCTCAGGAGCTTATTTTAGGAAGAGATTGGCCTTCTTTTTCTCACTGTTTAAGGGAGAAGGAGGGGTTGGTGGTTACGAGGGCTCAGGAGAGGGAGCAGAAAGATAGAGGGAAGGCATTAGCACAGATATTTCCCTTTCATGATGATGTGTTAGAGAGGCCAGGGAAGACTCGTGGGGAAGGAAGGGTAAAAAAACTAGCGCGTCGGGGGAAAGCGCAGATGTTGGAAGGAATGAAGCACATGGAGGACTTCCCAAAAAGGCCAGGGGAGTGGTTGGAGCAGTTTCCTTCTTTTCTTAAGGAACAGGAATCGGACCCTACGCTGCAGTATGCATGGGAGAGGGCCAGGGAAGAAGGGACCAGGACACAGGGACCAGCTTTTATTATTGAGAAGGGCTTATTGTTTAGGGTAACAAAAGCCAGAGAAGGGGAGCCGCTGGTGAAACAATTATTAGTCCCTCGTGGGTTTCGGGAGGTGATACTACGGGTAGCCCATGATCACCCATTGGGAGGACATAAAGGGACCCAGAACACCTTAAAACAACTGCTAGGTCGGTTTTATTGGCCTGGGGTGTATAAGGAGGTGAAGGCTTACTGTGATTCCTGTGGGTTATGTCAGAAGGTGGCGGAGAGAGGGCCAGGGCCAGTACCCTTACATCCGCTTCCTCGGATTGGGGTTCCATTAGGGCGAATTGCTATGGATATTATAGGCCCACTTATTAGGTCCACCAGGGGGTTTATGTATATTCTGGTGATCATGGATATGGCTACGCGGTTCCCTGGGCAGTTCCTCTGCGTACCCTATCAGCCAAGGTTATTGCAGCAGAGCTTATTAGGCTGTTTTGTGAGGTGGGGTTTCCTAGGGAAGTATTGACTGACCGAGGAACGAATTTCCGGTCGGGCACACTTACCCAAGTATGGGAAGCTTTTGGTATTGTTCATATTATTAACACCTCGGCATACCATCCCCAAACTAATGGGCTAGTGGAAAGGTTTAATAAAACCTTGAAGACCTTGTTAAGGAAAGGATTAGGCTCTCCTATAAAAATTGGGACCAACTTCTGCCGTTTGCTCTATATGTGAGCCGAGAATGTGTTCAGTCCTCCCTTGGGGTTTCGCCCTTTGAATTGATGTATGGGCGAGCTCCGAGGGGGGTGCTTGACATGGTAAAAGAACAGTGGGTTCCACCGGGGCAGGAAGATAAGACAGTGGTCTCATATCTGTATGACTTAAAGGGGCGGTTACGGAGATTAGGGGCGTTATCCAGGGAAAATCTCAGGAGAGTCCAGGAGTATCAGAAAGAGAGGTTTGATAAAGGGACTCAGGAAAGGTCATTTGAAGAAGGGGATAAAGTTCTGGTCAGGATCCCGGATGGTCCTCATAAATTTACTAGTAGATGGAGGGGACCTTGCACAGTGAAGAGGCAGTTGGGGCCCGTGACATATGAAGTGAGGAATGAACGGGGGAGAAATCAAACCTATCATGTTAATTTGTTGAAACCTTGGATGGAGAGGAAGGTCTTTGTGGGGAAGGTATGGGAGGAAGAGGAGGAAGACTTAGGGCCTCAAATCTCGGAAATCTTTAGCCCCAAAGAGCCAGTGGTGGGGGAAGGGTTAGAGAAGCAGCAGAAGGAACAGATTCAGACTCTTTTGAGAGAATTTCAAGATGTGCTTACGTCTTGCCCTGGTGAGACACATCTGATAACTCATAATGTTATTACAGGAAAAGGGAGGGTGGTGCGACAGAAACCGTATAGGTTATCACCAGTTAAACAGCAGGAAATAATCAAGCAGGTGGGGGAAATGCTGGATTTTGGGGTGATAGAGGAGTCAGGGAGTCCGTGGTCTAGTCCGGTGGTACTGGTGCCGAAATCGGATGGGACGTTGCGCTTTTGTATTGACTTTCGTCAAGTTAATGCCCTGTCCCATCCTGATGCTTATCCTATGCCCCGTATTGAGGAGCTGATAGACAGGCTGGGGCCTGCGCAGTTCTTGTCTACCTTAGATCTAACAAAGGGATATTGGCAGATTCCCCTTTCATTGGAGTCTCGGAAAAAAACAGCATTTTGTACACCGGTGGGGCTGTTTCAGTTCAAGAGGATGCCTTTTGGATTGAATTCGGCGGCAGCATCCTGCCAGCGTCTGCTGGATAGGGTTTTGAGGCCGCATCAGGAGTATGCGGTTGCATACTTAGATGATGTTATTATTCATAGTACTGATTGGGAAACTCATCTAGTACAGCTGAGGAAGGTATTACAGTCTTTTAGGGAAGCAGGACTAACTCTGAATCCACAAAAATGTCATTTTGCAAAAAGGGAGGTTAAGTATCTTGGATATAAAGTGGGGAATGGACAGGTGAGACCATTGTGTGACAAGGTGAAGAGTATCCGTCAATTTCTCTTGCCCACCACCAAAAAAGGTTTGAGAGGGTTTCTGGGGTTAATAGGATACTACAGAAGGTTCATTCCTCACTTTGCCTCCCTGGCGGCTCCATTGACAGACATGTTGAAAGGGAACAGACCTAATCAGCTTAGATGGGGAGAGAGAGAGAAGCAAGCCTTTTCGGCTTTACGGTTAGCATTGTGTGAGGAACCCCTGCTTAGAACGGTGGACTTTGAGAAACCTTTTGTGTTGCATACAGATGCTTCAGGTGTGGGGTTGGGGGCTGTATTATCCCAGGTACATGAGGGGGAGGAGCACCCAATTTTATATTTAAGCCGGAAGCTGCTGCCTCATGAAACTCGGTATGCCACCATTGAGAGGGAGTGTCTGGCCATTAAGTGGGCTATTCAAGAGTGTCAGTATTATTTGGAGGGACGCCCTTTTAAACTGATTACTGACCACGCTCCTTTAAAATGGTTAGGGCAAATGAAGAACAATAATGCAAGACTCATGAGGTGGTATTTGGCATTACAGCCTTTTCAGTATTATATTGAGCATTGGGCGGGGAAGTTATTGCAACATGTGGATGTGTTATCCAGGATTGCTAGTCTGGATGGGGAAAATGGTAAAAGGGAAAGGACTAGCAATATTTTGAGCAGGGGGGTATGTGAGAAGCAGAGAAGCCACAGAGCCCAGAATGAAGGGGGGAAGAGAGAAAAGCCAGAGTGGAAAAACTACAGATCCCAGAATGCATTGCGGGAGGGGCGGAGGCAGGAGCGTAGAGAACACAGATTTCAGACTGCCTGGAAGAATAGGGAAGAGGAGGACAAACGAGTACCTGAGCTGCAGGAGAGGAAAGGAGAACGGGCGGATTGGGAGATGGAATCAGCTGAGGAGAGGGTGGAACACCTGAGGGAGGGGGTGGAGAATGAGGGGATGGAATGGGAGGAGTTGGAGCAGGTAGGAGGAGAAGGTGTGGAAGAGGAAATGGAGGTGGGAGAGGAAGTGGCTGGGGAAGAAAAGTGACTTCTAGAGGAGCCCAAAAGTATCAGAGAAGAATAATAGTCAGGAGAGATCCGGCGGGTGGTTGTCAAGAGGTAAAGTGTTGACAAGTGAGGGTGGTGGATCTTTAAAGCCTGGCTAAGCCGGGCTGTGTGAAAAAGCCTAGCTAAGCTGAACTGTTTGAGGCCTTGCTGAAGAGGGTGGGGTTTGAAAGCGGGGCTAGCTGAACTTTGGAGAGAAAGCCTGGCTAAGCTGGGCAGTGTTTAAAGCCTAGTAAGTTGAACTGTTTCGAGGCCTTGCTGAAGAAGGCGGTGTGGGGAAGGCCTGGCTAGCCGAACTGTGTTGGAAGCCTGGCTAGCCGAACTGTGTTTAAAGCCTGACTAGCCGAACTTTGTTGAAAAGCCTGGCTAGTCGAACTGTGTTTGAATCCCGGCTAGCAGAACTGTGTTTAAAGCCTGACTAGCTGAACTTTGTTGGAAAGCCTGGCTAGTCGAACTGTGTTTGAATCCAGGCTAGCAGAACTATGTTTAAAGCCTGACTAGCCAAACTTTGTTGAAAAGACTGGCAAGCTGAACTGTGTTGCCCCGCCTTGCTAGCGGAACTGTGTGGCAGTGAGAACGAACTGCACGGACGAGTGTGGAGTCGGAAGCAGACAGCACGGATAAGGGAGAGAGACAATTACGCGGCCGAGAGGAGCGGCTGACAATAAATAAAGCACAAGATGCAAGCATTACTCAGTGGAAAGAAGTTTTCTGTTTCTGTTTATTGGATTCTTGATATACTGCCTTTCTGTAGTTCAACCAAAGTGGTTCATATATTACATATAGGTACTTTTTCTGTCCTTAGTGAGCTCACAATCTGTTTTGGTACCTGGGGCAATGGAGGGTTAAATGATTTGCCCAGGGTCAGAAGAAGCCACAGTGGAAATCCAACATGGTTCTCCCAGTTCTCAGCTCACTGTGGGGGTCTTTTACAAAGCCACACTAGCGTTTTTAGCGCAAGCTAAACGTTAGAGACATCCATAGGAATATACGGGCATCTCTAGCATTTAGCGCATGGTTATTTTTAGCACATGCTAAAAATATTAGCGCGCCTTTGTAAAAGGGGCCCTGTGTTAACCAATAAGTTACTTCTCCATTCCTCAACTCCACTGCAATGGAGGCAGTGCATGCAAAACTCTATCATGCATATTCATTGCAGATATCCTAAAAACCTGACTGGCTGAAGGTCCCTCCTGGACAAGTTTAGGAATCTGTGTTCTAGAATAAGATGGGTATACTCGGGCGTAACATTAGGCAATATTTCCTCAAAGAAAGGGTAATGGATTAATGAAACAGCCTTCCAGAAGCTAACAGTATCAAAATTTAAGAAGGAATGGAATAAACACAGAGAATCCTTAGGTGCAAAGAAGCTAAAGATCCATAAGGTCTACAGTATATTGCAACAGGAAGTAACTAGCAGGTTAGAAGGGCCTGATGGTCCTTATCCAACACTATAGCTTATGTTCTGTGTAGCAGTTCTAAAAGTGGGCGCCCTGATGCCTCATACTGAGAGCCTATGCTATACCTGCCTTTGGGCACCTTGATTCCGTTATAGTAGACTGGTATTATTGCACATCTGCTGTTCTACCAGTCATAGACCTGACATTAACTGCAGGCACCTAAATACCATGCCATACTATCAATGATCTTGTATGCTGCATATTTCACAGGATTCTATGTGGATAACAAAAAAAAAATAAACCCCAACAACAGTGGGAAGTTACAAAGTATAATAATACACCATTAATAAACATACTTGACATCATTTAGAATAAAGGTATGTTTTGAGAATTTTCCGAAATAAGAGGTAGGTGGGTAGTTCTCTAAGTTGCCTAGGGAAACTATTCCATAGCCTAACTCTCTGAAAGGAAAAAGACAGTTAGCATATTTGGGTTTAAAATAGGTTTGGACAAATTCCTGGAGGAAAAGTCCATAGTCTGCTATTGAGACAGACATGGGAAGCAACTGCTTGCCCTGGGATTTGTAGTATGGAGGGTTGCAGCGATTTGGGTTTCTGCCAAGTACTTGTGACCTGGTTTGGCTACTGTTTGGAAAATGGTCCATCTAGGATACTGGGCTATATGGACCATTGGTATGACCCAGTATGGTTACTCTTACGTTCTTACATTTAACTCCTTTTCCCTTAGTGCTAATATTCTGTACATTTACATCCACAAAAGGAGTGTAAATGCAGACATCTAGACTACAGTATTGCTGTTCATGTGTGTAGACAATATTTTTTTAACATACAGTTACAATATATAAAATACCACCCTGTATAAAGCCCTTGCATGTTTTAACCCTATCCTAAACTCCATGCACCTCCTGCCCTCTCCCTCACAAGCACTACCTGGATAGAGGAAGCAGCTCCTCCCCCAACGCCAATCCTGTAGACAGGGCCGCCAACCTTCACTACATGCATGCCTGGGAGTAAAAACAGAACACAATCAAAACAGAGGTCTTTTGATTGTCATTTCCTCATCCTCCCCTTTAACAGGGAAAATTAAAAGCACATATAAAACTTTAACCAGTCATTTCTAGATATCCTACTGCAGGGAAGGACTAAAGAAACTCTTACTGGGGGTGGGAACACCTGGATTACAGTCAAAGGAATTATAGGGTCACAATTCTGAATCTAATGCTTTGCAATCTACTGCCCAGAAATTTCACCTTAAAAGGCTCAGCTTTGTATGAAATGCTGAAAGGATATCAGAGCTCCGCTCCCTACCAGACTTCATAATCAAAAGGGGAAGACTCTCCATTATAGGCTCAGCCCCTCCATACAGGGTGTGGGAGTGGCTAGATAGTCTCCTCCTAGTCCTTCCAACTCCCCACTGTGGGGGAAGAGAGGCAGGAAAGGGGATCACCTCCCAGAGGTCTTTCCGATAGGACGAAGGAGGATCTCTCTCAGAAGGTTTCCAACAGAGCAGTTATGGGAGGGGTACAAGAGCTTCCTGGTGGCTCCACCCTGTAGCAGAGGGTGGGGGAAAAGGAAGAATGGGCCTCATTGTCAACTAGTGGGAAGTGGTAGATGATAGACAAAAGGTTCTCCCCATCAGCTTTTGCCCAACAGTGTGATAGCAGAGGGAGGGGCATGTCTCCTTGCAATGTCTTGCCCAAAAGCAGGATGAAATGAATATCTTAATGATCAGGCTCAGCCAATATGGAGGAGTAGAAAAGGAGGATCTTCCTACCAGGCTCAGGCAATTCCTTCTGAACATGGGAATCTTCCATAGATCCAACACCCCCACTGAACATGATGGGCTTAATCCACTCCTTCCTTTCCCCACCAGGCATCTGCAGGCCAAAGGAGCGTGCAAATCCTAAAGGGAAAGAAACAGAACAACAGTCAGCAGCAGGAATTTCACCACCCCAGAACCATGTCTCATTAAATGTTTATGTTTAATTAAATCTTGAAATACTACCTTTCAAATAAAATCAAAGCAGTTTACAATTAAAACAATTTAAAATAAACTGGAAAGAACTACAATATCAACAGAATAGATAAAGTAAAGAGACAAATAAAAAGAAGAAAATCAGAGAACCTAGGAGAGAGAGAAAAAAAAATGAAAGGAGAACCTGCTAGTCCAGCTGGACTCTGACACCAGTGGGGAACGCCTGGGTAAAAAGATGGGTCTTCACGAGGGTTCTAAATTTAGAGTATGACTGTTTTGAGGAGATATCAGGAGGCAGAATTCCAGAGTGATGGGTCAATAGAAAAGAAGCAAAAAACAGGTGAGGGGGTGAGACAATTAGCAGAAGAGGAACACAAAGTATGAGGTAATGAGGGAGGAAAGATACAGAGGGATACCAGAGTGCAGCACTTTGTGAACTAACGTGATTATCTCATGTTGGATGTGATAAATAATAAGAAGCCATGATGTTGTTTAAAGAGGGGGTGACATTTATGGAACTCATTAAGACCACACTGAAGACTTTTCTTTTCCAGGAAGCTTTTAGAGTCCCAGTGGCACTGGATATTGGGAGATGAATGGCATTTTAACATTCTTTAATATTCTTTGTTGTGTGTTTACTGTTTATCATTATCTTTTGTTACTATGTATTCTGAATGATTCACCTTGAAATGATTGTTCTGTCCTATATTTTATTGGAATTCCTTTTCCGTTTTTCTGTATTGGTTAGCATTGTAAATCGCCTAGGATTTGGCTATGCACTAGATCGGCGAGCCAGCAAATTTTAAATAAACATAAACAAGCAAGGATGTTATGGAGGGAAACAGCATAAATAAGTTTAAAAAGGTACTTTAAAAAAACTGAGGCCAGGATAATAACAGGCTATGAAATTTAACAGTTTGGGATGTCATTCATAGATGCACCTGCCAGCACTGGTTCCCCAAACTTGTTGCCGTAGTCCGAAGCACCATTGCTCGCCTCAATGGCCACTTCCAGAGGTCGGGCAAAGTTCCCAGGATACTCAAAGGAAGGGTCCTCCCATGGCAGATTGTAACCTAGATATGGTAATAACATATAGATGGATAAATGACAGGGAAATCTTGAAGATCTGACAACAGAGCAAGGGGCAAGCATAATCCCAGCACTGAGACAGAATTTACTGACAGTGAGAAAAAGAATAAACATTGACACTTTTGTTTTTAAAAAAAATGAAATTTCATGGCAGTATAAACATAATGATCAATGGGGCCATTTTCCAGTCCCATGAGTTCAGGCACTGTGAGGTTCCACTGCTCAATAGCTAGGAACAACTCCTTGGTGCATAATAAGGTGGATCTCAACACAGTCCGGCTAATAGTCCGGCTAACTCCAGGCTCCACTCATTCTGCCTCGCCTCACCCTATGCCTGGAACAACCTTCCTGAGCCCTTACGCCAAGCCCCCTCCTTGCCCATCTTCAAGTCTTTGCTCAAAGCCCACCTCTTCAATGCTGCCTTCGGCACCTAACTCTCACCTCTCAGGAAATCCAGACTGCCCCAATTTGACTACCCCTATCGGACTGACTGTCTTTAGATTGTAAGCTCTTTGAGCAGGGACTGTCCTTTATGTTAAATTGTACAGCGCTGCGTAACCCTAGTAGCGCTTTAGAAATGTTAAATAGTAGTAGTAGTAATATTGAAAGTGATTTAAGCACACAGGAGAGGCTAAGTGGGTGAATTTCAGACAGCTCAAAAACTTAACTAGGTAGGTGCCCCAGTGGGGCTTTGGGGGCAAGAGTGCAGCCCCCTTCGCTCCTGCACCTTAGGATTGGCCTGAGGAAATGACTGGCGTGACCTCTCATGGCAGCCTCACAGTACTACACAAGCACCATGAGCTGCCGCATGGCAGTCATTTCCTCAGGTCAGCAGCAAAGGGCAGGAGTGAGGGGGCTGCACTCCTGCCCCCAATACCCCACTGGACCACCAGGGAGCAGAGTAGGCCCAGGATGGGGACGTGCCAGGGAATGGGGGGCTTATACATGGTGCAGTAGGGGTTGGCAGAGTGGCTTTCTGGGAGGGGAACTTCAGTACTAAAATTTAAAAAATGGTATGCAAGTCCCAGATGACATTCAGCTGGGTCTCACATAACTGTCACGTGGATTCCAGCTGAATATTAGTTGAGACTCGCATAAGCTCTGGCAGCCATTGCCCTTTCTGTTAGCCAGAGATATAAAGTGCTGGTACCTGGACATGGGCCACGCTGAATATTGGGGGTAATCTATCCAGTGACAGCCAGCGTTTTTTTAAACACAGACCCTTGTCGGTTGAATATCAGCCGGAATAAGTCTAGTTGTGCATAAACAACGAGAAACGTTGTACCTATAAAAAAGTTAGGTTGTCAGCAAAAATCACTCTCACAATTTGGCAATCATGGTTCAGACAAAGAATGCAAAAATTATTCTGCTCCCACAAAAACTATTTTCATGGTCACTCCATCTTAGAATATAAACAAGATCAGGTGAGAGAGAGGACATAAAAGTGTAAAATATATCCAAATGTCTCAAAGTTATCAGGCATCTTTATGCTTTTTCCTATTTTGAAGCAGGGATAACAGAGCTCAGAATTTTTCCGATGCCTTTACCAACCTGGAATATACAGATTTCCAAAGCAGTACCCTGCTGTCCCTGCAATAACATGTGCCCCTCGGCCTGCACATTGTACATCCCGGATCCTGCCACCTGTGCCTGTTGTAGCACCACTGAAGGGAGCCACACCTAGAAGCAAACAGAAAGCCAAAGAAATGAGACAGTACAAATGAAAAAAATCTCTAATAGCCTTAGTCAAGCATCAATACAGGGACAGGAGATAAAATACAAGTATAAACATTCACCAATTAGCTCAGCTCTCAGTGTAATAAGTTTCTGAGACCTCAGAGAAGACAGCAACAAACATAATGGGGGTAATTATATAAAGGCATGTATGATTCAATGGGGGCAATTCTATCACTTGGGATCTCCAATTAGGCTTAACCGGCTATGTTTTTAGTGGCCAAAAAAACCTGGATATGGCCCCAGCATTGAATTTCCAGGTTCGCCACCCACTACGGGAGTTAGCCGGGTCATGGTCTGAATATCGGCTCCCTCTATAGAATACTAGCATAACCAGATCTTAATGAACCTAAGAGTAGATACTCAGTGATTTAAATGGCCAGAAATGGCTCCAGGCCATTTAAATCACTTAGCTAGGGATAACCAGGATATTGTTTAGTGTTTACTTTGTACTTGATATGTTGCCTTTCTAGACAAAATCAAAGCAGTTTACAATCACAATAAAACAGTAGGTCATAAAGGTAGAAAAGAACTACAGTATAATGATAGGACACATCAGAGAGGAAGAGGAAAAGAGAAAAAAAAATACATACATATACTGGAAAAGATGCCTCCGGCCAGCCAGGCCAGCCAGATTAGGGGATTCCAGAAAACAGAAACCAATGGTGTTACTTAAAAAGTAGAGTTAAGTCTGTCTTAAAGACTTGGGCTTGCTTAGACTTATTTTGTCAGGAACCTCGTAGCACTAATTGACCTTATGCATCCATGCTATTTGTTTAAAGGTATTGTCATGGAACGATGATAATAATGTTCTGAACTTTTATTTGCGCTTATTTCCTGTGGATTGTTGATACTGTTTGACTTTGTGTTTACTTTTATGTTATATGTTTTGAAAAACCCTTTAATAAAAATATGGGAAAAAAAGAAGTAGTCCGAGAAGAGTGCATAAGTGAGAAGGCAAACAGAGGTGTTCTGAACTGACTGGAGTATCTTTTGAAGGGAGGACAGAATAAATAATATTACAATAGTCTGGATAATAATACAATAGTCTGGTTTTGAAGACAAAAGAGCATAGAAGAGTGTGCCACAGGATTTATCATCGTGATACGGACATAGAGAGTGGATGGTATGGAAAGAGAAGAAATAGGACCTGGTAAAAGAGGAGACCTGGGAGCTAGAAGAGAGACCTATACTGAGATTGACACCAAGGTATTTCATACAGTTCTCCGGATGTAAAGGAAACCCCTGAATGGTAGGTGAAACAGAAGGAGATTTAGAACAGTTGAGTACCAAGTGATTGGTGCTAACCCATTGATCAATCAAATTCAAACAAGACTGTAGAGAGGAAAGGTCAGGTGAATAAGGATCAAGAGTGGACACCAGTAGAATATCATCTGCATAGATGTAGCAACATATATTGGATCCCTGAAGGAGAGTAGTCAGCGGGCTAAGAAAGATATTGAAAAGAAGAGGCGATAATACCGGGCCCTGAGGGACACCACAAAGAAGTGGGAGAAGGGCTGATTCTGAAGAAGGTGTTATAACCATACAGGTGCATTCAGATAGAAAAGAAGTGAACCAATGAAGTACAGTTCTAGAGTGCTGTTGAAAATGTCTGGTTAGCGCCTAAGCCGAAACTGGCTGCTTTGTGGGAATTCTGGGGGCGGTGTCAGCATTTAGCTGGTTAACTGCCGATATTCAACCCTTAACCAGATAGGATAACTGCATAAATAGGACCACATAAAACATGGTCCTGAAGCCTAAGTTGAAATGGCAACATCTAGTGGGTGCCCAGAGGCAAGGAGGATTGGGATTGTCAGATATGCGCGTATACAATCAAGCATGCCTGATGCGTCATCTAAGAGATTGGATTCTAGGCACTAGCACTTATACAGATATGGCTATGGAGAGGGCATATTTTTATCCTTAGCATGTGAATTACCTGTTACATGTGAAAAGGAAACAAATGCCTGAAAGGGTTAAACAGAGTGTGCTCCTAGGACCGATATGGCAGGTGTGGAGGGAGTTGCTGCCACAATGGAGACAGGACCCGTCCTGTAGTGCCCTTATGCCAATACAAGGTAATGATGCTTTTATGCCTGGAAGGAAAAATGTAGTTTTCCGCAGGCTTCAAGATAAGGGTGTCACATTGATAGAGAGCCTCATCCAAGAGGATGGCACACTGATTTCGGCAAGTAATTTCATGCATATATGTTCAGGGGGCCAAATGGGGGTCTTGGCAGATCATCAACTGTCCCATTATATACAGAGTCTCCCGCAGGCAGGACTTTCACTGAGCTTTGGCAGAAACCTGAGGGATTTCTTAGAGGGGGACGCAGCGGGGCAAGTATCCGTTTCCTGGTTCTGCAAGGAATTGGGGAAGGGACAACCAGCAAGAAAGGTGACTGAGGTAGCAGAACGATGGAGTCGGGATAGACACACACCAATTTCGGAGACATTTATAAGGAGGTCATTAGTAGAGATAACACTGGTCATCCAAGGAGCAGAACTCCAGGAATGCCAGTTCAGAGCGGTGCACAGAGCATACTTTTCACCGAAAAGGGCATTTCATGCAGGGATAATAAACACTGATCATTGTCAAAAATGTAGGCGGGGGGAGCGACCTTTGTTCATTGCATGTGGCAGTGTAGGCATATCAACTTATTCTGGCAGAGGATAAGGCAATTTCTAAGTCAGGTATTAGGACACCAGGTGATCCTCACTTTTGAAAGAATGATGCTTAATCTCGTGGGGCAATGGGGAGTGGGTAAAAGGGGAGAACGAATACTGGTAAGTAAGTCATGCATAGTAGGAAAGAAATGTATTCTTAATCATTGGATGTCGGACATGCCTCCCTCATACTGGTACTGGAGGAACAAGCTTCACCAACTCATGGTATGGGAATCCAGAGAAGCGAGGGTTTCGCCAAAGAGACAGGAACGATTCCTAGCAGTCTGGATGTCATATCTTAATAAAGTATCTCCTAGAGCTCGCAGTCAAATTCTGAATAGGCTGCCATGGGGCAGTAAGGGGGATAGGGAATAATCTGGTATGGGCAAGTATGCAGAACTCCAAAGGTGGACGATTAATCCAAGGAAGGGGGTGGGTGGGATGGGGGAGGGGTCTGTAGAGGAGATGAGTATGGGTTAAGTGCTGGTATACAAATTATTTGCAATGTTACACAATAGGCAATATTAGTACAAAAGGGGGGAAAGTTAGGTAATTTACAAATGAAAACACAAACATTTGGTTTATAGGAACAAAGTTTTGAGGGAGGGTGGGGAGAAAATTAAAACACTTTGATAATAGAAGTTCACGACTTATTCTTATGCGTATGTTATGTTATGTAAATTATCATATATGGAATTTGTTGTTTCTGTATAACATGCTGATTCAATAAAAATTGTTGAAAGTAAACATGGTCCTGTCTTTATGTGTTTTATCATAGCTGGTAAACTGCTGAACATTGCACTTAACCGGCCATGTTGTAACTGCAAATTCCCAGACATTCAATGCTGGTGCCAGAAAATGGCCTGGCATTGAATATTTAGCCATAAGGGCAGTGCAGGACAAAAAAAAAAAAAACCCTCTTGACCGCCACCAGCTAAATATCCACCCCAAATATTTAGGTGTTGTGCTCAGTCCAGTCACAGAGCTGGTATAAGTGTGAGCACTTAAGTCCGGCAGGGAATAAGCAGGTTATAAGTGTCAAATTAGATTACATTAGATTAGTATTCTAAGCATTTATGGTGAATAACATGCAAAGAAATGTGAGCACCTAGTTATAGAATTGCCCCATACATATAATATTACCCTCCCCTCAACCCAATGTAGAAGTATGCATGGTAAACTAACCTCAATCCTCATTGGCAGGCTCTCTTAACGCAGGAGTCCCCGTGCATGCTTGGAACAGTATATATTTGAAATTAGCCAGGGGTAGCAGGGCCAAGAGGGGGAGGGGAGCAAGACTCCCTAGACCCAGCCTCCAAGGGGGGCCTGGCACCAAGGTCTGTCTCTCTCCAATGGCATAGCCACAGGTGGGCCTGGGCCCATCCACTTTGGGGTCAGGCCCACCCAAAATCAGTGCTCCGTAGGTGTGGCTGGCAGGGATCTGCAAGCCCCGACAGAAGATCTTTCCTCCTATTTGTTTTAAAAGTATTCCATGTAACTTCCTTAAGTGTCCCCTAGTCTTTGTACTTTTGCAACAAGTAAAAACATCGATTCACTTCTACTCATTCTACACCACTCAGAATTTTGTAGACCTCAATCATATCCCCCCTTATCCATCTCTTTTCCAAGCTGAAGAGTCCTAACCGCTTTAGCCTTTCCTCATATGAGAGGAGTTCCACTCCCTTTATTATTTTGGTCGCCTTCTGTTGAACCTTTTCTAATTCTACTATATCTTTTTTGAGATACAGCGACCAGAACTGAACGCAATACTCAAGGTGAGGTCGCACCATAGAGCAATAAAGAGGCATTATGGTATTTTCGGTCTTATTCACCATCCCTTTCTTAATAATTCCTAGCATCCTGTTTGCTTTTTTTGGCTGCTACCGCACACCGAGCAGAAGATTTCAGTGTATTATCTACAACAACACCTAGATCTTTTTCTTTGGTGCTGACCCCCAATGTGGACCCTAGCAATAGCATCAGGTAACTATGTGCATCACTTTGCATTTGTCCACATTAAATTTCATCTGCCATTTGGATGCCCAGACTTAGGTGGCAGTGCCCGAGGCTCTAGGGGGCCCAGAGGCTCTTCCCCCCCCCCCCCCCCAAGCCTCAGTGGGCCCTCCCCGGTCACATCTTGAGGGGCTCTGATGGTCTAGTGGCCTCTGTGGGGACAGGAAAAAACAACACTCTTTCCTGCCCGCTGCCGCTATTCTGCCTGGCACTACCATGTTTTAAAAATGGCCACCGAGACTCCCTACAGCAGTTTAGTAGAGTGGGTGTTGAGAACTGTGAGACTACCGTGGGAAGTCTCGGCACCCATTTTGAAAGCACAGCAGAACCGGGCAGAATAGCAGCAGCGGGCAGGAAGGAGTGCTGTTCTTTCCTGGCCCCGCAGAGGTCACTAGACCCCCAGTGCCCTTCAAGTTAGAACCGGGGAGGGCCCGCTGAGGCTTGAGGGGGAGAGCCTCTGGGCCCCCTAGAGCCTCTGAGCCTCGGGCACTGCCTGGTTGCCCAAATGGTCAGTCCAAGTTTATTGATAAATTTAATATACCACCTAAGACTGGGCATCCAAATGGCAGATGAAATTTAATGTGAACAAATGTGTGTGTGTGGGGGGGGGGGGGGGGCAGCTGCAGCGGTAGGGGGGCTGTAGTGTGTAGAAGGGGAGTGGCAGCGGGCAGTGGCCAAGGGGTGCCTCGATTACTGTCAGTCTGCCCCTGGCCTACATGCTATTATATAACGCTGTGCACACAAAGTGTCTCACTTGCAACCCAAAAGGGAGCATGCCCATGGGAGGGGCATGAGCAGGCTAGGGGTGTTCCAAGTGTTTAGGCGCACTGTTAATTGCATACCAGGTTGTGCGCTCAACTTGTACACCAGAATTTACACCAGGTTTCAGCAGGCATAAGTCTTGGTGCCCAAAGTTGGACACGAGAAAGCGCGCTATGCGCTAGTCTATAAAAAGTGCTTAGCTTGGAGCACTCGTTACAGAACAGTGCTTGGTACTGATTTTTTCCAGCACATATTTTTGAGTGCCATTTATAGAGTGTCCCCCAATGTGTATATGAGTTTCAGAATTGCAGCAATACAGGGAGAGATCTGAATTTTAGATTTAAATTACTTGCCTTTCCAAATTCAAACTCAAAACTAGTTACAAATTGAGGTACAGTTGATACATCCCTTCCCAATAGGGCTTTCAAGCTATGGGCCTCAATTTCTAACCTACATTATGTGCTTAGGGAAAAAAAAAAGCCCCAGTGATAAAAATAGTGCTTACATTAAATAATGCATGTTAACAGGTCAATGTAAATGAGGCTTTAAGTTTGCGTCTAGAACACAAGGAGCAATAGGATTAGTAGGATTCAAACCCTAGCTCCCCTGATTCTTAGCCTGGTGCTCTAAGCAAAAGGCTACACTTACATTTCCAAAGGCAAGAAACAAGTCTCTGATGATTTCAGCCTGTCGCTGAAATCTGAAAGCAGATGACATGGGCTGCCTTCCTGCACAAGAAAAGTTGAGCTCACCAGTTGGGAAGTTGTGCGTCTCTGCAGTGAAAATAACATGTCGTTTGGATGAGCGTTTTTCATAGGAACCAGCTCGGGATGGGTCCCTGGGAAAGAGTGACTGGACCTCCCTTCCCTGAATACCACTGCAAAGAGAAATGGGAATAGCCAATCAGAGAGAAGCTTGATGTACCATCAGGCTATATATCTTCTACATAATCCCTCAGAGACATTCTCTCCAGGATTCCATAAATGGCGACTAAGTTTGAGCATGCAAATTAACTGCATAACGAGCCAATCAGCGCCAATTGGCTGCTAAGAACCAATTATTGGCGTTAATTGGCCTTAATTAGGATTTACGCACAGATCATATTCTATAACAATCCGCACGCACATAAATTCAAGGGGGTGTGACCAGGAGAGAATTTATGCATTTACAAATAGATTTGACTCTAACCACACCTAATTTAGGTGCCGGCGTTTAGCAGGCATAATTGTCAGCACTTATGGTGTATGCACTGAGCGCTACTCTATAAAGGATGCGTATCCTTTATAGAAAAGCGCTCAGTACTTAATTATTTCAGTGCCATTTATTGAAACTACCCCTCTATATCCACTTTTTTTTTAAAAGATTTACACTTTAAAATTTATGCTATCTGAAAATTTTCAGCAATTCCCATTGTGGCTGGCCATATTGGTAAAGCACCAATAATGAAATCATACACTCCTTTTGCCCCACTGGACTTTATGATGAGTAATGCCACCAGTGACCAGCTTGTCAAATAGGACTACACTCATAACTTCAAACACGGTAGAAATAGAAAAAAGACATTCCCAACTTAATTGGAAACCATGCAGGGAGCAGGCCTCAACCCTCAGTCCAGGAGCTGCACTGTATACCACCTTCCACCTGCTGGAGAAGAAAAATAGCGAAGTGTGGAAGCTGCACAGTTTCCTTATAGGGCAGAGAACACTTCTGTATTTTCTATCTTCACCTGCTGGCTGATGGACGCAACACCTGAGCTTCGACTGATCTGGTCAGGTTACTAAGGAATACACAGTTCTGCTCCACTGACAGTGCCCAGACTGAGGCCCAGATGCACTACCTCCATGCTAAAAGCCCTTCCCTTCCCAATCCCCAGTTGCTGCTTATTGATTTTGAAAACAGCGGGCATGCATGAAGGAAACTGCATGCAAATGAGTTGCTTGCTGTCAGCCCATTTGCAAGTGATTTCCTTTCAGCCAGTTGGTCAGCTGAGCATGAGCAGAGAAACCAAATGTTAAGCGTGGTTGCTCTGCGCATGCCACAGATGCCTTCATACACGCAGACAAGTTGCATGTATAAGTCATCTACAGCCTTTTTATTTGCGTTGATTCTGCCTGCCTTGAAGTGCCTGCCTGCTTGCCTGCCAATCACAGCACGTTTAGCTAAACATGCTGTGACTGGCTGAGAGAGACCAGCTAGAACGGCTGGAGCAGAGGGCTTTGGGAGTGGCTGGCTCCAAGTTGCAGATTCATTTTCACTTGTTCTGAATGTCAGCTCCAGCTGACACAGCTTCCCTTACAAAGGAGGGGAGAGACAGCCAGGAAAGAGGCTGCAGCAGACAGGAATCTCCAGACAGCTGGCTGAAATTTCCTCCATTGCATTGTTCATCACCCCACATCCTTTGCCCTAAAAGAAAAATCTGCTATTTCAAGCTGCCGGCCATTGGGAGGAGCAAAACCCGGAAGATCAGCTTCCTTGCACCAGCAATGGATGGTCTGCAGCTCACAGCAGCTCATTAACGAGAGCTGCAGACCTCCCATTAGATTTTCCACGGTAAAAGTAGGGACTGCTTTTGTGCAAGGGGTCAGAAAATGGCTGTACATTGCCTTACATGCACATTATAATATTAATTAACTCATTACAATAACTTTGCATTCCGTTTTCATTATCTGCTACCGCGACAGGAAAATGGCTCGTCTTGGAGAACCCTTTTGTGAATGTCTCGTTTTACTACTTGCTCGCTAAACCGGATAGAACTACTTTAAAAACCACGTTGCTGGCTCGTTAGGTTTTCTGCATCTGGGCCTGAATGCAGTTACATCTTGGATGTGACAGCAAGCCAGTAGGAGATTGCTGAAGTCTTGCTAAGTCAAGGGTAGGCTAGAATGTGTGACTAAGGTTAGGAATGACTGATTGCAACTGTGCTGTGGGAGCAAACTAAGCCGTTTTGTTTGGGCAGGGTGGAGGAGTGCTGCTGAGCAGCCCCATGCCTTCACTTTCTTGTCCTTTTGTCAGAAGGGAGATACATTCTTTTTCAAATAAGCTTTTGTGGTCATCCCTTATGGTCTATTGTTTGTGTTTTATTACTATCAATGCTGTTATTTAATCCATCCTAAGTTCCATTTGCTGAACTGGTGGAATTTAAGACATGAAAATAAACATGTTGCCTCACCAATTATAAATAGGATGAGTTTTCTCCTGTGCTAAAAAGTTCTTCCATTTTTAGCAGGCTGCCATAGTAATTACATGAAGCCAGTGAAATGCAGAGCATATCCATGCTTTGCACAACATTACCTTCTTGATCGGGGCAAAAAAAGTCAATTTAAATGTAGGTTTGAAAAGATACTTATGGTAACCTTTCAGACTCAAAGCACCTTATTACTTTGACAACATACATAAACTCTCTTACCATACGCGTAGTTTGACTGTTTCATTTGGGGGGGGGGGCAAAGAATGGGCAGAGCATATTAGCATATCATTTGCATATATACATATGCAAATGAATATGCTAGTATGGAGGAAGGAATTGAAATTTACAGGCAAAATATCACAGATGCACATTTCAAAAAGCTGACACATTTCAATTAATAAATTATGAATAAAATACTTTTATCTACCTTTGTTGTCTGATCATTTAGTTTTTCTATTCACTTTGGTCCCAGTGTCTTCTGTTTTATGCAGTGTCTTCTTTCCAGTAGGCTTCCCTCTGCTCCCCACCCTCCCAGTCCCATCCATCTCTTGCTCCTTCCCTCTGCTCCCCACCCCTCCCAGTCCCATCCATCTTCTGTTCCTTCCCTCTGCTCACCATCCCTCTGTCCCATCCATCTTCTGATCCTTCCCTCTGCTGTGCCTGACCTCTCCCAATCCCATCCATCTCCTGGTCCATCCCTCTGCTCCCCACCCCTCGCAGTCCCATCCATCTCTTGCTCCTTCCCTCTGCTCCCCACCCCTCCCAGTCCCAACCATCTCTTGCTCCTTCCCTCTGCTCCCCACCTCTCCCAGTCCCATCCATCTTCTGTTCCTTCCCTCTGCTCACCATCCCTCCATCCCATCCATCTTCTGCTCCTTCCCTCTGCTGTGCCTGACCTCTCCCAATCCCATCCATCTCCTGGTCCATCCCTCTGCTCCCCACCCCTCCCAGTCCCATCCATCTCTTGCTCCTTCCCTCTGCTCCCCACCCCTCCCAGTACCATCCATCTTCCCTCTGCTCCCCCCCCCCCCCGCGAGGTCCAAGATGGTGACTCCGTTTACCCCCTCTCTTCCTCCCTCCCTCCGGCGCAGGCAACAGTCTTCAGCTTTTTCAGCGTTCCTGGCAGCGGTAGCGATGTACACGCTGCCGTCGGTCTGCCCCAGAAGCCTTCTCTTCAAGTTCCTGTTCCCACCTATGCGGGAACAGGAACTTGAAGAGAAGGCTTTGGGGCAGAGCCGAAGGCAGCGTGTACATCGCTACCGCTGCCAGGAATGCTGAAAAAGACTGCTGCCTGTGCCGGAGGGAGGGAGGAAGAGAGAGGGGTAGACGGACACGCTCCTCTCCGTCCGCTTGGCTTCCCTGCCCTCTCTGTCTGCGTCCCGCCTTCCTCTGATGTCAGAGGAAGGCGGGACACAGACAGAGAGGGCAGGGAAGCCAAGCGGATAGAGATGAGCGCGTGCCTGCATGTGTTTTTTTTTTTAAACTAATGGCGCGGCGGCGCCTCGTCGTCGTTTGGGGGGCTCACCCCCCCCCAGTCTACGCCTATGCTCTCTTACCAATAGAGATACAGGCCTGATTGGTCAGCAGTAACGCTAAAGAGATTCAGACTAGATTTGAAGGCCTGGACTCCTGATCGTTTGGCTCTTCATAGCAGAGAAAACTCCAGAGCCACCACCGCATCCCTTAAGAAAAGCTACCTGCTGCTTCACAACAATGCTTACTGCTCAACACAAAAGCAGGCATCTAATGGGCTCCAAAGTCTGTGCATCAGCCATAATGCTATTATTGTAATTACCAGACTTAAGAAATGGGGTGAAATTAGTTAGGTGAAAAAATATACACCCTGTGAATGAAGGCTTACAGGAACCCAAAAGGTATTCTGAAGCTGGTTACCCACACTGGGCAGCAGAAAGACAATAGGCAAGAAAGACAAATTTTTTTTTAAAGTTTGAATTGGCCCAAGTGAGAACAGAAGAGGCAGAAATGACAAGAATGAGGAAGGGAGAAAGGTACAGATGGAACAGTTATGACAGCTGTATTACCTGCTGTTGTCACAGAACTTGATGACATTGTTAGGGTTGCTGCTCTCTTGGGTTTTCATGATCATACTGAAGAGGGACTCGGCCTTTTCTTCTCCATCCACCTTCATGCAGCCTTTGAAAAACCAGTGTCGGCTATGCTCACTGAAAATAGGAGGAACACAGAGAAACAGATAAAGGATTCCAGTGTCAAACCCAAAGGAGTCTCTGAAAACCATATCCACAGGTGGGGTGGGGAAAGGGGGAAATGGGACTTGATATACCGCATTTCTATGGTATTTTGCAACTACATTCAAAGCGGTTTACATATATACAGGTATTTATTTTGTACCTGGGGCAATGGAGGGTTACGTGACTTGCCCACAGTCACAAGGAGCTACAGAGGGATTCGAACCCAGTTCCCCAGGATCAAAGTCCACTGAACTAACCACTAGGCTACTCCTCCACTCCCAATACATGGCAGTAAGCCATGTGAAAAGGAAATAAAATATGTCAGGGACCAGGCATGGAGAAGTACAAACTACACCCCCTTAAATATTCCTATTCCACCTTCCAGCATTCTAGCAACCCAATAGTTCCAGAGAGATAATGGTGAATTGAGAGAATCCCTGTATGCACACCCTAAACCTTATCAGAACCTGTACCTAGACCACCAAGACTACATGAGCAAAGAATCCAGTCCTTCAGAGAAAAATGTTATGTTCAAAAAGTATGAAAGTAGAGTAAATCAGAAACTCTATGGAACTTTGTGCTTTCAACATATGCATCCACGTTACAATGAGACACAGTTCTTTACCTATATCTTCTGTCAAGGTAGCTCAGTTATTATGTACAAGAAAACTTGCATTGCCTTGTATCTTTCCAAATATCTGGAACGTCTTGCCCAAGTATATTTGTATGGCTCAGGATTATGTGCCATTCTGTTGCTTCTTTACTACTTGTTTCATTTTTTTTAGACAGGCTTTCCAAAAATGCCAATGAAAAATTATGTCATATCACATCATTTTCTCTTTTAGTCACAGCAGATGAATCCAGAAACCGTGGGTTGTGATAATTTACCAGCAGGTGGAGATAGAGAACACTGATTTGCACTATGCCTAATAATAAATGCTTCCTAGCCAGTCAGTATATCTCCTTACTACTACTACTACTTATCATTTCTATAGTGCTACGCAGAAGGAGAATATGTAAGTCCAGAAATGTCCCTTCCTCACAGAAATGCAATACAGGTAGCAGAACAGAATCCGAGCATCTAACCTAAAAGGAAACGGTTTAAAGAAACCAACTTCCCTCAAAACCTTGCAGCAAAACTCACCAGAAAAATACCCTACAGCAGCAGAAGTAAACTGAAAAAGGATGGGACTCTGGATTCATATGCTGCAACTCAAAGAAAGAAAATTATCAGGTTAAGACATAATTTTTCGTTCCTTACCGTCAACAGCAGATGAATCCAGAGACCTGTGGGATATAGCAAAGCAGTATCTAACCGGGGGGGGGGGGGGGGGGGGGGGGGGGTAGATGCAAGCCCATCCGAAAGGACCACAGAACCGAAGGTACCGGGCTGCAACATCTACATGATAGTATCTGACAAAGGAGTGAGAGGACAACCAAGTCACTGCCCTGCAAATCTCATCAAGAGAGGAAACCCGGGTCTCCGCCGATGCCAAAGCCCATGTAGAATGCGCCCGCAAATGGGCCAGACGGTTATGCAGCAAGTCAATGATCCAAAATACAAAAGCAAGTCTATATCTGAATAGCTGAGCAGAAACAGAATTAAAGTTTTGGATTGGTCTAGTCAAAGTTGTCTATTATCATTACAGCTATGAGCTTTGGTTCAAGGCCTGACTTTGGTTCAGGATCTAAAATGAGAAAAAAACCTTACAAGCCCATGACTCTTAACCTGAACTTCAGTGTGACTGCAGAACTCATGATCTGTTGTGACGTTTTCATGCAGCAGAATGAGGAACTGGTGTAAGTGGAAAAACAGAGTAACATCGTTTAGCAACATGGTGGTCACAGATGTTTTAGTGAAAACCAGAACAAGATAACTCCTCAGGAAGATGACTTAGTCTTCCAGGAACAGCTGGTCTATTATTAGCTTTTCCAGTAAATACTAACCCACTCATTACCATAGCCAAACAGTGTTAACTATGACATTAACATAGATCCAATGAGGTGTGCTTACTGTCATATTATCTGTATCCTGAATGGACATATAAAAATGAGTGTACTTCCTACTTCAATGGAGAGAGACAGTCACAGCCAGTACCTTTGTGCAAGCAGGGCTGCTCTCCCATGAGAAACCAATCAATTGGCAAGTAATCCTATTGCTTTCTCATGAGTAGCCTTGAGTCTTTTATATCTGCAAATTGGCTTTAGCTGGTAATCTGGGGTGAGGGCAAAAAAGACCCTAAATAAAACATTAGAGACTCCAACACAGAGAACACCTATGTGTAGCTGTAGAACTGTATTCCCATAAGCAATTGATTATACATATACTTGGAGAATAATAAATAAAAGTATTTGATTGTGGAGGAGTAGCCAAGTGGTTAGTGCAGTGGACTTTGATCCTGGGGAACTGAGTTTGATTCCCACTGCAGCTCCTTGTGACTCTGGGCAAGTCACTTAACCTTCCATTGCCCCTGGTACAAAATAAGTACCTGAATATATGTAAACCGCTTTGAATGTAGTTGCAAAAACCTCAGAAAGGCGGTATATCAAGTCCCATTTCCCTTTCCCCCTATATATAATTTGGAGTCTCAGATATAGCAGTACTCTTGTATAGCAATGTTCTGTACTCCCAGTGAGATCTGCTAATTGTACAAATACTTGGTAAGTTCAGGAGCCGACAAGAGAAGGAAAAATACTAGACTTAGTCCTTAGTGGTGCTCATGATCTAGTGCAGGGGGTAACGATACGAGGGCCGCTTGATAACAGTGATCATAATATGATCGGTTTTGATATTGGCATTGAAGGAAGTGAAACTAGGAAATCAAGTACGCTAGCGTTTAACTATAGAAAAGGTGATTACGACAAAATGAGAAAAATGGTGAAAAAAAGACTGAAAGGAGCAGCTCGCAGAGTAAAAAACTTGCATCAGGCGTGGATGCTGTTTAAAAACACCATCCTGGAGGTTCAGGACAAATATATTCCACGTATTAGAAAAAAGGGAAAAAAGACTAAACGTCAGCCAGCGTGGCTAAACAGTAAGATAAAGGAAATCATTAGAGCCAAAAAACAATCCTTCAGAAAGTGGAGAAGAGAACCAACTGAAAGTAACAGGATAGATCATAAGGAATGCCAAGCCAAATGCAAAGCGGAGATAAGGAGGGCAAAAAAGGACTTTGAGAAGAAATTAGCGTTGGAAGCAAAAATACATAGTAAAAATTTTTTTAGATACATTAAAAGCAGGAAACCGGCCAAAGAGTCGGTTGGGCCGCTGGACGAAAATGGTGTTAAAGGGGCGATCAAGGAGGACAAAGCCGTAGCGGAGAAATTAAATGAATTCTTTGCTTCGGTCTTCACCGAGGAGGATTTGGGGGGGACACCGGTGCCGGAAAGAATATTTGAAGCGGGGGAGTCGGAGAAACTAAACAAATTCTCTGTAACCTTGGAGGATGTAATGGGTCAGTTCAGCAAGCTGAAGAGTAGTAAATCACCGGGACCTGATGGTATTCATCCCAGAGTATTAATAGAACTAAAAAATGAACTTGCGGAGCTACTGTTAGAAATATGCAATCTGTCCCTAAAATCGAGTGTAGTACCGGAAGACTGGAGGGTAGCCAATGTTACTCCGATTTTTAAGAAGGGTTCCAGAGGAGATCCGGGAAATTATAGACCGGTGAGTCTGACGTCGGTGCCGGGCAAGATGGTGGAGGCTATTATTAAGAATAAAATTGCAGAGCATATACAAAAACATGGACTGATGAGACAAAGTCAGCACGGATTTAGTGAAGGGAAGTCTTGCCTCACCAATCTAATGCATTTTTTTGAGGGGGTAAGCAAACATGTGGACAATGGGGAGCCGGTTGATATTGTATATCTGGATTTTCAGAAGGCGTTTGACAAAGTGCCGCACGAAAGACTCCTGAAGAAATTGCAGAGTCATGGAATCGGAGGTAGGGTATTATTATGGATTAAGAACTGGTTGAAAGATAGGAAGCAGAGAGTAGGATTGCGTGGCCAGTATTCTCAGTGGAGGAGGGTAGTTAGTGGGGTCCCGCAGGGGTCTGTGCTGGGTCCGTTGCTTTTAATGTATTTATAAATGACCTAGAGATGGGAATAACTAGTGAGGTAATTAAATTCGCCGATGACACAAAATTATTCAGGGTCGTCAAGTCGCAGGAGGAATGTGAACGATTACAGGAGGACCTTGCGAGACTGGGAGAATGGGCGTGCAAGTGGCAGATGAAGTTCAATGTTGACAAGTGCAAAGTGATGCATGTGGGTAAGAGGAACCCGAATTATAGCTACGTCTTGCAAGGTTCCGCGTTAGGAGTTACGGATCAAGAAAGGGATCTGGGTGTCGTCGTCGATGATACGCTGAAACCTTCTGCTCAGTGTGCTGCTGCGGCTAGGAAAGCGAATAGAATGTTGGGTGTTATTAGGAAGGGTATGGAGTCCAGGTGTGCGGATGTTATAATGCCGTTGTATCGCTCCATGGTGCGACCGCACCTGGAGTATTGTGTTCAGTACTGGTCTCCGTATCTCAAAAAAGATATAGTAGAATTGGAAAAGGTACAGCGAAGGGCGACGAAAATGATAGTGGGGATGGGACGACTTTCCTATGAAGAGAGGCTGAGAAGGCTAGGGCTTTTCAGCTTGGAGAAGAGACGGCTGAGGGGAGATATGATAGAAGTGTATAAAATAATGAGTGGAATGGATCGGGTGGATGTGAAGCGACTGTTCACGCTATCCAAAAATACTAGGACTAGAGGGCATGAGTTGAAGCTACAGTGTGGTAAATTTAAAACGAATCGGAGAAAATTTTTCTTCACCCAACGTGTAATTAGACTCTGGAATTCGTTGCCGGAGAACGTGGTACGGGCGGTTAGCTTGACGGAGTTTAAAAAGGGGTTAGATAGATTCCTAAAGGACAAGTCCATAGACCGCTATTAAATGGACTTGGAAAAATTCCGCATTTTTAGGTATAACTTGTCTGGAATGTTTTTACGTTTGGGGAGCGTGCCAGGTGCCCTTGACCTGGATTGGCCACTGTCGGTGACAGGATGCTGGGCTAGATGGACCTTTGGTCTTTCCCAGTATGGCACTACTTATGTACTTATGTACTTATAAGGTATCTAATTAAACTCCTAACTGCTGCAGCCTTGGGTGATTTATTTCTTCCTAGGTATTGGTGGGTGAATCACCATATGGGGAAGGATAAATGCACCCTAAAAAATAAAAAGTCCTGACTTGAATCCAATAGTGATGCTGTGGCAGGACCTGAAACAAGCAGTTCATGCATGAAAACCTACGAATGTGTCTGAATTAAAACAGTTCTGCAAAGAAGAGCGGGCTAAGGTTCCTCAACAGCAATGCAAAAGACTGAAGCAACAACAGAGTTCAGCTGCTTCCTAGGAAGCTGATACTTCAAAGGGTCTCAGACCCTCAGCAAGCCACTGTCCACATAATTAACACTCCATTGTTAACTGCTCCCAAGACAAACCATCTTTAGCTATACCCTTAAACTATACAAGTCTTCGTGCAGTGAATCCCTAACAAAGAAAAACAATATTTCTGACTTAAATGAGACTGTTTAAGTGAATTTAGAAAAAAAGAGTTAAACAGAAAATTGACTCAATATTTTGTACTGAATAAAGATAACCAAGGTTAACATATCAAGACCCAAGTTTTGTGGAGATTTAAAAACAGTACTGTATTAGAAATTTCCCTGGCTACATTCCAAGGTGTGCTTCAAGCACAGGCAGCTCCTTGTGACTCTGGGCAAGTCACTTAGCCCTCCATTGCCCCATGTAAGCCGTATTGAGCCTGCCATGAGTGGGAAAGCGCGGGGTACAAATGTAACAAAAAATAAAAAAATTTAAAAAATGACGCCCCTTTGTCTTACAAATACCTGAACTGCTCAGATAACCACCTCCCCCCTCCATTGTCTGCAGTAATTCCAATCCTGCAACTTGAATAAGATAATTATCTGGATTTGTGACCAAGAGAGCTACAAGTTGGCCTGCTGCCCTAAACTCTCCCTTCAAAGCTGCATGACTGACTATGGAAGAACGGCAGCCTGATACAGGAGCCCAAGGAGTGCTTACAAATACCTATCCTGCTCAGCTCTGTACTTATAACTATACCTCAAACAGCAAATAAAATAAATTAACAACTCTATAACAGAAGAGCTACACTGTGGCCTCTTGCCCGATCTAAACTCCCCCTACTGCTGTAGGACAGACTATGGAAGAATGGCAGATTAAATGAGGAACCCTACCTAATTATAGTGAGTATTAGCATCATTTTGAAGCCTACCACATTGGCACATCCACACCTCCCCACCTTATGAGCACCTGAAACACCATGAACTCTCCTCGCCATCGGTGGCATCTACCTTCATGGAGGTCTCCATTATGAAGTCTTTAACAGCGCACATTTAGGACTGATAAGGACAATACCACGGCTTTACCTTTTCTCTTCCCCATTCTCTGGGGAGCGCACCTACTTCTTCAGGTATTCTGGCGTAAAACAGGAACTCAACTAACGTACGTCCTCCCTCAACGCCATCTTGGATCCTCCAGTTTGGGACACTCTTTGTCTGGTTTCTCCTCAGAGGCCGGTCTGATATGGGTAACCCTACAGCATAGCCCTCAGAGTCATTGAAACACTGAAGCCCCTCCACTCCGACAAGGTGGTGTCCCTTCGGAGGGGCACATCGGGCAGCAGCCTACCAGATAACTTAGGCCCAGATGCATCAACCATACGTAAAAAAATCTAAAACGTAAAAGTGCTTACCGAATTTTAAAAAATGAAGAATGCATCAAAAAAACAAGTCGCACATGTTCGGTGCGGTATTGTAAAGTACAATGCATTACAGATTCATTAAACTGGTGTAATCTCACAGAGGTGAGAGGCGCTGCGTGGGCCCGGTGAGGCGGAGGGGGTGGGGTCCGGTGGAGGGGGGAGCGGCGGTGACAACCTCAGGGAGGCGGAGCATGGGGGCGGAGGATGGCGGGAGGCGGAGCTGTAGGAGAAAGTAGAGCGAAAGGGAGGGGGTCGGGGCTGCTAAAATCTTGATTTTTTAATGCAGGGGGAAGCGGGGAGCAGCAGGGACTTCGGTGGGGGGGGGCGGCAAGGCCGTCCATACAGGACACTCCTGACGAGCGCCTTTGCCCCCTCCCGATCCTTTTTTGATTTTGTTTTCATTTTCTATTTTATACAGAGGGAAGCGGGGAGCCGCGTGTTTGTGTTGTTTATCTCACTTTTCTTTTTAAACATGCCAGCTTGGATTTTTATGCTGTAGGGGGAAGCGGGGAGATGACAGCTCAGGCCTTAACCACAGCTCTGACCGCATGTTAAATTTATCACAGTAAATGATTCAGTGCAATCGTTGGTATGGTTAGTGCATCCCGAATTGTCCACATTTCAATGGTAGTTACTTGTTTGCATTCTGTTTTCGTTAGCTGCTAGCGTCGTCGGAAAATGGCCTTTAATGCATGCTACGGTTGAAAATTTCTTCGTTAAAGGGTCGTTAAGGTTTAGTGCATCTGGGCCTTAGTGCCTAATCCTTTACCCGTAATCTATAACCCGTCTAGAAAACCCTGTACTAAGAAACACCCTAATTGTAATGTCAGATATCTGCCAAGCAATGCCAATATATACCGTCAGAACACTTCTGTGGTTACAGACCAGAACCAAATGGCTAACATTCAAAGGCCTAAATAACTTTGCTACCTTTTGCAATTATCCAAACAATTCTCCCCCTTGGAACACAAGTCTCAACTCATTCCTGTCCCCGCCATTTACATCAATGCCAGGTCTGTGGGAAACAAGGCTCTCTTACTCAGGGATATGCTAGAATCTTCAGATCTGGGCTTTCTGTTTATCTCACAGAAGTTGATAGTCCGATACTGCACCACATCTATCCATCCAGTTATGGTATTTTTCATTCTCCAAGACAGGGTAAAAAAGGAGGCGGACTTGCTCTTATCTTTAAGAGTTTTTTCCATATGTCTTTAGTTAGATCTGGGGAGCTTGGTCCAAGGCAGAACCTCTAGTTGAAGAGATTACATCATCTGCCATATCACAATTTTCAAGGATTATTTTCCTGGGAGATTTAAACCTACACAGAAAATAATGCAGACACTGATGTCCACAACTTCAAATCATTCCTGAAGGACTGCGAACTAACTACATTCTCCGAGGGTGCAACTCATGAAAAAGGCCATATATTTGACTTCATGACTTCCTATCCTAATAACTTGATTAGTTCTTTCAAATGGAAGCCAGTACCATGGTCTGACCACTTCCAACTGGATTTCACCATTGATATCTGTATGTCAAGCTTAACCAGACACAAGTCATCCAAACTCATCTCCACCAGAGGTAAAATCAACAAGGACAATTTTTGGTCTCAGCTAACAGATTCCTTAACTACCACATCTCCTACACATGGTTCGATCAAATCCCGCTGGGACACCAAGGTGAAAGCCATTCTAGACAAAATTGCTCCATTTACCACTAAAAACATCAAGACATCCAGAAATTCGCCATGGTTTACAGAGGAACTATCCATCCTAAAAAAAGAATGTTGACAACTTGAAAAGCAATGGAGAAAGAACAAAGATACCACTGATAAGTCCAAATGGAAGTCAGCCTTCCAATGCTACAAAAAGAAGGTAGCAGACTCAAAACGCCAATACTATAGCAGCCTAATAGGTCAAGATTATCTTGACAACAAAAAACTTTTCTCCTTAGTTAAAACACTAGCTTCCAATAATAAAGATGAACATTCACAGAAAACATGTCCCACCGCCCAAGACCTAGCTGATCATTTTGCTAACAAGATCTTCCAAAGTAGGTCTGAACTATCTAAAGTTACACCAACAGAGGAAAATAGTCCAACCTGTAGTTCAGCCTTAATCGCCGGAGATCCTACAACCCAAGGACTCAAAACTGATCAAAACTGAGAATCTTTTCAACCACTAACAGCTGAAAATGTAAGATCAATGCTGTTGAAATGCTCCCGAGCTAACTGCTCCCTGAATCAATGCCAAAACACCTACTCAAATCCATCCCTATGGAAGCAGTAAACTGGTTACTCTATAATCTCAATGAGCTGTTAAAAACTGGCTGTCTTCCTCCTGATATGGGCAAAATTGTTCTCACTCCACTACTGAAGGGATCTAGGCTAGACGTAACATCGCCTGCAAACTACCGTCCAGTGGCAAGCATATCCCTTTTTGCTAAAGTATTAGAAACCTACATTAGTAAACATCTCTCTTTATATCTGGAAAAATTATCTATTTTACACTGGCCACTAGCTGGATTCAGATCGTCACATAGTATGGAAACATTGCTGTTAGTTCTAACTACACATGTCAAACAACACTTATGCAAAGGCAACCAAGTAATTCTCCAATTTGATATATCAGCAATGTTCAATGTGGTTGACCACACATTGCTACTCAAACATCTGGTTAAGATAGGAATAACAGAGACTGTGTTCAAATAGTTCAGCGAATTCCTTCCAAATCAAAGCTATTCTGTCAAGGAAAACAACCAACCTTCCAACTTCTGGCCTCCTAACTGTAGGGTCCTGCAGGGATCTCCCCTCTCACCTATCCTGTTCAATCTCTTTACGTTATCCCTTGCCTCAATACACCTGGGACTTAATGAACTACTATTGTCCTATGCAGATGATATCCTGCTTTTCTTACCAGTAACAGCACCAAACATAGATCCAACTCAGTCTGTAGCGAATGGTATGACTGATGTTAGCATCTGGGCCCTGATCAATAAACTGAAATTGAATATACAAAAAAAACAAGGTCCTAGGGTTCCAAAATCAGGGAGTTGAGGTCCCAACATCAATATCTTTGATTAATGGTCAAATCTTTACAGTTGAATCTGAAACCAGAGTACAAGGGGTTTTTCTTGATTCCTCACTCACCTTCTCTTCCCATATTAATCAGCTATGGAAGAAAACACTATTCAAAATGAGACAGCTACGTCTAGTCAGATCCTTCTTCGACCAAAAAGCCTTCGCACTACTAGTCTATCTCACTTGGATTACTGTAACGTTCTATTTCTTGGTATTTAGTGTCAATATCAGAAAAAATTGCAAATCATACAGAACACAGCTGCTAGACTTATATACAGATTGAATAGATATACTAGTGTTTTAACTCATCTAAACAAACTGCACTGGCTTCGCATAGCAGAAAGACTCAGGTTCAAAGCTGGTTGTTTAGTTTTTCAAATCTTACAGGGCTTCACCTCTGAACTGCTAAGACCACTTCGTTATGTCTGTTCCAGTCTAACAGACTGAAACACTAACTGATGATAGCATCATCATTCCAAAAGACAATTCCGATTTTTACCTCTCTATTCCCCGTTCTTGTAGTCAAAATATGGAACTCTCTACCTATTCCCATCAGAACAGAAAACAGCTACCTCAACTTCAGGAAGAGTCTAAAAACTTTTCTCTTTCCAAAGACTGCTTCATAACAATCCATCATTATCCATTATCATTTCCTTAATGTTTTTAGTCTCATGCATTACACCAATGGTCTCTAATGTTTCTCATATCTCACACTAATACTAGTTGCTTTTGTGTTACCTAGAATGTAAACCACACTGAACCCTGAAAAGGGGATAGTAGTGGAATACAAGAATTGATTTGAATTTGATGCCTCCTTTCTTCTTCATTTTTTTGCCATCTCCCCCCACCCCAAGGGATACTGGGATCTATTACAGTTTTGGGGGAAAAAATGCTGACATAAACTGTTGATCATCAGACACTCCTTGCTCAGCTGTAGAATTTCGGCATCAAAGGCACTGTTCTGGATTGATTTAGTTAATATCTTGCTAACTGGACTTTTCAAGTCTTGGTTAATTCCTCTCCTTTGCAGATTTATTCAGTTCGCACTGCAGTGACTGGCTCAGACACATACAGGAAACATAATATTTTTTTAAAAAACAAGAAGCTGCAGGCAAGCATGCCACAACATTTTGCATCTGCCTCCCCCCCCCCCCCAATCCTAGACCTTGACAAACCTCCCCCAAACCCAACACCTTCTCCTGCCCCTCCCCTGAAAAAATATCCTTGGAGTCTAGCAGTATGCCCCCCCCACACTCCTTTATATGGCAGACTGACCCCGCTTGGTGCATCCCAAGATGAACAGCACAGGGCACCACCATTTTGAAGATAACGGCGCTGGAAGAAGGAGTGGGTAGGCATCATTCCTGCCTCATTTTAAGGTGTGGTGTCTGGAGGAGGCATGGGCAAGAAGTCTCCAGAAGGGGTTGCCACTAGACACCAAGAACCTTTTATTTTTTAGTTAGGTTTGGGGGCATGTGGGAGGGGTGCCACTAGACATCAGGGATATTTTTAGGGGTCAGGTCGTAGCAGTTGAGGGGGGGGGTCAGGGAGTTGGGTGCCACTAGACACCAGGAATATTTTTTTGGGGGGGTCGGTCATGTTGGGGAGAGAGATACCAGGGACCTTCGCAGAAAGAAATCCACAGCAGGATGGTCAGGTTAGAGGGAGAGAGAAGGTGCCATTAGACACCCATTCCTTTCAAACATTGTTCTGTCTGAGCTTGAGTGGGAGTCCTCCAACTGAATTGCTGCCAGTAGGGACGGTGCTTCAAAATTGTGTTTTCAATCACTAGGGACAGGCAGGTTCCCAGGAGTCCTTCAGAACTTGTCTGACCCTCATTATTGAAAATGTGATAGTAAAACAGCACCCCCAACACCTACTGGCAGGACTGTAGGTGGAGGACTCCCGCACAGCTTAGAGGGAACAGTGCTCTCAACTAACTCTTCTATGCTGCCCTGGACCTGGCAAAAAAAGTTTCCCGTACACAATTGGGCTCATTTTCGAAAGAGAAGGATGCCCATCTTTCGACATAAATCGGAAGATGGCCGTCCTTCTCAAAGGGTCATCCAAATCGGTATAATCGAAAGCTGATTTTGGATGTCCCCAACTGCTTTCCGTCGCAGGGATGGCCAAAGTTCAAGGGGGCGTATCGGAGGCATAGCGAAGGCAGGGCATGGGCATGCCTAACACTTGGACGTCCTTAACCCATAATCAAAAGAAACAAGGATGTCCCTGACGAACACTTAGACGACTTTACCTGGTCGTGTTTTTCTTACGACCAAGGCACAAAAACGTGCCCGAAATGACCAGATGACCCTTATTCCCCCTGTGGTCCCTAACCCCCTCCCACCCTCAAAAAACATCTTTAAAAATACTGATTGCCAGCCTCTATGCCAGCCTCAGATGTCATACTCAGTACTGCATATTGGCTGAGACCAGCCTAAGCTCCACCAGCAGTATGCAGGTCCCTGGAGCAGTTTTAGTGGGTGCAGTGCACTTCAGGCAGGCGGACCCAGGCCCATCCCCCCCCCACCTGTTACATTTGTGGAGGAAACAGCAAGCCCTCCAAAACCCACCACAAACCCACTGTACCCACATCTGGGTGCCCCCCTTCACCCGTAAGGGCTATGGTAGTGGTGTACCGTTATGGGTAGTGGGTTTTGGGGGGCTCAGCACACAAGGTAAGGGAGCTATATACCTGGGAGCAATTTATGAAGTCCAATGCAGTGCCCCCTAGGGTGCTCGGTTGCTGTCCTGGCATGTCAGGGGGACCAGTGCACTAGAAATGCTGGCTCCTCCCACGACCAAATGGCTTGCATTTGGTCGTTTCTGAGATGGACGTCCTTGGTTTCGATTAACGCCGAAAATCAGAAACGATCAAGTCTAGGGACGACCAAATCTAGGGACAACCAAATTTAAGGCTTTGGACGTCCCTGACGGTATTTTCGAAACAAAAAATGAACGTCCATCTTGTTTTGAAAATACGGGTTTCCCCGCCCCTACATCGGGAAGTTTTGCGAGGACATCCATATCAAAACATGGACGTCCCTTTCAAAAATGCCCCTCAATGTGCATCAAACATTTTTTTTTTTTATTACATGGCCGCAGAATTGTTAATGACTGCATTACCATAGATTTTAATGTGGTGTGCAGTAATGGTTTCCACACGAGCACACACACTGAAACCATTTTTGTACTGGTTGGCCAGTAAAACCTGTGGTATAACCAGGTTAAATCCATGGTAATAATGCTTTTTTTTTTTTTAATAATAACAGCTTAATGGTTTGTTAGTCCATGATGATGCAACAGTGCAAAAAACATTGGATGTCCACTTTCAGCTGCTTGCTGGAATACATTTATGAGTATTCACCATTAAGATCCGTCTATGTAGAACTGGACTCTTTCTTCATGCTTTGTGGTCTTAGTACAGCCACCAATTGCTTGCTGGTTTTGTTTAAGGCACAAAGAACAGCTGGGAATTTTGTCAGTGATCCCTTGGCTGTTGCAGTTGTAAATGCCAGAAGAACTTGTATTCTCCCCCCCCCCCCCCCCCCACACACCACCACCACACATACCAATCCTTACTCCTCTCCCTAAAATATATTGTCCCCTTTGTGTCTTACCTGTTGGATTGGGCAAGGTCGAAGCACTCAACACTGGTTGGGTTCCTCTGGACCCTCTGAAAGAGGGCAGTGTAGAAGTCCAGGTCCCAAGAGTCAAAGGCCAGACCTGTGACAGGGGTGGAGGGCAGGGAGTATAAAAAAATGGCTTAGAGTCCAGCAATGGTAACCAAGGAGAAAAGAATGAAAAACAAGATAAATCAGAAAGGAACATCATCCCTCTTCTTTCCCCCTCCCCACATTCTGTTTTCCTCTTTTCCCCCAAACCATCCTGTACTTACCCAATTCCTGGTTGGCTCTCTCCAGGGCAGCACAACCCTCCCCAATCACATCTATTTCGTGGACCAACTCAGGCTGAGTGGACACTAGGAAGCTTTCAACAGGTCTTTCATAGAGACATTCTGTCATCCGGTCGTACAGGGAGGAGACAACATGCTGCTCCTCTGATGGGGTAGGAGTCTTCACAAACTTAGGGGAAATAGTGATAAACTATGTTCAGTGTTCACATCAGGAAGGAAGCATATTCACCTTCTCTCCTTTTAACTATCATCTGGAAGTCATTATGCACAACTGTTCTCGTTCCTCCTAGCCCAAGTAGCTTTCATGTATAACCTATCATCTTAGTGCTCCCAAATCCAGCTCTGATAAAGGAGCAACTGTTCACAGTCTTTCCCTCAAAACTGAAGTTGAGCAATGCAAAAAATGATACCCAAATCAATAACCTCCTTCTCTGCCTTCCTCATACCTTGATGAGATATCTCCGGGAGCACTCGATACGGTCCACACTCTCTAAACCTATCCCATGGCAGATGGACACTGCATTGGTAGACATGGCTGTGGAAAAGTTCAACCTACGAGGAACAAACTGAAAAATGTCTATATGGCAGAGCTGCAGCGACATTAGAGAAACCCTGCTACTGCACCTGTGTGGGAAGGGCTTTAAAGTTGTTGTTTTTTTTGTTAACTTTATGATATAAATCATGGGGGGGGAGAGATGATGGGAGAGTATAGTGTGATGTGGTAGGAGACTCAGGCAGTAACAGCTCTAGGCATCACCCTGAAGAAACAACTCGAGTGATCCTGAAACTTTGAGACTATACTGTCTGGAGGTAGGACAAAAGAGGGAGAGGGATATAGAAGGTTACATTTTTAAAATTGCTACAATTGTACAATGTCTACTGTAATAGCTGTATATATGTCTGAAAATAACAACAGTGTTATAACATATATATTTTCTGATTGCATTTGTAGTTTAATAAAATATATATCTTGACTCTACAGCTATATCTTCTCATGTTATTCTTTGGCTCTCTTTTTCCTTTTGCGGCCCCAATATATTTTACTTACTTAAATTTATTCCCTTATTTGAATGCCCTTTAATACACACACACCACCCGATATTCAAAGCAATTTAAGCAGGCAGGAGAGACTCCTGCCCACTTAAATCACTCATGACCACCCAACTGCCAATATTCAGTGGCACTTAACAGGGCAATATCACTGAATATTGGTTCTGGCTGGCCATTAAGAAAGTGGGCAGGTCAGGGGCGGTATATGTGGTAGGGTTGGGGAGGGGCCAGCAGTCATGCAGGTGCCAGCAATACCAAAAGCCAGCACCTGCACAGCTAAGTGGGCGAGCTTAATACTTCATTTGAGCAGGGAACCGCATAACGTTCAAAATGTTCACCAGCCTGGAAATATCCCCTTTCTGATCCCCTTCCCCCTCTGGAACAGCCCTCCCCCACCTTTTGATCCCCATCCCCTAACCAAGCAATACACCCGCCCCCCCCCCCCCCCCCAAAACCAGGGCCTACTTCACATCCCTGATGATCCACTGAGAGTGTTGGGGGCAGGAGCAAACACCACTCGCTCCTGCTCCGAGCGGCTGCCTCCGCAAAATGGCCGCTGCAACCTCTAGTGGCAGCCTTGTGGTACTACTGAGTACTGCGAGGCTGCTGTGAGAGGACGCAGCAGCCATTTTGATTAGGCAGCGACTAGGGGCATGAACAAGTGGGCTTTGCTCCTACCCTCAATGCCCTCACTGGACCACCAGGGATGTAAGGCAGATCGGAGGTGAGGTGGGGTATTGCTTAGTTTGAGGGGAAGAGGATTGAAAGGTGGGGCTGTTTCAGGTGGAGAGGGATCAGGAGCAGGGACATTCCATGGAGAGAGTAGGTGGGGCATCAGGGGGCTGAAGAACATTTTAAACATTATGCGGGTCCCAACCAATATTAAGTAGAAGCCCACATAACTGTCTTATATGGGCCTTGGCTGAATATTGGCATAAGCTCCACCAGCCACTGGATTTACAATTAGCCTCGGATATTCAGTGCCAGTGTCCGCACGTGTGATCCAGCACGAATATCTGGGGCTAAATTTAGCACTGACAGTCAGCATTTTAAAAAATGCTGACCACTGCCAGCAGAATATCAGCCGGACACTTTTTTCTTTTGAAACTACTACTACTACTACTACTATTTAGCATTTCTATAGCGCTACAAGGCGTACGGAGCGCTGCACAAACATAGAAGAAAGACAGTCCCTGCTCAAAGAGCTGAAACCTTCTTAACCATGCTTTAGCTATTTGTTTGTACTAATGCTTTACAAGAGAAGTACCAATGTAAGTCTGCAAGGACCTCTGATGAGCACTCACTGCTTTCTACATATCAAAATAATGCCTGCATTGGGTTCAGATGGTGTTCATTACTAAATCACCTCCTCCCCATATTTATTCCAATTCATATCAAATAATGCAGCTAAGCAGAAGGCACAATGAAAAAAAAAGCAAATATCTGAATAATTTTATTCTAATAATTGACTGAACTACTGCAATATTGATTTGGCAATGTTTCCACACCGAGAGGATGCAATAATTTTATTTTGAGTTTTTAGAGTTAGTTTTAAGTTACAAATCTAATGGTTAGCAGTTAAGGGGTGAAAAACCCAGTACTGCATCAAGTTTTGCACCTTATTATGAACTCATAATCCAGCAAACAAATTTTATAGCTTGCACAGGGGACTTACCGGGGCCCAATTTCCACCAAAAGGGCACAGGACTCAGCAGCAAGGAATGAGGTGCTCGAAACTCCTTCAGTAACAAAAGGGCAGCTGAAGAGCCAGTGAAGGATTTTTGCCTGTTGTGCATCTGGAGGGGAATCTCCTGCACACAAAAATCATGGGATTAATATCTTCAGCTTCATCTTTGAAGTTTCTCAGAATATATTAATCATCACACAGAGAAATGTAGTCCAAGACCAAGAAAATGTGGCAGAAAGAAACAGAAATATTTCCCATCATTCTGGATGCCATAGTGTTCATCAAAAAGAACTTCCAAGTGCATCTGGAAAGGGTGTCTATATATGTTACACTTTACAAACTCCAGAAGGATGTTCTCTTGGGCAGAATGCAAGTACTACGCCGAGCATTCACAATAAATTTGAGAGATTGAGTTCATGCTCCACATACCCTGGTTCAGGAGTGAGGTTCATTTCTGTCATGGTATGCACAAAAAATAACCTATTTGGAGAAATTGCCCTCAGAGAGAAATTAACCCATTTGGAGATACTGCTCCAGATGGACTGCCCAGACATATTTCTTCCAAGTGAAACATACATATAGGAGAATCACAATAAAAAGCAGCTGCTGCATCAGAAATAGGCAAATTACATCATGAAGGCAAACGTGAAGTAGGACAAATGAATCCCGAAGATGAATATTTCTCCAACCTCTCCCTCCCCCACAGTAACAATACAACAGCCAGTCTCATGCTATATATATACTGTGATCCTGCAACCAACACTCTCATTTGATCATCAGAGATGTGAGGTAGGCCCAGATTTTTTTTTTTTTTGGGGGGGGGGGGGGGGGGTGGGTATTGCTTGGTTAAGCAGTGACTTTGATAGCTGATGGACACAGTATAGTGCAAGTGTGCAAGTGTGCTTATTCTGAATTTATGAGCTTTTCAGGTGATGTTTTCTCTTGTGCACCACTCTGGATAAGGGTGTTATATAAATATTAATGAAATGGAAAAAATGAAATGAAAATATCAATTACAAAGTGTCTTTCTGAAGACAGAAAAGTTAAGCACACTGTCCAACCACTGCTGAGGCAGATTGTTTTCAAATTAGAGTAAAGTCTTGATTACCCGACCTAAACATAACAGACCCTTTATTGGATAAATGAAAAGTTGGATAAAATGGAAAACAATGGTAACCTCTCAAACATTGCAGAAACAAGCACAGTTCCCACTCGTAACAGCTGTAAAGTAGGGCCTCGGGTTCGGAAAACAGAAAGAGAAGTTAAACAATGCAGAAACAAAGGCAGTAAAAGTAGGGTCCTGGCTCACAATGGTGGTAAAAGTAGGATCCCTGGTTCGGAAAATGGAAAGAGAAGCCACATGATGTCACCAGGGGTCTGTTGGATATGCCGGATTGTCGGATCAGCGAAGGTCGGATAATTGAGTCTGTACTGTAGAAAAATAGCCTTGTGTGCCCTTAATAGACAATGGAGCCATTTTATTAAAGCCTAGTGTGCAATAATGGACTATAGAGTACACTAACAGACTTATTTTTGAAAGAGAAGGGCGCCATCTTTCGACACAAATCGAAAGATGGGCGTCCTTCTCACAGGGTTGCCCAAATCGGCATAATCAAAAGCCGATTTTGGGCGTCCCAAACTGCTTTCCATCGCGGGGACGACCAAAGTTCACGGGGGCATGTCAGAGGCATAGTGAAGGCCGGACTGGGGCGTGCGTGCCTAACACATGGGCGTCCTCAACTGATAATGGAAAAAAGAAGGGCGTCCATGACGAACACTTGGACAACTTTACCTGGTCCTTTTTTTCTTACGACCAAGACACAAAAATGTGCCCTAAATGACCAGATGACCACCGGAGGGGATGACCTCCCCTTACTCCTCCACTGATCACTAACCCCCTCCCACCCTCAAAAAAACAATTTTTTCAATATTTTTTCAGCCTCTATGCCAGCCTCAAATATCATACCCAGCTCCATGACAGCAGTATGCAGGTCCCTGGAGCAGTTTTAGTGATAGCAGTGCACTTCAGGCAGGCGGACCCAGGCCCATCCCCCCCCCCCCCCCCCCCCACCTGTTACACTTGTGGTGGTAAATGTGAGCCCTTCAAAACCCACCACAAACCCACTGTACCCACATCTAGGTGCCCCCCTTCACCCATGAGGGCTATGATAGTGGTGTACAGTTGTGGGTGGTGGGTTTTGGGGGGGCTCAACACACAAGGTAAGGGAGCTATGTACCTGGGAGCAATTTATGAAGTCTACTGCAGTGCCCCCTAGGGTGCCCGGTTGGTGTCTTGGCATGTCAGGGGGACCAGTGCACTATGAATGCTGGCTCCTCCCACGCTCCTCCCACAACCAAAGGGCTTGGATATGGTCGTTTCTGAGATAGGCGTCCTCGGTTGACATTATCGCCGAAAATCGGGGATGACCATCTCTAAGGTCGACCTAAATTTCGCAATTTGGGCGTCCCCGACCATATTATTGAAATGAAAGATGGCTGCCCATCTTGTTTCCATAATACGGGTTTCCCCGCCCCTTCGCTGGGACATCCTGCGAGGACATCCTCAGGAAAACGTGGGCGCCCCTTTCGATTATGCCCCTCTACGTGCCACATGGCCCATAGGTATAAAATGGGCTGTGCAGCATTTAGTGCACGCTAATGTCCGTTCACACGTGCTAAGCATTAGTAGGCATCATTACTATAGAAATACGCAATAACTGGTTAAACTTCTCCAAACAATGCCAATAATAAATCCAATTTAACTAGACTGAACGTAAGACAATCTTTCTTTTCCCTGGACTCTAGGATATTTAGACCTTGAGGCACGCCAATTTTATGCCTATGAGAAGGCTGAGATCAGAATTCAGACATCCAGGTCTGGACGTACTCAGTTCCAACAGTAATTTATAAAGGCTCTGCTGAATGTGGAACATTTTGTGAAATACATATAAGGAGGTGCAGGAGAGTGAACATGTTTTTGTCTGCACATGTAGAGAAAGCAAACAGCCAAAAGAAGCACAAGCAGCCTTCAAGATATGAGGCGTCTCAACTGTACTTTATTAATTAGACTAGACATGGTCCATGTTTCAACTAGAAACACCTGCTTCAGGGGTCTAATAGTGGTACCTGTATCCAAAGAAAACACTTCATCCAGTGGGGTAAATATCTTTTGTCTTAAAAAAGACAAATCTATTGGAAACTTACACGAAAGACACCAAAACAAAAAATGCGGGAAGTAAACAAAACTTTGAGAAGCTACCTGCAATGACAAACGACATATACCAGCTGACAAATCACTCATGTAGAGGGAGCAGCCATTTTACAAACATACACGTTGAAAATATTAGACAATTAAATATTATTATTATTTGTTACATTTGTATCCCACATTTTCCCACCTTTTGAAGGCTCAATGTGGCTTATATATAACTGTTAACAACGTTAGCCGACTACGGTTTGAACAAATACATAGTATGAATGAATACAACGTGATATTGTGGTATAATGAGGTATATGTATGGTAGGAAACAGTTGGGGGGAACTTAGAGAGGGAAAGGGGGAAGAAGAGTCAGGTAATGTCCGTTGCAGTCTTTGATTATGCTGTGTCGCAAGTGACTGGCATTTTTATGTTGGGTCATTGGGGTATGCTCTTCTGAACAGGTCTGTCTTTAGTGCTTTCCGAAAATTTAGGTGGTCGTGTGTAGTTTTTACTGCTTTTGGCAATGCGTTCCATAGTTGTGCGTTTAGGTAGGAAAAGCTGGTTGCATAGGTGAATTTGTATTTGAGTACTTTGCTGCTTGGGTAGTGGAGGTTTAGATATGATCGTGCAGATTTTGTGGAGTTTCTGGTTGGCAGGTCGATGAGGTCTGTCAGGTATCCCGGTTCCTCGCCGTAAATAATTTTGTGAACAGTCGTGCAGATTTTGAAAGTGATGCGTTCAATGATTGGTAGCCAGAGTGGTTTAGCGCTGTCAAAACATGTTTCTCCAAATATAAGCCTGGCTGCTGTATTTTGGGCGGTCTTTGGGCCACAATTTCTATTTTTCTCCAATGAATAACAAGAGATTAAACAGAATTACTCCCTTAACCCCTTGTGTAAAGCTACAGCGGAAATGTGCACTTTTCTAGAATCTGTACCTGACTCCAAGCTGTTGTGAAACTCAGTGGGAAATATTTTCCCCATAAATGTGTATTCCCTTTGTAAAATGGAGGATACATGTATAGATTTTTGTCCCACACAAGGCATTTCCTTCCCATGCCCCCTTGAAATCTCTGTGTAGTGTGGATCTTCATGGCAAACAGCAGTTCTCTGAAATCTCTGATGTATATGCAATCTACTCATGCAAATGTCATTATTTACATGCCAATTACCCATATTCCCTGCTATTTAAATTTGAAATTAGCATTACAACTAGGTGTCAGAAAAACAAGAACCAGTCTTCAAGACTTCCTCCAAGGATCAAGTGGCCTACTGACTCTAACCTACCTATCCAGTTAACCCTTTTGGCTACAATGCATGTAAGGTCTCAGTTATGCTGATGGTCCCTTCTTTGCCCTTTGACCAGGACTGAAAGGGACGGATTCTATATAAGGCACGGTGAGTAGCGTGCATTAAACTCTGTTCACGGTCAATTTACACATGCTACTCAATTGAGTAACGAGCCAATCAGTGATGATAACTGGCCGATAACAACCAATTATCATCATTACCTGGCAACTGGAATTTACATTAGCTTCTTTTTAGACGTATACTAAAAAGAGGCACACATAAATTCCAGCACGCATAGCTGAAAAGAGGGCATGGCCATGGGAGAAGTGTGGCCATGTCGGGGCATTAATCGAATTTACATGCGTTGTTACAGAATTCAGGGAAACATGCCTACATTTAAGCACAGGCATTTATACCAGGTTTTCAGTGGTGTAAATGGCTGCGCCTAAATATAAGTGCATTCCCCAGTCCTATGTGCTATTCTATACACCACGCCTAACTTTAGGCACTAGGAATGCTAATTGGAAACATCCATTTTTTTTATTTATTTAATGATATTTATTTTTCGCTTATCTTGTAATTCTAAGCAGATTACAAAATATGTACACAATCTATCAAACACAGAATAAAAATCAAATACGAACACAATGTCTTAGAATAATAACAGCAAAAACATCATAAAATGCAGATCAGTCTGTGCTCAATAGTAACAGCCCTCTTTAGATTATAAACTGGCTTTTCAAGCCATAAACTTCCTGGAATAATAATGTTTTCAGTGCAGCCTTGAAATCTGCAAGATTATCCATGCATCAAGTATTTTTAGGCAGTTTGTTCCACAATCGCAGTCCTCTTATATAAATTATCGAATTTCGATATTTCTCTAAATAGATCAAATGAAATGATAGAACTTCCAGATTTTGGGAGAAAGAGAAACACAAAGAGCGTGACGGCAAATAAAGAAGTAGAGATGAAGCTAACATTGGTGATACTAAATTATCACACTACTTTATCTAAAACCTCAATATTAGCCTCACACCTCTAAGGACAGTATTTCACTGGATGTGGGATAGAAGCCATTACCACCCAGGTGGAGAAGTTAAGTACCCTGATTTCTTTTGCTGTGCACGTTTTACATTTTGGATGATTTCTTCCAATTTTTGAAAGTTAGAGTGTTTGAGATATTAACTTTATGCCTCTAGGATTGAGTAATAGCAGACAGCTCCCTCTGTTTTTTTGCTGCAGATCTTTTTTTTTCCTCCAATGGGAGTTGGTTTGCTCTGCAGTGGTTTTCGGAGGTGGCTGGAGTCGATGATGAGAGCCCACTAAGAGATTGTCCAAATGTATGGTACCCTGGGCTTATGAGGCTTCACTTGTTTAAAATTATTACAATTTAAATAGTGAAATACTGTCCTTAGAGGTGTGAGGCTAATATTGAGGTTTTAAAGCAAATCCTGTGATTAGTTTCTTGTTAAATTGCTCTTGAGCAGATTTTTGAATTTTTGATACTAAATTATGCAGTGCTTTAAATATCATTAGCAAGATCTTAAAATGAACATGAAATTCAATGCATAGCCAATGCAAAACAATAAACAAAGGAGTGAAATGATCATACTTGGATAGTACACATAAAACTCTAGATTTTAGTTGCCATTTACAGAAGCTGATACAAAATGTGTGCAGCTTTAGAGGTTAACATCCAGCCACCCAACCCCCACTGAGCTTAAAAACGTGTACAACTATGGAGAGTTAAAGCCTTGCCATTTAACCATCACTGGGGACAAAGTACTTATGACCACTGCTGAAACAAGAAGAATAAGCCTTTGGCTTTAAACAAAAATGAAAAGTCCTACCTGTCCAGTTCACATTGAAGCACAGCTCCAAAGTTATGCTACGGATATTTTCAGAGGGACCTGTAACACCAGCCTTCAGATGGGCCCTGTGGCCACCATTCTCTTTCTGGTAGAACCGTAGCACCACCATCATGGAACAGGCCTGAGAGACAGAGAGAGAGAGCCAGAGAGAGAGAAAAACATTATGGCAATAAGACTGCAATCATGCAAGATGAAAGAGAAATGAATATGGAAAAAATGTACATTGTAAATCAATTTAAAAATAAGTAATTGGGAAGGACGGTATATAGCACATTTCTCAGCAAAATAGTAGTATGGGGTGAGAGCAGAACTTATTGCCAATGTTTAGTTTCTTAGACTGGTGCTTTTACAATTTTTTTAGAATTTTTTGTTTTCTAACAATGTGTGAAGCTCCATCTCTTTCACGGAGTGAGATGGACTTTTCTCTCACAAATCAACCAGCGGTTCTGGGAGTAATATGCAACTTTCATTTCAAGGCAATGTAGAACCAATTCCGCAACATAGAAAGACTTCAGACACTGCTACTATCTCCCTGTGCCTCACTTCTAATCTCTGGCTAAAATGTACATAACATCATATTATCTAATATTAAAACATAAATGCAAATAAAATTCAATAAAAAAAGCACTTATTTCACCTCCAAATAAAAGATGGTCAAGAACACAAATCTATCTTCTATCTATCTATCTATCTATCTATATATATAAAAGGCAACCCCAACATTCTGAAGCCTCCACGGAAGTTGAGGCGCCCGAGATATCCGGTGTGCCCTGGAGTGTCTGCACCGCCCTCGCGTCAAAACGTCATGACGCGTCAAAACGTCATGACGTCGAGGGCGGAGCTATTGACACTCGAGGGCCGAAACGGCCCACAGCGAACAAGGCAAGTAGCTTCGAGGGACGGAGGGAGGGGGCCCCTTGCTAGCGCCCGTTTAATTCCGCTCAGAAACGGGCATTTTTTCCTAGTATATTAATAAGTCAAATTTAAATAAATAAATATGTAAATAACTAGATTACATTTTTTCTTTGACTCAATTAGACCAGAATATTAGTTTCCAAATGTAATTTGATAAAAAGATTGTACCACTCCTTGACATTCAAACTTCCTTACATGATGGTGTCTGATATCTACAAAAAGCCAACTGATGTGAATAAATTACTGGATTATCGCAACTGCCATGGTAGAGCACTAGCCAGTTTCTTAGACTCAAAAAGTTTTAGAGAACACACAAACTGGACGCATGAGCTTTGTGGCATTTCTTGCGTTTGTAAGCATTTATTAGCTGTAAAAAAAATGATAAAATTAGTGCGATTTTGCTAATCCAAGCATATTCTTTTTAAATCTGCAATTGCTTTTCATTTTTGATTAAGCATAAGAATTCTACTGTTTTGAAGCATTCTGGGCCCTGCTTACTAAGGCGCGTTAGCATTTTTAACGTGCCTACAATTAGTGTGTGCGCTAACCATGTAGGCACCTATGGGGATATTGTAGGAACGTACACCGTTAACACGAGTTAACAACGCAAATGCGCCTGTAGTAGTAGTAGTATAACGTGGCTTAGTAAACAGAGCCTTCTGTGTGTTGGCAGTGTTAAAACATAAATCTAATCAATTCCACACTAGCTGCATCTTTTTTAATGGGGTATTATGCCCTTAATTAATTGTATTAATCATTTTTGTGTCTTATAAGTGAATTTTGAAGGATAATTAAGCTGTACTGTGACCTATGACCCCAATATAGACAGCTCATAAAAAAAGTACTAGAACAGCTGGGATAGATTCATCATGAGCTGCTGCTGCAGAGAGGAAAGGTTCAGTACAGTCTTGATTATCTGACATAAATGGGACTGAGCCATCGTCGGATAAGTGAAAAGTCGGATAATACGGAAAACAATGGTAACCCCTTAAAAAATATATGGAAAATGAAAAAAATACATTGTATAGGGCATGTCTGTTCTTCTTGTACAGCAGGCTATTTGAGTACATATATACAGGTAGCGCAAAAATACGGATGACATCGCCAGAGTGTGGGGGGAGGGCTGTCAGATATGCAGGATGGTCGGATTAGCGAATGTCAGATAATCAAGACTGTATTTTATGTGTGTTAAGCCTTCTCTTTGTGTTGATTGATTCAATTTCAGCTTTGCTTTAGCAACATTAATTACTTGAAGGAATTTTTATCATTTTTAATGGGGGACTGTTTGACAGGATACAGTCAGGTTCTTAATAATGACTTATATTTCCTTTTGCTTTTAACCATTAGGTGACACATTCAGGCTCATTTTCGAAAGAGAAGGACGCCCATCTTTCGACACAAATCGGAAGATGGGCGTCCTTCTCATAGGGTCGCCCCAAATCGGCATAATCGAAATCCGATTTTGGGCGTCCCCAACTGCTTTCCGTCGCAGGGACGGCCAAAGTTCACAGGGGCGTGTCGGAGGCATAGCGAAGGTGGGACTTCGGCAGGCCTAACACGTGGGCATCCTCGACCCATAATGGAAAAAAAAAGGGTGTCCCTGACGAGCACTTGGACGACTTTACCTGGTCGTGTTTTCTTACGACCAAGGCACAAAAAGGTGCCTGAACTGACCAGATGACCACCGGAGAGAATCAGGGATCACTTCCCCTTACTCCCCCAGTGGTCACTAACCCTCTCCCACCCTCAAAAAACATCTTTAAAAATATTTTGTGCCAGCCTCAAATGTCATACTCAGGTCAATCACAGCAGTATGCAGGTCCCTGGAGCAGTTTTAGTGGGTGCAGTGCACTTCAGGCAGGCGGACCCAGGCCCCCCCCCCCCCCACCTGTTACTGTGGTGGTAAATGTCAGCCCTCCAAAACCCACCACAAACCCGCTGTACCCACATCTAGGTGCCCCCCTTCACCCATAAGGGATATGGTAGTGGTGTACAGTTGTGGGTAGTGGGTTTGGGGGAGGGGTTGGGTGGCTCAGTACACAAAGTAAGGGAGCTATGTACCTGGGAGCAATTTATGAAGTCCACTGCACTGCCCCCTAGGGTGCCTGGTTGGTGTCCTGGCATGTCAGGTGGACCACTGCACTACGAATGCTGGCTCCTCCCACGACCAAAGGGCTTGCATTTGGTCGTTTCTGAGATGGGCGTCCTTGGTTTCCATTATCGCCGAAAATCAGAAACGACCAAGTCTAGGGATGACCATCTCTAAGGACGACCTAAATGTCAATATTTGGGCGTCCCCGACCGTATTATCGAAAACAAAGATGGACGTCCATCTTCTTCCGATAATACGGGTTGCCCCGCCCCTCCACCAGGATGTTTTGCGAGGACGTCCTCAGCAAAACTTAGGCGTCCCTTTCGATTATGCCCCTCATTGGAATTACACCTTTTGAGTATGTGAGTTTTTTTATTTCACCTCCTTTCAACCCTATGCATGTTTTTAGTAGTTGGTATTATCATTTCAACAATGTTTCTTACATATGAGTTGTTTGGCTAAAGTCTGTGGTTTATGATTTGTTTTTTTAACTATTTATTTGTGTATGAGTGATTTTTATGATTTATGATTATACTAACACAATGTTTATCCCCTCAGGGGGAGGAATGCTGGCTTCGGCCTAACCCCTGGTAAGCCTTTCCTCAGCTGAGAGGTGCCCAGCTCTACCACCGGCTGCCTTTCAGGTGCTGTGGAGGACTTGCAGCTCATCTGCATATCCTTACAGCCTTCTCCGGGGTGACACCCAGGTCCACTCCGATCCACTCAGGCCTCCGCTCTAGGTGCCACGCGCCAAACGGCGCACAGGGCATTTTTCTCTTTACATCTAATCTTCTTCCCAGTTGCTAAAGTACCTCAGTCATTTATGGCCCCTATTCACATTCTCTTCCTAGCCCTGTCCCTTCCTAATCTTTTCCCTCACCCCCTACCTCTCTCTGCTACAGGAACTCACTGCCCATCCATCGACTTCATCACCTCACCTTCTCTCCTACCCTCTTCCTCCCTCTTGGCTTTTAATCTCCGCCTCTTTCTTCTGTCCATTTTGCCTTCCCCATTCCACCTAAATACCTCTCGCCTTCTACGCCTTCGTGGCCACACCTCTCCTACTCTCCTCCGCTCTCTTTTACTCCTTCTCTTACTCTCAGCAGGTGACATCAATCCCAATCCTGGCCCCCCTCACCAACTATTATCCCAACTCTACAGATCTCACCGCGACCTCTCTAACCTCATCTCTATTTCTCTACTCCCCTCCTCTTCTCTGCCCTTCTCTTGCGCCCTATGGAATGCCCGCTCTATCTGTAACAAACTCGCCTATATCCAGGACCTCTTTATCTCGCGTCACCTCCATCTGCTCACCATAACAGAAACCTGGCTCTGCCCTGATGACTCTGCTTCAGTCGCAGCCCTGTGCCATGGCGGTTATCTATTTTCACATACTCCTCACCCTGCTGGCCGTGGGGGCGGTGTTGGACTACTTCTCTCTCCCTCCTCCAGATTTCAACCCCTTCTTCCACCTCAATCTCACTGTTTTTCCTCCTTTGAAGTCCACTCTATCCGCCTTTTCTCTCCTCTGCCTCTTCGAATAACGGTCATTTATCGTCCCCCTGATAAGTCCCTTTCATCCTTTCTCAGTGACTTTGACGCCTGGCTTGCCTTCTTCCATGATCCTTCCTCTCCCTCTCTCATCCTTGGTGACTTTAATATTCCTGCTAATGATCCTTCCAACTCTTATACGTCCTCCTTTAATCTCCAACTATGCTCCACCTCCCCCACTCATCAAAATGGTCACTGTCTTGATCTCATCTTCTCCTCCAACTGTTCACCCTCTAGTTTCCTTGCCTCTGATCTTCCCTCCTCTGATCACCATCTTATAACTTTCACACTTAAATCTCCTCCCTCCCAGTCCCGTCCTATCTTATCTAATTTATCTAGGAATCTTCACGATATTGACCCTTCATCTCTATCCTCCCATGTTTCAAACCTCCTCTCTACTGTGGCACCATCCACGTCTGTCAACGAGGCTGTTTCTTCTTACAACAATACTCTATCCTCTGCCTTAGACACTCTTGCACCTTTGATGACCCGCCCTGTAAGGCATACAAAACCCCAACCTTGGCTGACTTCTAATATCCGCTACCTACGTTCCTGTACCCGCTCCGCCGAACGCCTCTGGCGGAAATCTCGGGCCCTTGCTGATTTCTTACACTTTAAGTTCATGCTGACCTCCTTCCAATCTGCTCTTTTACGTGCCAAACAGGATTATTATATTCAACTGACCAACTCTCTTGGCTCTAATCCTCGACTTCTCTTCACCACATTGAACTCTCTCCTCAAGGTGCCCCCTCCCCCAACTCCCCCTTCATTATCTCCTCAGACCCTTGCTGAATTCTTTCACAACAAGGTTCAAAAGATAAACCTTGCTTTCTCTACCTCACCACCTCTCCCTCCACTAGTCCGTTCCCCTCTCTCTCCTTCCCCTCATTCCCTTTCCTCCTTTCCTGAAGTTACTATAGAGGAAACTACACTTCTCCTTTCTTCCTCAAAATGTACCACCTGTTCCTCTGATCCCATTCCCACCCACCTTCTTAATGCCATCTCTCCTGCTCTTATTCCTTTTATCTGTCACATTCTCAACCTCTCACTTTCCACTGCGACTGTCCCTGCTGCCTTTAAACATGCTGTGGTCACACCTCTCCTTAAGAAGCCTTCACTTGACCCTACTTGTCCCTCTAATTACCGACCCATCTCCCTCCTTCCTTTTCTCTCCAAATTACTTGAGCGTGCTGTTCACCGCCGCTGCCTTGATTTTCTCTCCTCACATGCTATTCTTGACCCATTACAATCTGGTTTTCGCCCTCTCCACTCAACCGAAACTGCGCTTACTAAAGTCTCCAATGACCTATTACTGGCTAAATCCAGAGGTCAATATTCCATCCTCATTCTTCTTGATCTTTCCGCTGCTTTTGACACTGTCGATCACAGCATACTTCTCGATACTTGGATTCCAGGGCTCTGTCCTTTCCTGGTTCTCTTCCTACCTCTCCCTCCGCACCTTTAGGGTTCACTCTGGTGGATCCTCTTCTACTTCTATCCCTCTGCCTGTCAGCGTACCTCAGGGTTCTGTTCTTGGTCCTCTCCTCTTTTCTATCTACACTTCTTCCCTTGGTTCATTAATTTCATCCCATGGCATTTCCTACCACCTCTATGCTGATGACTCCCAAATCTACCTTTCTACCCCTTGCATCCAAACCAAAGTTTCAGCGTGCTTGTCTGACATTGCTGTCTGGATGTCTCAACACCACCTGAAATTAAATATGACCAAAACCAAGCTTCTCATTTTTCCCCCCAAACCCACCTCCCCGCTCCCCCCGTTTTCTATTTCTGTTGATGGCTCTCTCATTCTCCCTGTCTCCTCAGCTCGAAACCTTGGGGTCATCTTTGACTCTTCTCTCTCCTTCTCTGCTCATATCCAGCAGATTGCCAAGACCTGTCGTTTCTTTCTTTACAACATCCATAAAATCCGCCCCTTTCTTTCCGAGCACTCTACCAAAACCCTCATCCACACCCTTGTCACCTCTCATTTAGACTACTGCAATCTGCTTCTTGCTGGCCTCCCACTTAGTCACCTCTCCCCTCTCCAGTTGGTTCAAAACTCTGCTGCCCGTCTCGTCTTCCGCCAGGGTGGCTTTACTCATACTACCCCTCTCCTCAAGACCCTTCACTGGCTCCCTATCCGTTTTCGCATCCTGTTCAAACTTCTTCTACTAACCTATAAATGTACTCACTCTGCTGCTCCCCAGTATCTCTCCATACTCGTCATTCCCTACACCCCTTCCCGTGCACTCCGCTCCATGGATAAATCCTTCTTATCTGTTCCCTTCTCCCCTACTGCCAACTCCAGACTTCGCGCCTTCTGTCTCGCTGCACCCTACGCCTGGAATAAACTTCCTGAGCCCCTGCTCCATCCTTGGCCACCTTTAAATCTAGACTGAAAGCCCACCTCTTTAACATTGCTTTTGACTCGTAACCACTTGTAACCTCTCGCCTCCACCTACCCTCCTCTCTTCCTTCCCGTTCACATTAATTGATTTGATTTGCTTACATTATTTATTTTTTGTCTATTAGATTGTAAGCTCTTTGAGCAGGGACTGTCTTTCTTCTATGTTTGTGCAGCGCTGCGTACGCCTTGTAGCGCTATAGAAATGCTAAATAGTAGTAGTAGTAGTAATAACCCCTAACACAGCCCTTAGAGGGCAAAATGTGGCCCTGTTGGGCTTTTAAGTATTTGTGTGTTTCATGCTTTTATGTGGTGAATAAATTTGGACTTTTATTATCATTATCTGCTGTTTTGCTGCCTAACTTAGATCTTGTGGATCACCACTTGCCTCCTAAATATTTGGTAAATAGCCAAGTTTTAAAGATTTTACAAAATTTCAATTAACTGTTCTCTAACTGCAATACTACAGGTGGGGCATTCCAACATTCTTTTAAATCATCTCTTACATGTTCTTTTCAATCTAAAATCAGTAGCTGCAAGTAGCTCCACTTTATTAATATGAGCAGATCAAATCAAATGAAAAGAGGTTCTCAACTTTAAAGAAGAAGAAAAGTAACCCAGCCCTAAACTTCAAAACATTTTATGTGAGATACAAAGAAGTTTAAATTCTATTCCATCTATAACTGGAAGACAAGTGCAGTTGTTTCAATAAAGGAGTAACTGTCAGATTTTGTCTTAAATAAAATAAGTTTTGCTACTATAATTTGAAGCAATTGAAGTCTTGCCAAACTATTTTTAGGAAGGCCTAAATATAAGATATTACAGTAGTCTAAGTGAGACAAAATGGTGACTTAAGCTATTTTGTTATAGATCATCAATTGAAACAGAACGAAGCATTCGCAAAATGCCAAATTATAAGGCTACTGGTTTTAGTGCATGCTAAACGCTAAGACACCCATTATATTCTTATGGGCGTCTTAGCATTTAGTGTGCACTAAAACCGCTAACGCGCCTTAGTAAAAGGTGTCCATAGACTTCACCAGCTTAGTAATCTGCAAATTCACTTCTAAACTGGAGTCTATTATAATTTCAAGACTATGTACTGAAGACAGCAAAAGAAAAACCTTAACCACCAATTTCTGGGCCAGTCTTAGGAATTGGTGATCTTCGATTACCTATCCACCACAGAATAGTGTTTTCTATATAACTTTGAGGGCATGGAGATTCATCCAATTCAATATCATCACTTCAAAACATCTTGCTAAATAGGCATAAAGGGTTTTGAACCAGAACAATGATTTTCAGTTTTCTATCTAATATTATTGTTGGAGTTGGTATTCAGAATGGCTTAAAGGGGCAGGAGGGGTTCCTGCCTGCTTAAAACCTCATTGAGCTGGCCAGTTGCCAAAACTGAACAGTTCTTACCCAAGCAGTGCTACTGAATATGAGATCTGACTGCCACGGTATATCCAAGCAGTGCTGGGGCAGTCCGTCGGTGGAGCTGGGACAGTCCTGGAAGTTATACAGGCAAGCAAGATATTCAGTGACTTTGTCCACATACCTAATTGGGTATAAAGAGAAGTCCTAACTTTGTCCAGTTAGGTATGCAAATATAACACTGGGTATCGACCAGATCCATATAACTTCTAGCACAACCCGGCACTGAAAATCCGGGTCTATTTGTCAGCATTTAAAAAAATGTTGACCACCGCTGGCTGAATATTGACCTAGCTATTTTTAATATAAACTGAAATTTTACTTTGCAAGTTACTACAGGCATTAGTAGCGTCTGCTAAATGTAATAAATGGATGAATGAACACGCCTACAGTATCTTAAATTTGACGAACTGCCCTTGTTCAGCACACAGCTTACACCTTGGCTTACAATAAATAATGTTTTCCACACAGGGAAAGCAACTTCCATATGTGGAAGAAATATCTATAGTGACTGCAAAACATCAAAGTCATAGCTACCTTTTTAAGTCACCAAGTGCTTGGCATGCCTATGTTAATGTGTACCAGGCTGAAACGGGATCGGAACCAAATAAAATCCCACGAGACTGTGATACAAGATGCAATTCAAGCTTGCCAATGATCAAGGAAAGTCATGCAGCAAAGAAGAAGAACTGGAAACTGCTGCTGTGAAATGAAAGAAACCAGCACTGAACAATAGTGCCGGATAAGATGTTTCAAGAGAAGTGTGTGAAACGCTTGTTTGGTTTCTTGGGGGACACTTTTGCTCTTTTGTTTGGATGCTTAAATAATTCCATAAAATCATCACAACTCTGCCCAGGGTAAAGAATCCAACTGCATCTCTCACTGTTCCTTCAGGAGGAGTTTGCAGAGTTCTTGGGAAATGTAACAATAAATCTAAATCTGGCCTAAAAGAAAAGTTGTCTCTTGAATCAAATCCCAACAAGGTCATCTAGCTTTGGGAATGGCCTGGCTGGTCAAATATCTTCTGTTCTAGATCCATATTTTAAACATCATCCATTTGACAATGAGCCAAAGGAAGCTGTGATAAATGGTCTGTCTGCTGCTTTGTGCTTCTAGAGAAAATAAGGACCCATTTCCAGTTGCAGCCAAAAGAGCACATAATCTGTTCTGAATCCTGTAAAAATGCAGTTCAATGAAGGCCAAACAATAGTAAGAAAGCTTTGTTTAGGATTTGTTTTACATGTTTTCGCATGCAATTAATGTCACACAAATGTAGTTTGTGTACCAATTATCTCTCTTTGAGAACAAAGGAGGCCAGACATAGAGGCTCCATCACTAGGGACCAAGGTTGCCAGATGGGCGGTTTTCCCGCCCAATTGGGTGGCTTTCCGCGACCCGCTGCAGGAAATTTTCGACCGCTGCGGGTCGCGGTTTTTTGGGCGGCTTCGCGTTCGGTTGGGCGGGTTTTGTTTTGTTCTTTGGCTGCGGTTTTCGCAGCGCGGGGGGGCATGGTTAATGGCATAGGGGTGGAGCTGGTGACGAAGGGGGTGGAGCTGGTGACGTAGGGGGTGGAGCTGGTGACGTAGGAGGTGGGGCTGTGCAAATTGGGGGTGGAGCTGTGAACGTCGGGTGGGGCTGTGAACGTCGGGGGCAGGGTGTGCGGTTTTGGACGGGTTTAGAACTGGTTTGGGGTGGAAAAATTATTTAAATCTGGCAACCCTGCTAGGGACTTCAAACAGGAGAACCTGTGAAAATGCTCACCTCTCCTGACTTCAAAGAAAGTACACTGGAGTTTGGCTGGGAAGGAAGATAAATTTTTGATCTCTTTCTGTTCTGGAAGTATAAAGGAGAGCACATGGTGCTCGTGACACTTCTCTCTGTCCAGGGACTGCTCTCTGTCCAGGGCACTTCTCTCTCTCTGTCTCTCCCCCTGCACCTACCCATCTACAGCCACCAGAGCTCCGGCTCTGCCCCCCCTTTCTTCCCCAAAGCTTTCTCTCCCAGAACACATGGCTTAGCTGCCCTTCTCCCTTTCCCTCTGCACACTGTGATAACCACAGTGTCTGCCCTTACATGAGGAGGCCGCCAGAGGGTGCTCTCCCATTGAAAACCTAAAATGTCCTGATCTGGCCCCTAGAGGGAGCCAAAGAGTATAGTCCATGGTAGTGACCAGAAGGAACAGCTAGGGGGTGCTCCTGGCATAGGACTTGTACTTCCCGGGGAGGCCACCAGGGGGACTCTCTGAGTTTGGAAGCTGGATAGGTGGAGAAAGTTCTGGGTGCGGACCTTTCTGGAAGCAGGGGGAGAGGCCTAAAGAAAGGTGGAGTGGATTATTGGGCACCCTATAAAAAGCATCCTCTAGCCAAGGGAGAGAGAAGATGGGGAGGGGGGGGGGGGGGGGGGGGGGAGAGGAGGACCTGCAACACCCAGAACTGGAGAATTATAAGCTAGGGACTGAAGAAAAGAGGCTGGCTGAAGTAGAGCTCAAGAGAGAGATCAGGAGAAGGTTCCCTCCAAAGGCAAAGAGGTACTTACCTGGTGGGGGCCCGGCAATGGATAAGATTGTTATGCACAATTGCTACTGAAGTGTTTAAAAAGAACAAACAGCTGTGGGGTGGAGGATAGGACTGTAAGGTTAAGGTGAATAAAGTGTGTCCTATCCAGGGGAGGAGGCTGTTATACCCTGAGACCCAGATGTCCCCAGTAAATAGTCCCAGGGGGTGAATCACAGTAACAGATTAATAGTGGGCAAGCCAGGTTCCCACAGGACTGTAACCTAGCTAATAAACTGAATTTACATGCAACCAGCTAATTTGCATATTTCTGCAAGCAGAGGAAGCTGTGCTATCTTCCAGAGAAGGGTGACCTGGGGGCCCCACCAGAAGAACTGGTAAAGGGGGGTCGGTTACCAGGTGATACAGCGGGGAGGCCGGGCCAGGACTGCAGGTTAAGGAAGAGGTCACCCTGAGGGAAAGGGGAGGACCAAACCTAGAGGCCGGAGTCAATGCAGTCACAGAGAAGTCTGGTTTTAAGGTGGTTCCCTGAGTCAAAAGGCTGGTGAGGCCGGGCAGGAGCCACTAGAGGGCCACTGCACACCAGTGTTGCCAGGTGGGCGGTTTTACCGCCCAATTGGGCGGTTTTCTGCGCCCTGCCGCGGAAAATTTTTAGGCTTCCGGGCGGCTTTTTGATTTTTTTTTGGCTGCGGGGGGTGGGGTTAGTGACATTTTTGGGCAGGGTTAGTGACATTTTTGGGCGGGGCTGATGATGTGGGAGGCAGGGCCGGTGACGTGGGGGTGTCAGGGGCGGGGTTTGTGTTTGGGCGGGTTTTGGGCTGGTTTCTGGCCCGGATTGGGCTGGAAAAAAATTTCTACCTGGCAACCCTGCTGCACACCAGAGAGCACCCCTGGGGGGTGGGGGTTACAAAGGGCACTATCCCAGATGGCACCTTGTTGTTGAATAGCCCCCTGAAGACAAGGACATCAGAGAATCCCTGCTACCCTTGACAGTTGAATAACAGTGTCTGAAAGTGTAAAACCAAGGGAAGAGCAGAGGGTTGGTGGGACCCAGGCAATAATTTTATCCCCAGGGAAGTGTGCAGAAAGGCCCACTGACTACAGGCGGGTTCTGGGGGACTAGAGAACTCAAAGTGAAGCTGAGTGGAAAAGGCATCAATCTCCAGAGGAGGTCTCTTGTGTGGGTAAAGACAGACAGCACGGAGAGGTGCAGGTCGAGAGCAGACAGCACGGAGAGGTGCTTGCGGACATTTCTCCTGTGCTCATCTTTACAACACATATATCTCTTTCAGCACAACCCCAAGGCTTCTCTCTTCCTCTGAACAAACACCCTATCCTTTCTTTCTCTCTCTAAACACACACCCAGAGACAGCCTTGTATCATATACCTGTACTAAGTGCTGTGAGCATATATATATATGTACATACAATATACTTTCTATATATATATCCAAACCCGTGTGGAGTGTGTATTCTTTAGGAACCCACTGCCTCTGTGAACTGGACTCGGGACCAACCCTAGACAACAATTGCTGACACAGGAGTCTAAGCTCTTGGGGAGAGAGATATTCAAGCACCACCACGACCTGCCACCCAACAAGTTTCCATGAGGGCATGGAGATCCATAAGGAGCAGCCTGGAAAGGTGAGTGTGAGGCAGTGACCCCCAGGATCACATCACCACTCATGTGCAAGCACCATACACAGAAAGGGTCATATACAGGGGCCATTTTACTAAGGTGTGCCCAAAAATGGCTGCACTGGTGTAGGCACGTGTTTTGAGGTGTGCTGGTCTATTGCCTGAGCGCGCCTGGAAAAAAGGGGATTTTTTTAAAGTGCCAGAAAATGGACATGTGGCAAAATGAAAACCAGCGCACATCCATTTTCGGCCTGAGACCTTAACGCCACCCACTGACTTTGCAGTAAGGTCTCAAGCGCTAACCAGGAGGTAAGCGTGCATTGTGTGTCAACTGCTGATTACCGCTGGGTAAGGGCCCCGCAGTAGAAAATATTTTCTACCACGTGTTTTGGGCGTGCGCCAAAAATGTAATTACCGCCCAGGGCACGCGATAGCCAGGTGGTAGTGCCAATTTTTTTTTTTTTTTTTAGATTTAATTTCAACAGTTTTTATTGATGACAAATCAATACAACACAGCCATGGTCAAACAATAGATCCAATGACGAGACATATAGAAAAAAAAAAAGACTTTACCACCAGTCATCAAACCTTCCCCCCCCCCCTTTTGCTAAAATCAGAATGTCCAGAATATCCAATGACAAGTAACTATGGGCCTTCCTCCACTAACCATTAATTGCTGAAAAAAGGGGCTGCATATATCTAGACCCCCTAACACCCTCCCCCTACATGCTGCCCCATGCCTACATACTATTGGGAACGTTAGCAGCAGCTCACAAAAGTACATGCAGCCAGCCAACAGCGCACCTGCTTTATCCTACTGTCCATCCCCATCTCCCAGCAACAGTGCACATGCTCCACAGAAAAGCCACCATGCCATCCTCTGTCTCCATGGCCATCTCAGCTCACACAACACCTGTGCCTGTGTATTGCATACCCACCCCCCCCCACCCCCCCCCCCCCCCCGATCTGTCACAGGCTATGTAAGGACCATTGAACATGTCATAAAAATTTATGTACGTGACGCCAAGAAGCCCCACCACTTGAACCTTGTCTCCACCAAAACTTGTGTTTTGCAGATGATTCTGCATACACTGTGACCTTGAGGCGCTCAGGCACTGGTACAGGTAGATATGCCGGGAAAACCCTGGCTTCTCCCGGCGCATGAGGGAGTGCCTCTGGGCCCAATGTAAGTACCACTGACACTTCACCCCTTTTACAGCTCTGTTATCCTCATACAGTGTGCCTACAAACCCCATATCCATTAGAATGTGTTGCAGCCAAACCCAAACTATGAGATAACATGGAAAGGAAGGGGGAGGGGGGAAGGGATGTTGGACAGCACCCTTCTGTGACCAGTAGAAAAGTGGCCAGAACGTCACACACAGCTACCTAGCACACTGCAGCAGCTATGGCAGGGTAAATAAAACATAATCAGAAATACCCACAGTGGGAATCAAAACCACATTGCATGCGCTGAGGGGCAACAGCGCTAGTCCCTACACCATACACATATCTGAGTGTGCAAGGAGGACAATACACTGACCACAGAGGGCTGTGAGAGCACAAGATGCCACCCAAATGGATGTAAGGTCCAAAGTTAGGTATGCTGCCCTGTGAAAAATCCCTCATGACCCAAGCTGTGGACCCTTGAAACCTCTACATGATAATGGGACACAAATCCCTCCTTATGGAAACTAGCACCTATGCATAATTCTTCCCCAACAACATGACCGTGCCTCATGGGGTTATGTGCAGCCACTGGCACCTGTGAGGGCCCCAAGCCAGCTAGCATGATTACATCATAGATAGGTGCCCCCAAACCCTAGTATCCCACCCTGCAATATGTAAACTGCCTTTCTTATGGGGGTCCCAGCAGAGATGGCCAGAAAGATGGGAGGATCAAACAGAATCCCCTCCTATCTTCCAGCCAGCTGTAGGCCACATAGGCATGGGAATGCACACACACCCACACCCCTGACAACAGCTGTAACAATGGCCCCATTCATGCAACAGTACGGTGGCATACTACCTCACAGCCAATGCCTGGTCACCCAGACCCATTTTGCATGCCCGTAGGGAGACAACCCTCTCAGTGGAGAAACAACTATCATATCATTGGCTCCGGGGTTCTCTACTTTGTCATCTCCTTGGTGCCACAAATCACAGATGTCCCCCAGGTAACAAGCAGCAGCCCCAAGCTGCCCCTGTCCCTGCCTACCGATAGCCAGCTGCACAACTATGCAAGCCATGTAGGATGCGCTGATCTCAATTGCAAAACTTTTAAACACACAAGTCACCCTACAGCTGCTGTCCAGCCTGCCCTGGACCAGTCTGCACTGGACCAGCTTACTGCCAAGAGGGCCTGGAAGTATTTTTGTACCCTGGCCAGTGGAAAGTGCCCCCCACACCACAAGAGGGCCACACCCAGCACTATACGGAAGCAGCTGTGGAGGAGGAAACCCTGGAGGAACATGCCCCCATTGGAGGGGGAGGAAGGGGTGTACAAAGAGTCCTCCCCAGACAGCTAGGCAGGAAGTCACAGCAGCTGAGTCCCACCATAAAATGGCCGCCATACCTATCGGCGAGCCCGCCCTGACAGCCACCCTAGCCCAGCTCCTGCTGCAAGTCACAGGCATGCACAGATATGTGCAGCAGGAGCTGGGAGCCCAATGCCACATTCAGGGACAAATACCGACAGAGCTCAGGATGGCCCATGAGGAGAGGCAGCAGCCACAATGAAGGCAAATGGACAAAAACATTTGTAAATATTTCTCAAGTTTTATTTTTGCTACAAATACAATGTTTACAGACATAAGCATAAAAATGTCTGTGCCTCCACTCTCTAAAACATGTGTGGATTCCCTGATATGCAAGGCTGACAACTACTGTGGTTTAAACACTAAACCCTACTAGGCAAGCCCTGGGAAAGGGAGACTGTAGAAGGAAGGGGAGGGGGTTAGAGATGGGGGTGAGACGTGTCCAAAGGCCCCTCAGTATCCTCAATCAGAGCAGCTCCTCCTTAAAGCCAAGTTCTCAACCAGAGGGCTGCCCAATGCAGAGGGATCTAATGTGCCCTTTATCACAAAAAGCCCCAATGGGACTTGAATCTGCCACCCCCAGGATCCAATGTCACACCCCAAACCATTATGCCATGCCTCCAGTAGCTACAAAAGAGGTGACAGGGAATGTGTTGCACATCTCTCTCAGACAGATTCCTTGGGCATCCCCTCCTCACCTTAAGAGTCAGGATGTCCTAAGGACCTGGCAGGGAAATATCTGGCCTAATGTCTTGTATCAGGAAAGGCCCCACTCACAAATGCCCTACAGCTAGTGTCTGCTGGGGAGTTAGGGGAGAGGGTGGCCAGCTGAACTGACCAATGCCATTCTCCCGTTATGTAGTTACAGTAACCTGGACTTGAAAAGACAAAGCAGTTTAGATAAACAGCATTGTGGGTCACAGTATAGCGCTGACTGCCCACCTTCATCACCATTGCACTCTGTAGACATCTGTCCCCTGGGAGTTCACAATCTGTGCATAATCCTATACTGATGCTGCCAACAGATATCGGGTCTGCGATACAGTTGGAGTTAATAGGACTGGATGGTATATGACATAAGCATTTGTGGAAAACTAGAATGCCAGGCCCCCCAGTCCAGCTCCATGCTGGAGCCTGGAACCAAGTTCTCATCTCAGGTGTCCTTTGGCAAATATGATAGGTAAGAAGAGGACAGCAGCTTCTGATGTTGGCCACATTTGGCCCACTTCATATCTGTGCCTAACAGCTTGCAGCAGGAGCCCAGCCCAATATACCCCCTTCACCCGCTGCAGACCCACACGTATTTGGCAGACTGCAAACAGCTCATCAACCTAAAGGTGTGTTGGTTATGGTTTATTTGAATTTGCTATACCACCTTGACTAACTGGCAGCTCTTGACAGTTTACCATAAAAACAATACAAGAAAAGGAAAACAGTTACAGGAAAGTAGATAGAACAGAGAGATAAAGATAGAGATGCAGAGGGGTAGATTAGAGCGGACAGATGTGAAGCGTTTGTTTACACTTTCAAACAACAACAAAACCAGGGGACACAAGATGAAGCTAGAATATGGTAGATTTAAAACAAACAGGAGAAAGTTTTTCTTTACTCAGCGTGTAGTTAGACTCTGGAACTCGTTGCCGGAGAATGCAGTGACAGCAGCTGGCCTTACGGAATTTAAAGGGGGTTTGGACAGATTCCTGAGGGAAAAGTCCATTGAACATTATTAATTTTTTTTTTTTTTTGGGGGGGGGGGGGGGGGGGGTTGCCGGGTTCTTGAAGCCTGGATTGGCCACTGTCGGAGACAGGATGCTGGGCTTGATGGACCCTTGGTCTTTTCCCAGTATGGCGGTACTTATGTACTTATGTAGGGGTACAGCAAAGGAAGAAAGGAGGGGCAGAAGGCAGTGGGAAGTAGTGAAAATGCTGTAAGGACCTACTCAGCAGAAAAAGCATCAGTAAAGAGCCAAGTCTTTAGTTTAGTTTTGAATGTTTTCAGAGAGGTTTCAGCGTGAATGTGTAGTGAGAGAAAATTCCAATGAAATGGTGCAGCAAAATAAAAAGCATGATGACAGGTACACTCAAGTTGGGCAGATTTTGGGCCTGGTAGAACTAGTCACTGATCACTGATTAAGTGTAGGAGATGTGCCGAGGAATACAGAATAGTGAAGGAGGAGAAGTAAAGAGATAAACCGAGCCAGTGGGACTGAAATATAACGACTAGTAGGTTAAAAAGTATATGTTGATGGATCGGTAACCAATGGTACTTTTCAAGCAAAGGAGCAACATGGTCTGAACGGTGTGCATGACAAAATAAACAGATGGCTGTGTTCTGTAATGACTGTAACCTTTTAATGGATCAGTACAACCTAGATAGATGATGTTACAATAATTTAATCTTTTGGTGAGCAATGACAGAAATAGTTTTGAGACAGTTTTGGATTGGTCCTAGTGAAGGAGCGAATGGGTGTGTAGGACAGAGTAGAAGGATATCATCTGCGTAGAAATGAAAAGAGATGCCCATAGATTGTATCAGGGTTGCTAATGGACTGAGGAATAGATTGAAAAGGAGAGGAGAAAGAATAGAGCCTTGCAGAACACACAGGGCAAAGATCGGAGGGGGGGGATGCCCTAGATGACGAGGTGACCACAGTATAAGTGCAATCTGAAAGAAATGACGAGAACCATGACAAGACAGAACCTAATAGACCCAGGGGATTTAAGCAGGATAATAAGAGGGGGTGATCAACAAAACTGAAGGCGGCCAATAGGTCAAGAGAGACTGCAAGAACCATGTTATGTTTGTTCCAGTGAGTGTGAATTTTGTTTACCACTGCAGCTAGCCACCAGTTTAGTACCAACCAGCTGATGTGCCTAGGCAGTGCCCAGACTAAAGTTTACTCTCTGTTGAGCATGCTGCCTTGCCCACAACCAGGACGGTGGAGGGCTTAGGAAGATGCACAAACAGCTTCTTCCTATCTACATACAAATATGGAGGATATGTACATGAGGAAGGAAAAGAACTATTATACACTTATCTGTTGTCTCACAATAGCAGGCCTTGTCCAGCACACTATATCCTCAGCAGGCGCATGACCCTCCCACTAGAACTGGTGAAGTGATTGCCACCACAGACGGCAGATGGAAACCAAGCTGGTCCTGTGGGGCCCCAGCAGCAGCTTTAGGGAATCCAACTCCTAGGACACAGGTCACGGACTCAGGGTCTACTAAACATGAGGGTTAAGACAGGGTACAGCATGCTGAACATTGTCAACCTCAACCCTAGGAATGGGTGGCCATATGTCCCAAGCTAAATTCAGTCTACCACACAAATGAAGATAGGGAGGACTGCAAACAAAAAAAGGAGCCAGCTGAAGAGGGGATGTGAAGTGCAAATCTGGAGAAAAACCGCCGAGGAACACATAGTGCACAGACCCAATCCAAGAGACTCCATTCCCCCCCCCCCCCACCCCCCAGCTTCTCAGCAGGCAGCCACAAACGGGTGTTTCCACAGTAGTATAATCTGCACATATCCCCACAGTTACATAGTTTCATGATTAAAACAATAAATACATCAATAGTATAAAACAGTGTGTTTCAAAGTCCACTGCTGTCCCTTATGTTGCTGCTGACCAGTGCCTGTGCTCTAACTTGTAAAGCAGTCATGTCTTGCAAAAAGCAAGGGGTCCTTTGTTAGCAGAAACATAAGATCTCAGCTCATCTCCCTACTAGAAGGGGAATGGCAAGTTCTGAGGTCTCTGCTTACCTGGAGACAGTGACAAATGTGGACCCAAGCTGGCTAATGGCTTCAAGGTTTCAGCTGCCTGATGCTGGGGGGGACAGAATGGAGAGCAAAAGAGTTAGTTTCCCAGGTGCAGATAAGCCACCTCCCCCTTAGCAATGTTAAGGTTCAAAAATGGCGTCTAAATTGCCTGATTTAGACATCATTCTCCCCAAAATGTTTTTGCATGTGAATCATAATAATAATTTTTTTAACGTTTATCCCCAAAATGTCTACATGCCTTATAATTTATTTATTGCATTTGTATCCCACATTTTCCCATCTATTTGCGGGCTCAGTGTGGCTTACAATACATTGTGAATGATGGAAATACAGTTTGTTACAGTGCGATTATGGGTTACAGTGTGAAGAGTTATGGTAAGCCAAAGTCAAGTCAAAACATCATTAGGGGCGTAGAAGCTATGGAATGTAACATTGGGGAAATGATAGGGAAATCGAAGAATAGCAAGAGAGCGTTAGGGTATAACAATTTTATCTGTGGGTAGATTTTTTTTTTTTTTATAAATCTCTTTATTTATAGTCAGATTAATTTTACAAGTTTGAAAACCATGTTTAACAGTTAGTCTCGTCTCAGAATAAACAAATAAGTATGTTACTATGTTTTCTCCCTCTCTCACCCTCCCCCCTCCCATTCCCCCCCTCTCTCCGAACAGTTGCCTATTCCTGCTATTGCATATCTATCTCTTTGCGTTCAGTCCAGTTTATAAATTCAAAATCTTGCTTCGTGCTGATGAAGTCAACGAGGCTTATTTTCAAAGCACTTAGCCTTCCAAAGTTCCATAGAAACCTATGGAACTTTGGAAGGCTAAGTGCTTTGAAAATATGCCTCAATGTGTCCCAAAAGGGTGCCCAAGTGGTACAAAATATGTCTCCTTTTTTTGAGGTTAGGTCTGATATTCCTGAACGTTCCAAAGTACAAAATTGAATCATTGACGATCGCCAGTGTGCAATCGTGGGCCCAGCCGGATCTAACCACAGCTGCAATATCACCTTCCTTGCCATCAACATAGCTTTTTTCAAGAAGATTTTCATGCCTCGTGGTATAGGGCTCTGTATGTGGAAGATGTCAAACAATTGCTCCGGTGATTGTCGCCAAACAGCTTTCCAAAAGGTAGAAACATGTCTTGTGAGAGCTATCCAAAATGGCTTGATTCTCCTGCAGGTCCAAAACATATGACCCAAATGGGCTTGCTCCTCTGTACATCTTGGGCAGTTGCTATTTTCTCGCAGAGTAGCCCGATATGCTCTGTGTGGTGAGATATGTAATCGTAGTACAAACTTATAATGTAACTCCCACCAACTGGCATTGTCTGTTAGATGATAAACTGACATTAGACATGACTCTACCTGGTCTGGTCTCATATTTAAGACTAACTCTTGACTCCGTTTCTGTGCTTCTTTCGAATAATCATATTTTCCAATTCTATCTCTCAACATGCCATGAAAGTATTTTAGTGGGGTGCGGAGTTGGGCCTCTAAATCCAATATATCCTTCAGTCTCTCCCACACTTCTGAAGTGAGCATCCTACTATCCAAGGACTGCACATAATGGCGAATTTGGTAGTATGCAAACATGTCACCTTCGGCCAGACCAAATTCCTCACATAAACTTTGAAATGGTTTAATAGTCCCCTGCTCCGTTATTACATGAAAGAGATAACATATCCCCCTTGAGGCCCACACTTGAAATACTCGTGATGTATCTCCCACAGGGAAATCACAATTCCCTTGAATTGGCAGTAACGGGGACATCTCAGGGTTTATAGCATACATTCTACACATCAGCCTCCACGCCCTACGCAGAGGCCGAAAAATTATATTTAAGTGTCTCGAGAGATTTGTTCCCTTTGCCGTGGAGTGGAGCCAATGGGCAAAATGCTGTGGCCTCAGGAGGGATATTTCTGATCTGGTACAGGTGAAAAATTGAGTTGATCTGAACCAGTCGGAGAGGTGACGAGCACTACTAGCTACTGAGAAAAGGCATAAATTCAACAACCCCAATCCCCCCTTGACACGTGGTAACATGGCTCTCGAGAGTGAGATACATGCTCTTTTCCCTTGCCAAAGAAATTTGGTTAATTGCCTGCCCAACCATTTCTCGTCTTTGTAACTCAACATGAGCGGCAGAGTTTGAAACATATAAATCCATTTTGGAAATAAGATCATATTGTACAGCGCCACTCGTCCCAGCAGTGAAATGGGTAATCCCTGCCAGCCCCGCATTACCTCTTCCATTTTGGTTTTGTGGGCCTCTATATTTCTATGGTATAGTTGTGATAGATCCGCCGGAATATATATCCCTAGATATTTAACTACTGTAGATTCCCACTTTAACGGGAATGGGCCAACCCAATTATCTTTTATTTCAGACTGAATTGGTAAGACCAATGATTTTTGATAATTTAGGGAGAATCCTGAGTAAAAGGTAAATTCATCTAGTGTTGACAGTAATCTTGGTATAGAACTATCTGGTCGAGTGAGCGTGAGAAAAATATCATCCGCAAACGCTAGTATCTTCACTGGCTGCTCCGGCAACTCAACCCCCGAGATGTCCGTATCTTGCTGTATGGTTCGCAATAAGGGTTCTAGATAAAGCAAGAATAATAATGGGGACAATGGGCATCCCTGCCTCGTTCCCTGGGAGACCTCAAACGAATGTGATTTATATCCATTTACCAAAATACTAGCAGTCGGGTTGTAATATAGAGATTTAATAGCCTGTAGAAACCAACCTCCTATACCTATATGTGTAAGGACCTGAAATAAATAATCCCATTGAACCTTATCAAATGCTTTCTCCGCATCTAGACTGACCAATGCTAATTGTTGTTTGTTTGATTTACAATGAGCTATAGATAAAAGTACTTTCCTCACATTTAGGACGGAATGACGTCCTCGTACAAATCCTACTTGATGTTCTCCCACTATCTGAGGTATGTGAATAGCTAGTCGGTCGGCTAGAATCCTGGCCAAAATTTTTAAGTCAACATTTAATAAGGATATAGGCCTATAGGATTCAACCCTATCACGAGGTTTACCCGGTTTTGGTATTAGAGTGATCAACGCTTCATTCTCCCGAGAAGAGAAAAAACCCCTATCCACCACTGCATCATAGTAATCCAGTAATGGGCTACACAATTGTAACTCCAACATTTTGTAATACTCATGGGAAAAGCCGTCCAAACCTGGAGATGATCCTCCTGGCAGGGATTTAATTACTTTTTGAATTTCCACAGCTTGGATAGGCTGTGACAATTGGAGCTGGGCTGCTGAAGATAGCAACGGTAGACCTGCATCTTCAAGATAATCAGTTAAAACCGGGCCTTGCTCATTTTGTGGCCTTGTGTACATCTTTTTGAAATATGAGTGGAAAACATGTACCATTTCTGTTGGAGTAGAAGTAGGACGTCCACCTTCTGTGCTTATCATAGGGATAAATTTCTGTTGGGTTTCAGAACGTGCCAGGTGTGCTAGTAATTTCCCGGATTTGTTTCCAAAACGTTGGTAATTATGTTTCCTAATGATTAGCCTGGATTTAGTTTTTTCGTGAATATACGCATTTAATGCCGCTAAGGAAGCATTCATCTGCTCTCTATTTAAGGGAGTTGGTTTTGCTATAAATGTCTGTTTTGCTTTTCGGTAATCCTTTTCTAGATTAATAATAGCAGTCGCTAACCGTTTAGTTCTAGCACTCATAAATGCTATCACCTCTCCTCGCATCACTGCTTTGGAAGCTTCCCAAAAGAGTGTTGCAGATGAACAGGAGCTTAGATTTGTTTCTTCATAGTTCTTCCAGCTCAATTGTAGGTGTTCTAGAAATTTTTTATCTTGTTTTAAATAAGAGGGGAATCTCCATATATGAGACTCCCTAGCTCTCTCCTCCATTGTCAAATCTATCCATATTGGAGTATGATCTGAAACAGCTAAAGGGCTAATGATAGCTTGGTGGATTTTATGAAACCAAGTGGTAGATATCAATATATAATCTATGCGTGACCAAGTTTGGTGGGCCTTCGATTGATGTGTGTAATCTCTGGCAGTAGGATTTAGTAGACGCCACGGGTCTACCACTTGTAAGGTGGAGCAAAAATGAGCAAGTCCTCCCTTCCTCCCAGACCCCGAGCCAGGGCTTGGTGATGATCGGTCCAATTGTGGGTCTAAGACTGTATTGAAATCACCTGCCCAAACCCAAGGGGCATCTAGATATTTATGACCCAAAGTTATAAGAGATTGAAAAAAGGACTGTGAATACCCATTAGGCCCATAGAGTGCACATAAGTAAAAATTTTTGACCCTGATAATTTACCTTCAAGAGTACTATTCTACCTTCACTGTCTTTATACAATAGCTGTGTCTGACATTGCAGTCTTTTTTTAATCAAAATGGCTACCCCACTACGTTTTTTGTCCGCAGACGAGTAATAACAATGCTCTACCCATTGCTGCTGCAATTTTTGGTGTTCCGTGTCCATTAGTTTTGTTTCTTGCAGACATGCTATGTCTGCATTCTGTCGTTTTAATTGGGTCAATATTTTGGAATGTTTTATCGGGGATGAGATGCCGGCAACATTCCATGAAACTATTCTAAGTTTAACATCACCTTTTGGCTTTGCCTGTCACCACATCTCAAGAATTTAACCATTTTGTGTAGAGCCCCCGGATGCCCAGCCTCCTCCGGGAACCACTCTCTCTGAGACACTAACCTGCTGACCAATCTCTCAGATTGGGGAAAACTGCCATGGACTTTAGGACGGCAACCCACTGAGAAATTAGACCGCAAGGACTTATAATTATTTGCTATTACCTCATTCACGTTTATCCTCTTTTGCATGCACTTAGCAGTATATAGTTCTTCCTTACCCACACTCCCAACCCCCTCCCTCCCCCCCTCTTTTTAAACCCCAAACTCCCACCATTTTGTCCCGAACCTTCTACGTCAAGCGCGGGACAAGAGTCAGGATGATGCCCTAAGGGATCCCCCATCCTTCATTTATAATATATAACATTTCGTTTTCTATTACACTACAGTGGGGGAAATAAGTATTTGATCCCTTGCTGATTTTGTAAGTGTGCCCACTGACAAAGACATGAGCAGCCCATAATTGAAGGGTAGGTTATTGGTAACAGTGAGAGATAGCACATCACAAATTAAATCCGGAAAATCACATTGTGGAAAGTATATGAATTTATTTGCATTCTGCAGAGGGAAATAAGTATTTGATCCCCCACCAACCAGTAAGAGATCTGGCCCCTACGGACCAGGTAGATGCTCCAAATCAACTCGTTACCTGCATGACAGACAGCTGTCGGCAATGGTCACCTGTATGAAAGACACCTGTCCACAGACTCAGTGAATCAGTCAGACTCTAACCTCTACAAAATGGCCAAGAGCAAGGAGCTGTCTAAGGATGTCAGGGACAAGATCATACACCTGCACAAGGCTGGAATGGGCTACAAAACCATCAGTAAGACGCTGGGCGAGAAGGAGACAACTGTTGGTGCCATAGTAAGAAAATGGAAGAAGTACAAAATGACTGTCAATCGACAAAGATCTGGGGCTCCACGCAAAATCTCACCTCGTGGGGTATCCTTGATCATGAGGAAGGTTAGAAATCAGCCTACAACTACAAGGGGGGAACTTGTCAATGATCTCAAGGCAGCTGGGACCACTGTCACCACGAAAACCATTGGTAACACATTACGACATAACGGATTGCAATCCTGCAGTGCCCGCAAGGTCCCCCTGCTCCGGAAGGCACATGTGACGGCCCGTCTGAAGTTTGCCAGTAAACACCTGGATGATGCCGAGAGTGATTGGGAGAAGGTGCTGTGGTCAGATGAGACAAAAATTGAGCTCTTTGGCATGAACTCAACTCGCCTTGTTTGGAGGAAGAGAAATGCTGCCTATGACCCAAAGAACACCGTCCCCACTGTCAAGCATGGAGGTGGAAATGTTATGTTTTGGGGGTGTTTCTCTGCTAAGGGCACAGGACTACTTCACCGCATCAATGGGAGAATGGATGGGGCCATGTACCGTACAATTCTGAGTGACAACCTCCTTCCCTCCGCCAGGGCCTTAAAAATGGGTCGTGGCTGGGTCTTCCAGCACGACAATGACCCAAAACATACAGCCAAGGCAACAAAGGAGTGGCTCAGGAAGAAGCACATTAGGGTCATGGAGTGGCCTAGCCAGTCACCAGACCTTAATCCCATTGAAAACTTATGGAGGGAGCTGAAGCTGCGAGTTGCCAAGCGACAGCCCAGAACTCTTAATGATTTAGAGATGATCTGCAAAGAGGAGTGGACCAAAATTCCTCCTGACATGTGTGCAAACCTCATCATCAACTACAGAAGACGTCTGACCGCTGTGCTTGCCAACAAGGGTTTTGCCACCAAGTATTAGGTCTTGTTTGCCAGAGGGATCAAATACTTATTTCCCTCTGCAGAATGCAAATAAATTCATATACTTTCCACAATGTGATTTTCCGGATTTAATTTGTGATGTGCTATCTCTCACTGTTACCAATAACCTACCCTTCAATTATGGGCTGCTAATGTCTTTGTCAGTGGGCACACTTACAAAATCAGCAAGGGATCAAATACTTATTTCCCCCACTGTATATCTTTGGAACTTACTACTGTACAAGTTACCATTAGCATTTCTATTACAGCTATAAGTTTCAATAAAAGTCAATCAAACCCGTCAGGATTCTATTTCTAATGTCTCCAGCCAGCTTTTTGCCTCCTCAGGCGAGTGGAATGAGTGCCAGCGATTCCCTTGTGAAACTTTCAGTATGGCTGGATATTGTAAAGAAAAGCGTAGGTGCTTTGCTACTAGTAGCGCACAAACTGGAGAAAATGTCCGTCGCTTCGTGGAGAGGGCCCCCGAGTAATCCTGGAAGAGTCGTATTCTCTGTCCATCAAATTTTACATCCTCCGGATGGCTTTTATATTGACTTAGAATCTGTGCTTTTTGTGAGTATCGATGAAACTTTGCGATTATGATCCTGGGCCTATTGTCCGTCGCACGGACTGGCCCCACTCGGTGAGCACGTTCTAGGGTGATAGGATAGATTTCCCCCGCCGATGGAAATTGTGCTGTTAGCCAAGTTTGCAGAGTGTTTAGTAAAGATTTTTCTGGCAGTGATTCAGGAAAGCCGAGAAATCGCAAATTTTCTCTTCGAGATCTATTTTCTAGATCTTCGATCTTCTCTTGTTGAGATTTAGTTAAGGATTCCAGCTGCTTTATCGCTGAGGAGTGCGATTCCAGAATGTCTTCGACGTCTGATACTCTACACTCCAACTCCCCGGCTCGCCGAGTAAGTTCCGCGGTAGACTGAGCAATCCCTGCTATCTGTTCCGATAGTTGTAGAAACCGGGGATCCAGAGCTTTTACTACCGCTTCTGTTATCTCAGGGATCAGGGTGGATGGCTGTTGTATTTGCGAGGGAGATGGTGGCGTCGACGCCATCTTGTCTTCCCCCAGACGCACACAATCTTGTATTCTTTTTGAAGATTTTGAGGACATTTGCGTTGAATTTCTGCTTACAAATTTGTCCATGCGTTCTTCTCCAGTATTTGGAGTGGTTTCAGTTCCAATTTACTTCTTTCTGTTAACAAAAGGAGTCGAAGGATGAGGTTCCCTGAGCGGGCGAAGCAAAGCACGTCTGCTTCCCCTCACAGCATCACGTGACCCCCTTCTGTGGGTAGATTTTTAAGTGTGGAGAAAATACGGGGGAAGAGAGTTCAGAAGAGAGTATATTGATGCATTTCTATTAGTGTGCATGGAGTTCATGTGCTTTGATCCTGGCAGTAATGTTTTTCAAAGAGATGAGTCTTCAATCGTTTGCAGAAGTCGGTTAATTCGTAGATCGTTTTCATGTTGCGTGGTAGTATATTCCAGAATTGCGTGCTCATATAGGAGAAGGTTGATGCATGTAGTACTTTGTATTTTATGCCTTTGCACTTAGGGAAGTGGAGATTGAGGAAAGTTCGGGATGATCTTTTGGCGTTTCTGGGTGGCAGGTCTATTAAATCAGACATGTATGCAGGGGCTTCACCGTGAATGATTTTGTGAACTAAGGTGCATACTTTAAAGGTGATACGTTCCTTGAGTGGGAGCCAGTGTAGTTTCTCACGTAAGAGTTTTGCACTTTCGTATTTTGGTTTTCCGAAGATGAGTCTGGCTGCTGTATTCTGGGCTGTTTGAAGTTTTCTCAGTATTTGTTCTTTGCAGCCTGCGTATAGTGAGTTGCAGTAGTCCAGATGACTGAGTACGAGTGATTGCACTAGGTTGCGGAAGACAGATCATGGAAAGAATGGTTTTATTCTTTTCAGTTTCCACATGGAGTAGAACATCTTTTTTGTTGTGCTGTTCGTGTGAGTCTCAAGTGTTAGGTGGCGGTCAATAATGACTCCAAGGATTTTTAAATTTTCTGATATTGGCAGATTTAGTTTGGGTGTGTTAATAGCGGTAAATTTATTTGTGTTGTATTGGGAGGTAAGTATGAGGCATTGAGTTTTTTCTGCGTTCAGTTTCAGTCAGAATGCATCCGCCCAGGTGTTCATGATGTGTAGACTTTGGTTGATTTTGTTGGAGATTTCGTTACTGTCTTGTTTGAAAGGAATATATATCGTTACATCATCGGCATATATGTAAGGGTTAAGGTTATGATTTGATAGAAGTTTTGCCAAGGGAGTCATCAGTAGGTTGAAAATTGTTGGCGAGAGGGGGGATCCCTGCGGTACTCCGCACTCATAAGTACATAAGTACATAAGTAGTGCCATACTGGGAAAGACCAAAGGTCCATCTAGCCCAGCATCCTGTCACCGACAGTGGCCAATCCAGGTCAAGGGCACCTGGCACGCTCCCCAAACGTAAAAACATTCCAGACAAGTTATACCTAAAAATGCGGAATTTTTCCAAGTCCATTTAATAGCGGTCTATGGACTTGTCCTTTAGGAATCTATCTAACCCCTTTTTAAACTCCGTCAAGCTAACCGCCCGTACCACGTTCTCCGGCAACGAATTCCAGAGTCTAATTACACGTTGGGTGAAGAAAAATTTTCTCCGATTCGTTTTAAATTTACCACACTGTAGCTTCAACTCATGCCCTCTAGTCCTAGTATTTTTGGATAGCGTGAACACTCAGGTGTCCATGTGGCAGACGTAGTTGAATTTGATGTGACTTGATATGAGCGTAAGGTTAAGAACCCCTTGAACCAGTTTAGGACATTGCCTCCGATGCCAAAATATTCAAGTATGTGTAATAGGATTCCGTGGTCAACCATATCAAAGGCACATGACATGTCAAATTGTAAGAGGAGTATATTGGTGCCGGTTGCAATCATTTACTTAAATTTGGTCATTAGGGTAATTAATACTGTTTCTGTGCTGTGATTAGACCGGAATCCTGATTGGGCTTCATGCAGTATTGAGAACTTGTCAAGATAATTTGTGAGTTGTTTGGTTACCATTCCTTCTGTTATTTTGGTTATTAGTGGTATAGATGCAACTGGTCTGTAGTTAGTTATTTCGCGTTTTTCTTTGTGTCTTTGGGTATTGGGGTGAGTAGAATTTTTCCTTTTTCCTTTGGGAAAAGTCCATTTTGTAGCATGAAATTCACGTGGTTCATTAGGTCTGCTATGAATTGTTGAGGAGCTGATTTCATGAGGTTGTTTGGGCAGACGTCTAGTTTGCATTGGGATTTGGCGAATCTTTTGAGCGTTTTAAAGATGAGGTCTTCTGACAGTAATTCGAATTCGGTCCAGATCCTGTCTGCTGGGTATATTCCGTCTTCTGGGTCTAGACAGTTTAGGAGTGTGGCGTATTCAATAGGGCTGGTGGGTATTTTAAGTCGTAATTGTATAATTTTCTCCTTGAAGTATTTCGCGAGGTCGTCAACCCCTGGTGTATCTTTGCTGTTGTTTGTAACTGGTTTGGTGTCTAGCAATTTATTTACAAGGTGGAAGAGTTTGTGTGTGTCTTTGTAGTTTGGTCCAATCATTGTTTTGTAGTGTAGTCTTTTAGTCTGTTTTATGGTGTATTTGTATTTCCTCCGAAGTGATTTCCAGGCATTCAGTGTATGTTCATCTTTCTTTTTGTTCCATGCGCGTTCTAGCTTTCTGACTTGTGTTTTGAGTTCTTTCAGCTCTTCGGTGAACCATGGATTTGATTTTTTCCTATATGATGTTCTGGTTTGGATTGGGGCAATTGTGTCTAATGTTGTCTTGCATATGTCGTCCCATTCTTGGAGGAATTGTATGGTGTCTGTATTTGTTGGCCATTCATTTTGGTAGACCTGTTGCCAGAATGTTGTGGGGTCTATTTTTCCTCTCGTGGTATATGTTGTTCGTTCATGTTTGTTGACTGCGTTACTGTGTATTTTTCGCCAGTGGAGGGAGACATATGCTTTATGGTGGTCTGTCCATGGTGTGGGTGTCCATCTTGTGTCAGTAAGTAGGAGAGTTGAGTCTGAGTCGAATTTGTGTGTAATGATGTCTAGTGTGTGTCCCTTTATGTGTGTTGGTTGAGTATTAGGTGCGTGAAAATCCCAGAGTTTTAAGAATTCTTTGCATTCTTGTGTGCCTTTTGAGGAGTCGTCTTCGAGGTGTAGGTTGATATCTCCTATTATGAGGATGTTTGAGGCAGAGACATATGTGTTCGAGATGAAGTCCATGAGTTGTGTTTGTGAGTCTTTCCATTTTCCTGGTGGTCTGTAGAATAGGATTGCGCTGAGGTGTCCTTGTAGGTTCGGATGAGTGATTCTTGTCGAGGCGATTTCGAGTTGTGGTGAGGTGGATTCGCCAGTGGTTGTGATGGTGAACTCAGATTTGTAAATTATGGCTATTCCGCCGCCTCTTTCTCCCTATCTTGTCCAGTGGGAGATTTTGAGGGGCATAATCGAACAGAAACGCCTATCTCCATGGGCGTTTATCTCCGAGAACGGGTCCGTGAAGGGGCGGACCCAAGCGTATTTTCGAAACAATTAGACGTCCATGTTTTATTCGCCAAGTTGTGAGCTGGGCGTTTTTGCTTTTCAGCGATAATGGACAATGAAATCGCCCAGCTCAAAAACGAATAAATCCAAGGCATTTGTTCGTGGGAGGGGCCAGGAGTCGTAGTGCACTGGTCCCCCTAACATGCCAGGACACCAACCAGGCACCCTAGGGGGCACTTTTACAAAAACAGAACAAAAGGTAAAAGAGCTCCCAGGTGCATAGCACCCTTCCCTTGTGTGTAGAGCCCCCCAAATCCCCCTCAAAACCCACTGCCCACAAGTCTACACCATTACTATAGCCCTAAGGAGTGAAGGGGGGCACCTACATGTGGGTACAGTGGGTTCGGGGGGGGGGTGGACGACTAAGCATTAAGCAGCACAATTGTAACAGGTAGGGGGGGGATGGGCCTGGGTCCACCTGCCTGAAGTCCACTGCACCCCCTAACAACTGCTCCAGGGACCTGCATACTCCTGCCAGGGAGGTGGGTATGACATTTGAGGGTCAAAATAAAAAGTTGTGAAACATCATTTTTTGTGGTGGGAGGGGGTTTATGACCACTGGGGGAGTCAGGGGAGGTCATCCCGATTCCCTCCAGTGGTCATCTGGTCATTTAGGGCACTTTTTGGGGCCTTATTCGTGAAAAAACAGGGTCCAGGAAAAGTGCCCTAATTCTAGCTAAAAACGCATACTTTTGTCCCATTATCTGTGAAATGCGCCCATCTCTGTTCGGCAGATAACCACGCCCCAGTTCCGCCTTCGCCACACCTCTGACACGCCCCCATCAACTTTGTCCGCATCCGCGACGGAGTGCAGTTGAAAACGTCCAAAATCGGCTTTCGATTATACCGCTTTAATCGTTTTTGTGAGATAAACGCCCATCTCCCGATTTAGGTCGGAACTTGGGCGTTTTTCTCGTTCGATTATAAGCTGGTTTGTATTCTGGTGGGCATGTCTCTATGATGGCGGGGTCTGTAGGGCCGTGGAACCATGTTTCCGTGATGAATAGAAGGTCTAGTTTCTCTGTGGTGATCCAGTCTAATATGTCTACTGAGTTGCTTACTGCTGATCTTGCGTTGATGTATCCTATGCGGATTGAGCGGTATGGTTCTGTTAGGAGGTTAGATGTGTTTATTTTTATTAGTTGTCTGCTTCCTCGGCGGTTGAGTTTGACGTTGTTGTTTTTTTTTCTCTTTCTGTTGGTGGTGTTCGTATGTGGGGATTTTTCCTTTTGGTTGGTTATTGTGTTTTTGGTCTGGTGAGTTGTTAATATGTTGTACATAGAGCTGGTGGATTGTGGTTGGGTTGTTGTTGATGTTGGGGGTGGTCCATGCATGGTAGATTATGGGAGTGAGGTAGATTATCATCAGTAGCTTGTTAGTGTTCATATTTATAATGTAATGCACTTGGAAACAGTTATAATCAGGCACTAAAGCAATACATTTAGAAACAATTATAAGCAGGTGCTAAAAGCAATGCAGTTGAGACATATAGATTGCATCTCAGGATTTTCAAACCTCCACATCCCACACTTGCAATGGCATCCAAAAAGACTCCTCCTAGCACGAAGGTCAACTTCAGCAATGCTGAGATTGAGCTCCAAGTGAAGAAGATCACGGCATGCCATGCCAATCTATTTGCTCCAAAGGGGCAAACACTCTGTGCTTATACCAAGCAAAGAGAATGGGTTGCAATATGCAACAAGCTAAATGGAATCTGCTATTTATTTATTTATTGCATTTGTATCCCACATTTTCCCACCTATTTGCAGGCTTAATGTGGCTTACAGAGTTTGTTATGACATTGTCATTCCATGATATCACATACACTTAGTATTGTATAGAGATTAAGTAAGGGAAGAGAGAAGGAAGGTGTTAGGCAGGATAGTATGGAAGGTGGACTTTAGAGATTGGAAGGATTGGTGAGGTAGTTTTGTGAGGCTATGGGTTCTCTTTGTAGGCTTTGTTGAAGAGATGTGTCTTCAAAGATTTGCAGAAGTTAGTTATTTCGTCAATAGCTTTCAGGGCTGTAGGTAATGCATTCCACAGCTGCGTGCTCATGTAAGAGAAGGTGGTAGCGTGTATCAGCTTGTATTTTAGTCCTTTACAGCTGGGGAAGTGCAGATTGAGAAATTTGCGGGATGATCTTATGGCATTCCTGGGAGGCAAGTCCACGAGGTTTAGCATGTAGATTGGGGCATCTGCGTGAATGATTTTGTGTACAATCGTGCAGATCTTGAACGCAATGCGTTCCTTGAGTGGGAGCCAGTGAAGTTTCTCTCTTAGGGGTTTTGCACTTTCGTATTTGGTTTTTCCAAATATGAGTCTGGCGGCGGTATTCTGGGCTGTTTGGAGTTTTTTGATAGTCTGTTCTTTGCAGCCAGCGTACAGTGCGTTGCAGTAGTCCAAATGACTTATTACCATTGACTGTACTAGCCGTACGGAATATGTATCTCGGGAAGAAAGGTTTTACTCTTTTGAGTTTCCACATGGAGTGGAGCATCGAGTGTGAGGTTTCGGTCAATGGTAACTCCAAGAATTTTCAGATTTTGTGCTAATCGAGAGTTAGAGGATTGCAAAAGGAAATGGAGGCAGCTGAAGAAGGATGTGAAGCATAAGGCTGGAGACAACCCACTGGATGTGGACACTGTAAACCTCACCCCTATGGAGCACATGGTGCACAGGCTCCTTCCCAAGGAAAGCATCCATGGCCTGGGAACCTAGGACAGCGTCTGTCATAGAATAGCACTCTGCGCATAAACCACACTTAACTTTAGGCGCTCGCAACTTCAATAGGGGGTATTCTGCATTTAGGTGCATAGGTGGGAAAATGTGGGATACAATTGTAACAAATAAATAAATACGTTCTGGGAATGACACTGGATCATTACAGAATATGATCCACATATAAATCCTAACTAAGGTCAACTAATGCCAATAATTGGCTCATTAATTGGCACCATTTATTGACCCCCCCCCCTAAAAAGGCAATTCAATTAAGTGGGCACCTCCTCTTACATGTCTCAATGCCCCCGAGTGACAACTTGTTCTATAATGGCAGCTTTCTGGGCACCAAGATTCCATTATAAAATACTGGCATAACCTGAGACCAATTCACCTTACATTTATGTGCCAGTTACACAAGCCATAGACCTGATGTGACTGTGGGCACCTGAATGTGGCAAGGACGTGAAACTTATACATAAGTGGCAGCACCACTCATGCCTCTCCCGTGCTCTGTCCATGTGAATATCCCCTTGCACCTGCTCTCTATACAAACTGGATTTAGTAAATGGTGCCCAAATTTGGTCACCGAAAATAATGAGCGCTATTCTAAAAGCAGTGTTCGGCACATTTACAGAATAGCGCTGAGCACTGGGATCTGCGCCCAATTTTGGGTGTGAGGATTTACACCAGATCCTACCAAGTAATAACGAACACAGACAGATCGCCACCTTGGAGACCAGAATGCGGAGTTCCTCAAGGATCCCCCCTCTCACCAACTATCTTCAACCTAATGATGATACCATTAGCCAAACTCCTAGCCAATCAAAACCTTAACCCTTACATATATGCCGATTACGTTACAATCCATATCCCGTTCAAAAGTGACTTAAACGAAATAACCAACAAGATCAACCAGAGCTTCCAGACCGTGCACTCTTGGGCGGACTCATTCAAGTTAAAACTCAATGCAGAAAAAACTCAGTGTCTAGTTCTCACCTCCCAATACAATACAAACAAATACCCCACATTAACCACACCCTACTGCACACTTCCTATCTCAGAAAATCTGAAAATCCTTGGAGTCACTATTGATCGAAACCTCACTCTCGACACCCACGCGAAGAACACGATGAAAAAAATGTTCCAATCGATGTGGAAACTCAAAAGAATAAAACCTTTTTTCACAAGAAACATCTTCCGCACCCTAGTACAGTCATTGGTATTAAGCCACTTGGACTACTGTAACGCTCTGTACGCAGGCTGCAAAGAACAGACCATCAAAAAACTCTAAACAGCCCAGAACTCCGCAGCCAGACTAATTTTTGGAACACCTAAATACGAAAGTGCGAAACCCCTCAAAGAGAAACTGCACTGGCTCCCGCTCAAGGAACGAATTGAGTTCACGATCTGCACGACTGTACACAAAATCATTCACGCAGATGCCCCACTCTATATGTTAAACTTAGTGGACTTACCGCCCAGGAATGCCAAAAGATCGGCCCGCAAATTCCTCAACCTGAACTTTCCAAGCTGTAAAGGAATGAAATACAAACAGGCTTATGCTACTACCTTTGTGTACAAAAGTACAAAGTTTTGGAACGCACTACCCATGTCCCTAAAAACCATTACCAATCTAACCAGCTTTCGCAAAGCTTTGAAAACACATCTCTTCAACAGAGCCTACAAAAGTCACCCTCAATGAAACAAATCATTCCTTAAACCACCCAAGTACACCAAAACACCTCTCACACGACCTTACCTAACACCTTCTACCTAAATTCCTCTTTCACCTCAGCTTATGATTGACTGTTTTCTTAAATCATGTAATGACGTTCTCATTTCCATACTCTGTAAGCCACATTGAGCCTGCAAAAAGGTGGGGAAATGTGGGGTACAAATACAATAAATAAATAAATACACCAACTGAAACCTGGTGTAACTTTTCATGCCTAAATTAGGGGCAGATCTCCTGCATTCTATAATACTGGGTACATCTTAAATGAATGCCCCTGACCCACCCATGCTCCTCCTACGGCCATTCCCTCTTTTCAGCTGCGTGCTGAAAAATTTACACACACACATCTTTATAGAATAGCACCTAGCAAGATGTGCACATAAATTCAAATTGTTGCCAATTAGTGGCGATAATTGTTAGCGCCCAATGATTGACCCTAATTGGCTCATTATTCAATTAAACTGCATGCTCAAATTGGGAATGTGTGTAATTTTGAACATCATTTATACAATTTTAGGGTATGCCACTTACAGGTGCCCTTACAGAACAGCACAATTTGATGCCACTTACGTACGTGCTGGTTTTACCGTACATTTACGTAAGTGGAGGATAATTGTAAGCATCCATATTACAGAACCGTTCTTTAAACTCTTTTGTACATAAGGCACCCACAACACTGTGGAACACGCACTATGCCTCCCAGAGGTAAAGGAAACAGTTACCATTTCCCCTTTGCATCCATTCCTGTTATAAGGCTTTATTCTGAAAGTACTCACTACACTGTGCCTCATGCTGGAAACCTCTCTTAAAAATTGCTCCCTTTTGGTACTGCACCTCTGCACTAAGGATCTAAGGATACCAGCTATGAAACAAGGACCTAGTTCAGTAAACACTTTTCCAGGGTCCTGTTCCTGAAATTACTGGATTTTGTTCTGATTGCTGTTGCAAATAAATACATTATATATATTTTTTTGCTAAAATAAATCTGCTAAAATTTGCAAAAAGCCAGAGACACTTCATTAAACTAACAAGTAAATTTAAGAGGCAAGCAGACAGAGGAGGCAGAACTACATTGCCAGAATAACCCACATTTGCACAGTGAAGATGAAAGCGGATAATTACCTGTTAATAGATCTTTTGCAGGACTGGACTGTGCGTGTTTTGACTGGAACAAACGGGCCACACACACTGTAACGTCCTTAACCGCTATAGCATAAAATAAAACCCTGGATCCATTCCTCACTCCTCACATACAAGATGCAGATAGGCAAGAGGAAAAGCATGCAAAGCATGGAGGTAAGTACTTCCTAGGTCAATGCAATAGGCACATGGAAGAAAAGGGGTTGAGCCTAGCTTTCAGCTCTCTACTCCTCCCCCTGCTTTCAATGATATTCTCTGCGAGCTGCTTGTGCTGCACCAAGACCAAACTACTGCGCAGCGTTTCAATCTCGCTTCAACTGGAGAATGAGGAATGTGCTGCAGAAAGAGAAGAACCGAGAAAGCTAATTCGGAAGAATTCAAGACTCGGTTCATCACGCTGCTTCTTGCAAACTTGCGGTGTGCTCGACTTTTGCCCAATTTGCCCTACCTATTGACTTACAAGATATTGGGAGTTTATAAAGTTAAATAGGCCCTTTTAATTGTATTTGTTTTATGATGATTGGAAGGTGGACCGTTCTGATATTTTTTTATTGTTTGATCATTGCTGTGGCTAAAGATTATGATTTAATTGATTTAATCTAATTAATATTTTATGTGATATTTGTTTTGGAGGGAGTTACAATTTCAATTTTTACAATTATTCTAATGTTACTGTAGTTTTCAAGTAATATGCTATAATCTGCTTTAAATGGCCTAGTGGTTAGGGTGATGGACTGGGGAACTGAGGAACTGAATTCGATTCCACTTCAGGCACAGGCAGCTCCTTGTGACTCTGGGCAAGTCACTTAACCCTCCATTGCCCATGTAAGCCGCATTGAGCCTGCCATGAGTGGGGAAAGCGTGGGGTACAAATGTAACAAACAACAAATCCCTATCACTGGGCTATAAACAGAATATAAGTGTCTGTTTAAATTACAGAAAACAGTATACCAAACAGTATAACATAGCAAACTAAATAGCAACTGGAGTAAAGCCAGGCTACCATGAGGCAGATTGGGAGTTTGCCAAGGGTAGCAGAATTCAGGGGATAGCACAGTTTTGCTGTGGCAGGGCTGAGGGCAGAGATATTTTTAAATGGCCTATGTGAAGCAGGGCATGTTAGCCACTGCCCGTTTTCAAGCCCTGACATAGCCTCCCCTCCCTGCCGCTGCAGCCACCAATAAGAAATTTGTGTTGGAGGGAATGGGAGTTGTGAAGCCTGCCCTGTGTTGCGCACCCTGTTTTTAAATATTGCAGCTTGTAGTGCAGCCAGGGCAGAGCAGAGTTAGGGTGGTGGCAACAGAAGCAAAAGAGGGTACGATGCAGGCCAGCAAGGGAATTTATTTTATTATTTATTTAAAAATGTATAGCCTGCACTATCCATAAATGCATCCACAGTAATGTAATGAACAAAAAATACAATAAAAACAGACAAGTCCAACAAGGTGGTGAACGGGGTTAGCAATTAGGGAATGGAAGATCATGGAGTATGGGGTAGGACCTTGAGCCACCCCTGTGGGAGCGCAGAGCTGAAGGTTCACTTAGGGCATCAGATACTCTTAGGCAGACTGTGAACTGGAGACACAGCTAAGTTACTAATATACTTACTGTATAAGTAAATGCTAACAGTATTAACATGCATTATTAGTAACTGGGTCCTACTACATGAACTGGGACCAGTGGTAAAATATCACATGGTGCTACTGGCATTAGCGCACACCTGTGTGGTAGCACGTTAGTAACTCTAATCACTAATATGGAAAATGTGTTCTTTTAGTAGGGAAGTGGAAGAAGAAATTTGTTTCCCTACCATGCATGAAAGTGAAAATCACTTTAGCAGTAACAGAGTCATATCCTAAGCACCATATTCTGTTCTCTTTGCAATTAGTACAAAGTCTTTTTGGGTTTGTTTGGTTTTTTTTTGGATAAGGTCAAACGTAAAATCCAAGTACAAGTTGAGAAAGTTTCTTTTTGACTGAGACTGAGAATTTATGGTGGGGGTAAAATGATCTGCTGCTTCACTTTTATGGAGATACAAAACTATGTAGATCCTGACCCAACCGGGACAAGTAAAACTTGTAAACAAAGATCCAGTTTATTTTAAATAAATAAAAGTGTTGAAACACTCAACCCTAACTCAGGGGCCGATGCACAAAAGTCACCATTAAAAAAATGTGTGTGTTTAGATCCACGGTAGAAGTTACCAGTTTGGAAATAGCGAGCAATGCTCAAAGGAATCGCATGCAAATGAGTTGCTCGCAATTTCAGTGAGCAGCTTAGTAGGGAAAGTGCCTAGCGCCTATGTAGAACAATCACTTGCTAAGCATCGATGCTGTATGCATGTCCAAGAAAAACAAAGCTACAATTGCATCATGGCCACGAGTCTTAGGCATGGACGTGCCTTCACAATGTTCTTCAGCTGTTCCATGACACTTTTTTACGTTTCTTTTTGTAGGGTTTCACAACTTTCACATCCCGGGGGTGGGGTATTGTTTATATGTGCACATATGAAAGCTGTGTGTAGCATTTTTTTTCAGCTGTGGGTTACATGACAACTTTTTTGCAGTGCTGTTACATGGGGTACATACGCACATAGCATATTTAACACACAGGTGCAAATACTAGTAAAATATGATAGCAGACTGCTCCACTGAGCAGTCGCTGCCATGCTACGAAAGCTCCAGACCACCTGTAAAATTTTGCATGTTCAAAGTAGGTGGTCCTTTCTGTACATCACTCAGAAACGGCTATGCATCGCTCAGAATGCTTATTTTAATACTAATCAGCTCGTAATACATTTGCATAGCATTATTGTTGGCTGCTACTGCATTCGGTAAGATCGATGCAGAACCCCTTTGTGCATTACTCACTGAATACCATGAATGCTAAACTGGCTAGAACCAGTCTAACTCGGACTTTGCTAACTCAGTAAGCTTTCTGCATTGGCCCCTCAGTCCCTATCACATGCCAAGAGGTCCTTTTCCTAAGCTGCAGTAAGCATTACCACATGCTTACCACAGCTTAAAAGGGCTTACCAGAGGAATCCCATGGTAAAGTTCCAATATGCGTTCGCTACCCACATGCTAATTTTTGGATGAGTGGGCATTTTTGTGCTAATCAGTGTATCAGCATTGCTGAACGCTAACTGATTAGAGCAGGATTAGCACATGAGCCTTTACCGCCTACAAAATAGGTGGCAGTAAGGGCTTATGCACTAATAGAAAATCGTCTGTTTTCCTGCTGTGGTAGAAATGGCTTTAGCGTGCAGGAAAGACCTGCATAAGGGTGTCCTAAGGCCAAGTTTTACCACAGCTTTATAAAAGGGTCCCAAATGTGTTAGAGCAGCACTCATCCTTTCTTCTACAGAGTGTGTGCTGTTTCACCATAGGACCAGTGTTTCTGAAACTTGTACAAAGTGCCTTTAATTGCAAACATGTTGCAAGAATATTCAGCCCTTCCATGTAGTTCCTACTGCTTCACTCTATAAGTGATAACAGGGGCATTATAAAGAATGATTTGGAATGTCCCTGTATTGCAAGAACTATTTCCCACCATTATGAATATATTTAATTATAAAGCACTAAATAATAAATCCTAATAGCTACTGGGCCTGGTGCTGCAAGGAGGAAACCAGCTTGCTGTCAATCCCCTATGGCAAAAACCTAGGCCCAGATGATCAAAAGCAAACGCGGGTGCTAGAGGACATCCTGCGCCCCAGGATCAGATCTGGCATGCACATGTAAGAACATATTCACTGGCTCCAAATGCTGATAGCATGCAAATGCATGCTAAACAGGGACATCTGTATTCTCCCCAATGCTCAGCAGGCAGTGAGCCAAACAAGGGGGCTGCTACCGCTCTAAACCCTATGCCAACTCAGAGGTGGCATTAGGGTTTACAGAGCATTGGGGAGGAATTGGAAGCCCTGTCCAGCATGCATCTGCATGCTAGCAGGCCCCCTCGCCCAACCCCCCAACAATAGAAGGCTGGACCTCCAGCCCTCCCCTGGTGGCCTAGCGCCCCCCCCCCCCACCTTCAAATTACAGAAGAAGGAGTATCATTCCCTCCTCCTTCCAGTGCCACCTCCAAAATGGCAGCGTCCTGGCCTGCCCAGTGCTAGAAGTCCTACATTCTATTTCATGGGGGGTCTGGAAGTCCATTGGACCTCCAGCCCCTTGAAATGGTTGACAGGCCCAGGCTTTTTTTTTTTAGATCCCGGACCTCTCTTCAATGGGAAGATTGTACCCCAATGATCCTTCAATGTTCCTATGGGCCACCAGCAGCATCAGCGAGGAAAACAAAGTTGCTTCGGCCAACCCCAGAAGTGTTCTCTCTGTTATGTCCTGCCTTTACAGGCACAGGAAGTTGTATCAGATGAAGAAGGAAACAACAGAGGGAACACTCCCAGGGCTGGCCGAATCAGCTTGCTGACACTGCCGGCAGCCCACAGAATTGTTGGAGAATCACGGGAGGAAGAAAGGGCATGGAGAGATGCTGGATCACGGTAGGAGGTGGGTGGGAAGAAAGGGTAAGAGACTATGGAAAGAGGAGGGAGAAAGGGAATGGGACTTTGATATACTGCCTTTCTGTGGTATTTTGCAACTACATTCAAAGCGGTTTTACATATATACAGGTACTTATTTTGTACCTGGGGCAATGGAGGGTTAAGTGACTTGCCCACAGTCACAAGGAGCTGCCTAGTGGGAATCTAACCTAGTTCCCCAGGATCAAAGCCCGCTGCACTAACCACTAGGCTACTCCTTTGCTCCAAGAAAGATGCCAGAATGCAGGGAAGGGGGTAGTGGACAGAGATGACAGACCCATAGGGATAGGGAGGAGAAAGACGATGCACTGGAGAGGGATTTGAAGGAAGAAGAGAGCTATGATGAGGGGGTGAGGACTAAAGGAGGAGAAGAGATGCTGGACCCCCAGAGGGATGGAGACAGAGTTGCAGTACCAGGGGGAGGAGGGAGGGGAGAGAGATGCTGGCCCTTGGGTGGAGTGGGATGTTCAGGGTGCTGGAGGAAGGAAGAGAGGGGAAGAAGCTGTATATAGAGAGGGGCAGGAACAAGAGGGATAATGACAAGGATGGGGAAGAAAAGGACATAGGCTGGATAGGAAGATAGGGATGTAGAGGGAATGATGGTGGACATGAAAAGAGAAACAAATGAGCAGAAGATGGATGGCACTCAGGGAATGGGAAACAGAGTAGAGTAGAAGACAGATAGGCCTGGAAGGGTAGAAAAGGGAACGGAGCAGAAGATGGATGTGCCATGGGGTGGAGGTGAGAAGGGGAACAGAACAGAAGATGGATGGGACTAGGGGATGGGGGAACAGCAGAAAAGAGAAAAGGGGTAGGGCAGAAGGAGAACAGCAGAAGATGACTAGGACATGATAATTCAGTGGGAAAGTGTTAGGGGGCAGAGCAGGGAATTACAGATGGGCAAGATGATGGGAATTTTGAGGTGAGGACTTGTCAATTGGTAGATATGAGTGAAGGTGTGTTGATGAGTTGGGAGAATGAGTGAAGGTGTGAAATTGGGGGAGGGGTAAAAAGAAGGGGATGAAGTAGGGAGAAAGGTTGAAACATGATGTGACTGACCTGGAAGACTGATGAGAGGATGAAAGGCATTGAAAAAGGATGGGGGGTACTGGGGAGAAGTATGAGAGAAAGGGGATGGGTCTCTGAAGGGGTTGAGTAGGGTGCAAATGGGGTTAAAAAGATGATGAGAGGCAATAGGAGATCGGATAGAAGGTAAGAGATAGAAGAATAGCCTGGAGGCAAGGGAAGGAAGGAGAGACAAGAATGGAGTTGAGGCTGATGAGGAGACAAGAGGCAGTGGAGGGTCAGTGAGGGCTGAGGACAGAGAATGGAAATGCAGGACTAGGGAGTGGGTGAAAATGGGATGGGTGATAGGAGACTGGGGAATGAGAGAGACAGAGACAGCAATAGGAGTGCTGGAGGTGGGAAAGCTGATAGGTAGATGAGAGGGGAAAAGGGGACTAAGGACCTAAAGGATGAGAGACATGAAGGATAAGGATAAAATCAAATGGGCAGATAAATACAGAGAAGAGAAGAACATAAAATGAAAGATTAGTAGCAGATAAATGTAGAGAAGGAAAGGAAGACAGACAAGAAGATAGAGAATGAATGGAACCTGGTAAAGACTGAGAAAGAAAGTGGAAAAAGGACTAGGACCAGCTCAAAAAAGGAAGAAAAAAAAAATGCTCAGACAACAAAAGTAGAAAAGAAAATATTTAATACTTTTTAAAGATTGAGGTGCATCTGGTTTGAAAATGAACATCTTTTCTATTTTTGTATTTTGCAGAGTACAGAAGAAACGTTCACCAGTATTGCACTGCTTATGGAGTCTGGTTTTCTTGGGCCAAGGGGAGGGGGGTTCTCCATTTCAGTTTGTCATTATGGGGGGGGGGGGTGTGGTGTTTGCAGTCCTCTATTTTGTATAGGTGGGTTATGGCTGTTATGGTCTGGTAAGTTCACTATATAGATTTTGAGTGTCTTTTTGCAGGGTTTTTGTGTTATTTTGCAAAATATCTAGCCTTATTTGAAAGCAGGCCTTGACTATGTGAGCATTTTTATTTTGGATGCCATCACACAACCTCACCCCCCACCCCCAATCTGGATTTAAACAAATGTCTGGCAGTGGAAGGAAAGTATGCTGTCCCTGAGGTGATAATCACAGTTTGAATATGTTTTGTATGGTGAGTTGTAAAGGGGATACAGAACTGGAGATGCAGGGTTTATATTGAGATTCTGTGCAATCCTGAGAATCCAAGCCATTGCACATAGAATTTGTTTGAATAATGGTATCAATTATTATTGCAGTTTCACCTGGTAGCTAAAATTAGTGTGTGTGTGTTGGGGGGGGGGGGGAGGGTTTCTTTATGCATAGAAGGCCATGGTATCTTATATTGATAATTTAAAAGTGGGGTGGTGGGTATGATACACAGAAATGTCACTTTGGCTTGCCTCCATTACCACCTCAAATATTTATGTCTAGAGATGCCACTGGCCACATAAAATTCAGTGGTGGGCCGCAGGTTGCCCATCACTCCTTAAGTGAATCTCCACAGTATTCCCTCATTACACTTCGTCCCCCACCCAAAAAAAAAAAAAAACAAAGCTGCAAGGTAAGTGCCAGCACTGCTCACAATGACAACTGCTGACAAATCTGCTGTGAAATATTACTCGAGTTTTCTGCATAGCTTACTACACACTGTGAATCTGCTCACATTGCAATTACTTATTACAAAACACCAGTAGTCAAAACATTACAAACTCCTGCATGCATCACTGTTGCACAGAACTACAAAGGTAATACTGAGGTCCCTGTCATACGTGTTCACCAACCTCATCACCATACTATCTTACAAGAGATGGTCACTCTTTTCATCAAGCTATCAACCATTATCTGACACATCCCACTTCTCCCTTTCCAGTCTGTCACCAGTGGGCCGATGCTCAGAACCAAACACTGGCGCTAGAGACTCTTATCACTGGGCTACTGCTGGCGTTAAGCTGCGCAGAATGTTCAGAGGGCTCTAGCACAGGAACAAGCGTGCCAAAGATTAGTGCAGATAGTATTTAAATATAATCAAACTGTTGTTAATGAGGTAATTCCTATTCCCTCCCCAATGCTCAGGGAACAGTACACAAAACAAAGTTGCCCTTACAGCTGGAAACCTAATGCCAGTTGGAGCTGACAGTAGGTTATTTGAAGAGAGGATTTCCCAAGATTTTCTCCTTAAACATCTGCTAGGTTTCATTGAATTTGGAAGCAGAAGGAAGTCCTTGCAAGCCTCTAAGCACTGGGAGTGAGAAACACGTGTGTGCGAGTCTGTGCAAAGCTGAAAATGAAAGCACATGTTGGCGCCTGTTTTCTGCGCTTAAATATAAGCCTTCCAATGTATGCTTCACTTGCAGGTTCACCTGGGCATGTGCACAAGAGCCTAGCTTACTGCAAAATTCTTGTGCACATGCACTGGGCACATTCCTGCCCTTTACTTTCAGTTTCACAGCACACACATTATTTGCAAGCCATTAGTGTTGATCATCAGGGTGCTATTTTCTGTGCTGTTCCCGCGCTATTCCCAGGCATTCTTCGCAATAGCACCAGAGTTCTGAGCATAGGCCTGCAGAACACACCAACATAGGCCTCGAGGTAATAAACTGTGCATCAAAACAGCATGCTAAGCTTCAGAGCACAGCAATCTAATGTCCATGCTAAAAAAAAAAAGCTTTTATTCCCAGCAGTTCATCAAAATATGCAAGGAGGGTGTGTTGGAGGCAGGTTCTAGGTGGGATTAGGGAGGGCTCAAAATTAGGATGTCTTTTAGCAATAATGGAACAGGAAGAAACATCCAAGGCAAAAAAAAAAAAGGCCTTTAAAAAAAAAATCTAGACCTATTCCAATCACATCCAAGGTACAAAAAGGGGCCAGGATTGAATAGCTGGCCACTCGAGGACAACGAATGAAGACATGATGACCTCTCCTTCATCTCCCAGTGGTTACTAACCCCCTCCCACCTGCCTAAGAAGTGAAAGTAACAGTGGATACCAGGCTCTAGGACAGCTTCAGGTATTATGGCCATTCCTAACAGAGCAGCAAGCAAGTGTAAGGAGTAGCCTAATGGTCAGTGGAGTGGACTTTAAAATATGTGAGCCCGCCTGGAACATAGAAATACCTACTGTACCTGAATTTATAAGACACCTGCAGGAGTGATGGATAGTGCAGTGGTGTACATTAGGTACAGTAGGTTTTATCTGTTCCTGGAGGGTTAACAATAACATAACATGGAATTAAACTAGGATTTGTGCCCGACTCCTGTTTAAAGTCCAGTGCACTGACTACTAGGCTGCCCCTCTGCTCTGCAGGGATGTCTCTGTGGCCATTTTTGTACAAATGATACCAAACAGACATTTTTGTGCCTGCATTTTTTAGCACTTATATTTTGAATATTTAATTGTTTTAAATGGCTTTAATTTTGAGCATTTTCAGCACAAGAATGTCCTTCTCATGTATTTTCAAACAGGAAATCCAACGTTTTTCCTGTCAAAAAATGGCTGCAAAATGGCAATTTTTTGGTTGGGGGGGCGTTTTGAGCAGGAGACCCCCCAATTCTGACTTGGATACTGTTTCACAATGCCCCTCTAAAATATTATTAAAAAACATGTATCCTATTTTATATATGCACATTTATTTAAAACTAGTAAAAAAAAGGCCCGTTTCTGAAAGAAATGAAACGGGCGCTAGCAAGGTTTTCCTCGGAGTGTGTATGTTTGAGAGAGTGTGTGTGACAGAGTGAGACTGGGTACGAGTGTGTGTGTGAGATTGAGAGTGTGTGCCACCCCCCTCCCTCCCTCCCTCCGAGTTCCAGGGTCGTCCCCTCCCTCCCTCCGAGTTCCAGGGTCCCCATTCCCTCCCTCCCTCCCAATTCCATGGTCATCGTTCCCCCCTTCCTCCCTCCCTTCGCAGTTTGAAAGTCATCTTGACTTACCTCGTTGGGGTTATGGCGGCCGCCAGCAGCGGTAAAGGCGTGCAGGCTCGGCCCTTTTCTCTCTCAGCTGTGGTCCCGCCCTCATTTCCTGTTTCCGCAAGGCGGGACCACAGCTGAGAGAAAAGGGCCAAGGCTGCACGCCTTTTACTGCTGCTGGTGGCCGCCGTAACTCTGACTTGGTAAGTGAAGATGGAACGACCAGCACCGATACCTGAGCGGGAAGCGAGAGGGACGTGGGGTTGTGGTGGAGAGCGGCAGGCACTGATACCTGAGCGGGAAGCGAGAGGGACGTGGGGTTGCAGAGGAGAGCGGCAGCAATGCAGAGTCCGAAGACAGCGAGACAGAGGCGTCCACAGTAACATCTTCTGACGTCAGGCATGCAGGCTTCTACTGTGGGAGAGTGACGTCAGGAGATGGTTACAAACGCAGGTAGCCTCATTGGAACGTTGGAGGAGCATATTATTATATTAGATTAGTTCTAGGCAGGTGTATCTATATACATTTATACACTGTTCAATTGTCTTTGCAGTTAGGTCGATGACCTTTGCTTTTGAGTGAGTAGGTGCCTCTGCGTTCAGTACCTGCACTGTATGTATGGTTTGACCGGTGGTACTCCAGGTATACATACATATTTTATATATGTATACCTGGAGCACACAGCATGTAACTTAAGTGGCCCTTTTAGAAAAAAAAAAAAGTTACCAAATGTTAAGTGCATGGCAGATCATTCAAATGCACTTAATGCACCCATTGAGATGGCCTAAAGTGATTTGTGCTAGCTGCCGTGGAAGTAAGTTACCCTGCACTAATTGCAAGATGCAGTCCATGCCCAGTCCTTCCTCTTTTCCACCCATTCCACACTGTGCACTTACCCCCTCATTCTATAAAGGTCACCAAACATTGTGTGCACCCCCAATTTGTGCATGCCATTTAATTAAATGAGCCAATTAGCACCAATAATTGGCATAAAAGCAATTGGCACTAATTAGATTTAATTGGCATTTACACATGTAAAATTTAGGCACACCCCAGAAAAGGAGGTGCAGAAATGGGAGAGTCATGGGTATTGCAAGCTGAAGCGTGGATTTGAGTTACATGTGCAATTATAGAATAAGGGGGTGCCGCATGTAAATTTAGCCAGGGGCTTTTGCACCACATTTTCATTGGTGCAAATGGATGTGCCTGAATGTACACATGACCCCTGCACTTAAACACTATTCTATAGAGGGCTTTAGGCACGGCTTATAGAAAAGCACTTAAGTGGGCGTTTTAGGTGCAATTTATAGAATCGAGCCCTTAGAGAGCCACAAGTTAAGCATCTAGATGCAGCATGTTGAGCGTGAATTCTATAATGGCATCTGGGTAGTGTATTCAAATTTACCCCATGCATATTCATTGTGGAGGAGTGGCCTAGTGGTTAGGGTGGTGGACTTTGGTCCTTTGAAGTGGGAACTGAGTTCAATTCCCACTTCAGGCACAGGCAGCTCCTTGTGACTCTGGGCAAGTCACTTAACCCTCCATTGCCCCATGTAAGCCGCATTGAGCCTGCCATGAGTGGGAAAGCGTGGGGTACAAATGCAGAAAAAAAAAAAAAAAACCTGACAGGCTGGGTATGTCCTGACGACTGGGTGGAGAACCCCTGCATTATAGAGCAGTGGTGTAAATATGCATGTATGTGCCTACATTTAAGCATTTTAGCACCTAAATGACAGAATTCGGTAAGTTACACATGTAAATGTTGGTTGCCTCCATGTCTATCCCCTCTGAATCCCCCTCTTGCACTTTTGTACTAAGTGAGCAACATGTATCATTTATAGAAAAGCACGATGTATGCACACGACACTTACATGCATAAGTGAACACTTACCTTGTATAGTACTTATGTACTAGAATTTTAGAGTGCAAAAAGCACTTACTTTTAGGGGCTAAAGTTATAGAAGGAATGGGTGTCGAGCCAGAGTGATAAACAGCGCAATCATGTTTACATTAACACTGTGCAATAATTCACATACTAGTAAAAGAGCCCTTGAGTCTGTTATGCATGCTTCTGTTTTTCTACTTTGTTTTCCATTTTATTGCTGAAATGTGTGTTGTTCCTGATGCAGGTAGATGCCAAAACGTGGTCAAGTTGGGCTTGGAATGATTTTAGACTTCTGTTTTTAACTGTACCAATAAACTGTTGTGAATATCTACTTGCTACAATATGATTGGTTTCCTCCACTCTTGCTGCTGGTTTTAGATCTGTGGTGGCAGCCACGTTCAGCTCTACAAGTTTACGTAGATGCCCTTTAATTAAAAAAAAAAAACATCTATAATGGGCAATCCTTACTTCTTGAAGCCTGAAACCAACTGCCAATGCTGCTGCTTTTCTTGACAGTATGACAAGCACCATAATTTAATGTTATAAACCGACCTTGCTGCTGCCTATGAGCGAAAGGCAGCATATCAGTTGAATAAACTAAACACAGTGATTAGATCTTCACTCATCTTGCGTTCTGTATGGGAGTTAACATCCCAGATCACCCAAGCTGGTAGCACCATAATACCTCTATCATGGAAAGATCATGGATTTTGGATTTGATATACCACCTTTCTGTGGGTACAATAAAGCAGTTTATATATATGCAGGTATTTTCTCTGTCCCTACTAGGCTCACAATCTTTTTTTTTGTTGTTGTTGTACCTTGGGCAATGGAGGGTTAAGTGACCTGCCCATGGTTACAAAGAGCAACAGTGGGAAGTGAATCTAGATCTCCCAGTTTCTCATCCCACTGCAGTAACCATTAAGCTACTCCTCCACTCCAATCATTCTAATTAAGTGTCCATAGATAAAAGCTTAAAAGTATTAGGTCCCTATTAAAGTTTGGAGATCAAACACACTACACACACACACACATATATATATACATATACACACACACACATATATATATATACTAGCCGTTGAGCCCGTAAAAACGGGCTGGTATTGGGGTTTTCCTTCCCCCTCCCCGCGAGTTCGCCACCTCTACCTTCCCCCCCCCACCCCACCCCCGGAGTCGCCACCATCCCTCCACCCGGCCCGGCCCTCTCTCCGCTACTAACTTACACATCCATTCGCCGGAACGCAGCAAGCACATCAGCTGAGCTGCCGTCGTCGGCCCTTCCTTCTCTGCCTGTGTCCCGCCCTCCTGTGACGTAACGTCAGCGAGGGCGGGACACAGGCAGGAAGGAAGGCCGACGGCAGCTCAGCTGATGTGCTTGCTGCGTTCCGGCGATATGGATGTTGTAAGTTAGTAGCGGAGAGAGGGCCGGGGGGGGTGGGGGGGGGTAACGGTAGCGGCGACCTCGGGCTGGAGGGGAGCGATATCAACCTCGGCAGCGCAATTTCCCTCTCTGTCCCGCCCTCGTCATCACGTATTGATGCGGGGGCGGGACAGAGAGGGAAGTCTCTACTGCGCATTTGCGAGTGAGTCGGTCACTCGCCGTTTATATGTTTGATATATATACACATACATATTGTGACAAAGCTAGCACTCGGTGCCCCACAGAGAAGCAGCTAATCTCTGAACTACGGTTCCCAGAACCCCTTGCAGGCAGGAGAGAGGAGGGTAGCCCCAAAAGGGTGGAATGAATTTCCAACCCCAGCAGGGGGTGCAGTGACTCAGTGCTAGGGGAGCCAGTTACTCCCTTCCTCACTAGAGGGAGAAGGGGAGGTGAAGCTCTGTCCCTTAGCTGCATTGCCAGTATATAATTCCCTCCAGCTGTGAGAGGAGAGGGAGATTTCTGGGTGGCTCCCAGCCACCAGGAGGGAGAGGAAACAGAGGCCCAGATGCATCAACCAAACGTAAAAAAAAGCAAAATCGTTAAAGCCATTACCGAATTTTAAAAAACGAACAATGCTCCAAAAAAACAAGTCACACAAGTTCGGTGCGGTATTGTAAAGAACGATGCATCAATCCCCGTCGGTAATCGGCTCCTAAAGCATGCGCAGAGCAGCCAAGCGTTATGCTGGCTGCTCTGCACATGCCAAAACCTCAAAACAAACCAAAAAAAAGAAAACAACACAACACAAACATATGGCTCCCCGCTTTCCCCTGCATGTCTCCACAAACATAAAGGATCGGGAGGGGGCAAGGCGATCATAGGGACCATCCTGTATAGACGGCCTTGCCCTCCCCCCCCGAGGTCGCCGCTGCTGCCCGCTGCTCCGTGTGTGAAATAAAAGCTGTTAAAAATCTTAACTTTTGCAGTGTCGGGCCCCCCTCCCTTCCTATCTCTCTCTTCTCCTTCTGTATCCAATACTCTGCCTCCTGCCATCCTCCGCCTCCGTGTCCCGTCCCCCCGAGTTCATCGCCGCCGCTCCCCCCCCTCCACCGGACCCCCCCTCCGCCATAATGGCCGGTGCAGCGCCTCTCATCTATGTTTGAAGGTGCTGCATGGGTTGGATCAGCTGTTCGTCGATCGCTTCTGTCTCCTCCGACGTCTCTCTCCTTCTTCTTGTGCCCGCCCTCCTCTGACGTCAATTATCTACGTAGGTAACTGACGTCAGAGGAGGGCGGGCACAGGAAGAAGGAGAGAGACGTCGGAGGAGACAGAAGCGATCGACGAACAGCTGATCCAACCCGTGCAGCGCCTTCAAACATAGGTGAGAGGCGCTGCACCGGCCATTATGGCGGAGGGGGGGTCCGGTGAAGGGGGGGAGCGGCGGCGATAAACTCGGGGGGGGGCGGGGCACGGAGGCGAAGGATGGCAGGAGGCGGAGCATTGGATACAGAAGAAAGAGACAGGAAGGGAGGGGGGCCCGGCACTGCAAAAATTAAGATTTTTAACAGCTTTATTTCACACACGGAGCAGCGGGGAGCAGCGGCGACCTCGGGGGGAGGGGGGGGGCAAGGCCGCCCATACAGGACGGTCCTTATGAGCACCTTTGCCCCCTCCCGATCCTTTATGTTTGTAGAGACATGCAGGGGAAAGCGGGGAGCCATGTGTTTGCAAAAGTTTCGATTTTTAACAGTTTTTATTTCACACACGGAGCAGCGGCGACCTCGGGGGGGGGGGGTCCATACAGGACGCTGCTGATGAGCGCCTTTGCCCCTCCCGATCCTTTTTTAATTTTAGTTTCATTTTTTGTTTTTGGCAGAGGGAAGCGGGGGAGCTCACTTTTCTTTTTTAAACATGTTTTTTATGGTGCAGGGGGCAGCGGGGAGATGACAGCTCAGGCCTTATCGACAGGTCTGAGCTCACGTTAAATTTCTGACGGTAAATGGTTTGTTGCAATCGTCGGTATGCTTAGTGCATTTCGAATTGTCCTCATTTCAATGGTAGTTTCCTGTTTGCATTCCGTTTTTGTTAGCTGCTAGCGTTGTCAGAAAATGGCCTTTAATGCATGCTACGTTTCAAAATTTCCTCGTTAAAGGGTTGTTAAAGGGTCGTTAAAGTTTTGTGCATCTGGGCCTGAGTGAGCGAGAAGCTGCCATGGAGTAGGTGGAGGACAGGAAGGCCTGCCACTGGAGCTTCCCTGGGGGGGGGGGGGGGGGGGAGAGTAAGCTGCCATGGAGTGGAAGAATGTAAATGTAGCCCTGTCCAGCACATGAAGGCAGTGTGAAAGACCACAGGGGTGTGGTGCTGTGAGGTAGGGGGAAAGCTGCCAGCCCCGTTTGGTACAGGGTCCTCCTGGGTGCTGTGAAGATGATAGGGGCATTAAGCGAATGCTACATACCTGTAGAAGGTATTCTCCGAGGACAGCAGGCTGATTGTTCTCACTGATGGGTGACGTCCACGGCAGCCCCTCCAATCGGAATCTTCACTAGCAAAGTCCTTTGCTAGCCCTCGCGCGCATGCGCGGCCGTCTTCCCGCCCGAAACCGGCTCGAGCCGGCCAGTCTCATATGTAGCAAGACAAAGACAAGGGAAGACACAACTCCAAAGGGGAGGCGGGCGGGTTTGTGAGAACAATCAGCCTGCTGTCCTCGGAGAATACCTTCTACAGGTATGTAGCATTCGCTTTCTCCGAGGACAAGCAGGCTGCTTGTTCTCACTGATGGGGTATCCCTAGCCCCCAGGCTCACTCAAAACAACAACCATGGTCAATTGGGCCTCGCAACGGCGAGGACATAACTGAGATTGACCTAAAAAAATTTACCAACTAACTGAGAGTGCAGCCTGGAACAGAACAAACCGGGCCCTCGGGGGGTGGAGTTGGATCCTAAAGCCCAAACAGGTTCTGAAGAACTGACTGCCCGAACCGACTGTCGCGTCGGGTATCCTGCTGCAGGCAGTAATGACATGTGAATGTGTGGACAGATGACCACGTCACAGCTTTGCAAATTTCTTCAATGGAGGCTGACTTCAAGTGGGCTACCGACGCAGCCATGGCTCTAACATTATGAGCCGTGACATGACCCTCAAGAGCCAGCCCCGCCTGGGCGTAAGTGAAGGAAATGCAATCTGCTAGCCAATTGGATATGGTGCGTTTCCCCACAGCCACTCCCCTCCTATTGGGATCAAAAGAAACAAACAATTGGGCGGACTGTCTGTTGGGCTGCGTCCGCTCCAGATAGAAGGCCAATGCTCTCTTGCAGTCCAATGTGTGCAGCTGACGTTCAGCAGGGCAGGAATGAGGACGGGGAAAGAATGTTGCAAGACAATTGACTGGTTCAGATGGAACTCCGACACGACCTTTGGCAAGAACTTAGGGTGAGTGCGGAGGACTACTCTGTTATGATGAAATTTGGTGTAAGGGGCCTGGGCTACCAGGGCCTGAAGCTCACTGACTCTACGAGCTGAAGTAACTGCCACCAAGAAAATGACCTTCCAGGTCAAATACTTCAGATGGCAGGAGTTCAGTGGCTCGAAAGGAGGTTTCATCAGCTGGGTGAGAACGACATTGAGATCCCATGACACTGTAGGAGGCTTGACAGGGGGCTTTGACAAAAGCAAACCTCTCATGAAGCGAACAACTAAAGGCTGTCCCGAGATCGGCTTACCTTCCACATGGTAATGGTATGCACTGATTGCACTAAGGTGAACCCTTACAGAGTTGGTCTTGAGGCCAGACTCAGACAAGTGCAGAAGGTATTCAAGCAGGGTCTGTGTAGGACAAGAGCGAGGATCTAGGGCCTTGCTGTCACACCAGACGGCAAACCTCCTCCATAGAAAGAAGTAACTCCTCTTAGTGGAATCTTTCCTGGAAGCAAGCAAGACACGGGAGACACCCTCTGACAGACCCAAAGAGGCAAAGTCTACGCTCTCAACATCCAGGCCGTGAGAGCCAGGGACCGGAGGCTGGGATGCAGAAGAGCCCCTTCGTCCTGCGTGATGAGGGTCGGAAAACACTCCAATCTCCACGGTTCTTCGGAGGATAACTCCAGAAGAAGAGGAAACCAGATCTGACGCGGCCAAAAAGGAGCAATCAGAATCATGGTGCCTCGGTCTTGCTTGAGTTTCAACAAAGTCTTCCCCACCAGGGGAATGGGAGGATAAGCATACAGCAGGCCCTCCCCCCAATGCAGGAGGAAAGCATCCGATGCCAGTCTGCCGTGGGCCTGAAGCCTGGAACAGAACTGAGGGACTTTGTGGTTTGCTCGAGATGCGAAGAGATCCACCAAGGGGGTGCCCCACGCTTGGAAGATCTGGCGTACCACTCGGGAATTGAGCGACCACTCGTGAGGTTGCATAATCCTGCTCAACCTGTCGGCCAGACTGTTGTTTACGCCTGCCAGATATGTGGCTTGGAGCACCATGCCGTGACGGCGAGCCCAGAGCCACATGCTGACGGCTTCCTGACACAGGGGGCGAGATCCGGTGCCCCCCTGCTTGTTGACTTAGTACATGGCAACCTGGTTGTCTGTCTGAATTTGGATAATTTGGTGGGACAGCCGATCTCTGAAAGCCTTCAGAGCGTTCCAGATCGCTCGCAACTCCAGGAGATTGATCTGTAGATCGCGTTCCTGGAGGGACCAGCTTCCTTGGGTGTGAAGCCCATCGACATGAGCTCCCCATCCCAGGAGAGACGCATCCGTGGTCAGCACTTTTTGAGGCTGAGGAATTTGGAAGGGACATCCCAGAGTCAGATTGGACCAAATCGTCCACCAATACAGGGATTCGAGAAAACTCGTGGACAGGTGGATTACGTCTTCTAGATCCCCAGCAGCCTGGAACCACTGGGAAGCTAGGGTCCATTGAGCAGATCTCATGTGAAGGCGGGCCATGGGAGTCACGTGGACCGTGGAGGCCATGTGGCCTAGCAATCTCAACATCTGCCGAGCTGTGATCTGCTGGGACGCTCGCACCCGCGAGACGAGGGACAACAAGTTGTTGGCTCTCGTCTCTGGGAGATAGGCGCGAGCCGTCCGAGAATCCAGCAGAGCTCCTATGAATTCGAGTCTCTGCACTGGGAGAAGATGGGACTTTGGATAATTTATCACAAACCCCAGTAGCTCCAGGAGGCGAATAGTCATCTGCATGGACTGCAGGGCTCCTGCCTCGGATGTGTTCTTCACCAGCCAATCGTCGAGATATGGGAACACGTGCACCCCCAGCCTGCGAAGTGCCGCTGCTACTACAGCCAAGCACTTTGTGAACACCCTGGGCGCAGAGGCGAGCCCAAAGGGTAGCACACAGTACTGGAAGTGACGTGTGCCCAGCTGAAATCGCAGATACTGTCTGTGAGCTGGCAGTATCGGGATGTGTGTGTAGGCATCCTTCAAGTCCAGAGAGCATAGCCAATCGTTTTCCTGAATCATGGGAAGTAGGGTGCCCAGGGAAAGCATCCTGAACTTTTCTTTGACCAGATATTTGTTCAGGGCCCTTAGGTCTAGGATGGGACGCATCCCCCCTGTTTTCTTTTCCACAAGGAAGTACCTGGAATAGAATCCCAGCCCTTCTTGCCCGGATGGCACGGGCTCGACCGCATTGGCGCTGAGAAGGGCGGAGAGTTCCTCTGCAAGTACCTGCTTGTGCTGGAAGCTGTAAGACTGAGCTCCCGGTGGACAATTTGGAGGTTTTGAGGCCAAATTGAGGGTGTATCCTTGCCGGACTATTTGGAGAACCCACTGATCGGAGGTTATGAGAGGCCACCTTTGGTGAAAAACTTTCAACCTCCCCCCGACCGGCAGGTCGCCCGGCACTGACACTTGGATGTCGGCTATGCTCTGCTGGAGCCAGTCAAAAGCCCGTCCCTTGCTTTTGCTGGGGAGCCGAGGGGCCTTGCTGAGTCGCACGCTGCTGACGAGAGCGAGCGCGCTGGGGCTTAGCCTGGGCCACAGGCTGTCGAGAAGGAGGATTGTACCTACGCTTGCCAGAAGAGTAGGGACCAGTCTTCCTTCCCACGAAAAATCTTCTACCTGTGGAGGTAGATGCTGAAGGCTGCCGGCGGGAGAACTTGTCGAATGCGGTATCCCGCTGGTGGAGATGCTCTACCACCTGCTCGACCTTCTCTCCAAAAATATTGTCCGCACGGCAAGGCGAGTCCGCAATCCGCTGCTGGAGTCTATTCTCCAGGTCGGAGGCACGCAGCCATGAGAGCCTGCGCATCACCACACCTTGAGCAGCGGCCCTGGACGCAACATCAAAGGTGTCATACACCCCTCTGGCCAGGAATTTTCTGCACGCCTTCAGCTGCCTGACCACCTCCTGAAAAGGCTTGGCTTGCTCAGGGGGGAGCGCATCAACCAAGCCCGCCAACTGCCGCACATTGTTCCGCATGTGTATGCTCGTGTAGAGCTGGTAAGACTGGATTTTGGCCACGAGCATAGAAGAATGGTAGGCCTTCTTCCCAAAGGAGTCTAAGGTTCTAGAGTCTTTGCCCGGGGGCGCCGAAGCATGCTCCCTAGAACTCTTAGCCTTCTTTAGGGCCAGATCCACAACTCCAGAGTCATGAGGCAACTGGGTGCGCATCAGCTCTGGGTCCCCATGGATCCGGTACTGGGACTCGATCTTCTTGGGAATGTGGGGATTACTTAGTGGCTTGGTCCAGTTCGCAAGCAATGTCTTTTTTAGGACATGGTGCAAGGGAACAGTGGACGCTTCCTTAGGTGGAGAAGGATAGTCCAGGAGCTCAAACATTTCAGCCCTGGGCTCGTCCTCCACAACCACCGGGAAGGGGATGGCCGTAGACATCTCCCGGACAAAGGAAGCGAAAGACAGACTCTCAGGAGGAGAAAGCTGTCTTTCAGGAGAGGGAGTGGGATCGGAAGGAAGACCCTCAGACTCCTCGTCAGAGAAATATCTGGGGTCTTCTTCCTCTTCCCACGAGGCCTCACCCTCGGTGTCAGACACAAGTTCACGGACCTGTGTCTGCAACCGTGCCCGACTCGACTCCGTGGAGCCACGTCCACGATGGGGGCGTCGAGAGGTAGACTCCCTCGCCCGCATTGGCGAAGCTCCCTCCGCCGACGTAGTCGGGGAGCCTTCCTGGGAGGTGGCCGCAGTCGGCACCGCACGCGGTACCGACGTCGGGGACCTCACCCCGGGCGATGGGCCAGCCGGCGCCGCACTCGACGGTACCGGAGGCGCAAGCACCGCCGGTACCGGAGGGGTAGGGCGCAACAGCTCTCCCAGGATCTCTGGGAGAACGGCCCGGAGGCTCTCGTTCAGAGCGGCTGCAGAGAAAGGCAGAGAGGTCGATGCAGGCGTCGACGTCAGAACCTGTTCCGGGCGTGGAGGCTGTTCCGGGCTGTCCAGAGTGGAGCGCATCGACACCTCCTGAACAGAGGGTGAGCGGTCCTCTCGGTGCCGATGCCTGCTGGGTGCCGACTCCCTCGGCGACCCAGAGCTCTCGGTGCCGACGCGGGAAGGAGACCGGTGTCGATGCTTCTTCGACTTCTTCCGAAGCATGTCACCGGAGCTCCCCGGCACCGACGAGGAGGACGTAGAATCCAGCCGTCGCTTCCTCGGGGCCGAGGCCGAAGGAGGTCGATCTCGGGGGGGCTGTACCGCAGGAGCCCTCAGGGTAGGGGGAGACCCCCCCGAAGGCTCACCGCCACCAGCAGGGGAATGGACAGCCCTCACCTGCACTCCAGACGATGCACTACCGTCCGACGACATCAGCAGACGAGGTCCCGGTACCACCGACATCGATGCAGTCGCCCGATGCCTCAGCGCCGATGCAGAGACTCGATGCCTCGATGCACCCGATACACTAGCAGCCGAGGAAGAAGGTCTGGACGCTGACGACGTCGATGCACTCGATGCCCCTGGTGCAGATGCCGACGAAGAGCCCGAGAACAAAACGTTCCACTGGGCCAATCTCGCTACCTGAGTCCGCCTTTGTAACAGGGAACACAGACTACAGTTCTGAGGACGGTGCTCGGCCCCCAGACACTGAAGACACGACGAGTGCCTATCAGTGAGCGAGATTACCCGGGCGCACTGGGTGCACTTCTTGAAGCCGCTGGAAGGCTTCGATGTCATGGGTGGAAAAATCACGCCGGCGAAATCAAAATCCGAAATGACGAAAGTGAGCACCAAAACTTTAAGGGAGAAAAATCTCGACCGAGGCCGAAAAGAGGCCTACCCCGACGACGAAAGAAAACTTACCGGGGCAAAATCTGAAAAATACGGGAAGGGGCAAACGAAACCCGAGAGGGCTTCCGGAGCACTTCCCAAACAGTTTTTGAAGATTTTCCGAAGAAAAAACACGTCGAAAAAGGACGCGCGAGGTCGACTTTCCGGGGCTCGACACGGCGAAAACACAACCGTACCGAATGCGGACGAAAGAAGACTGGCCGGCTCGAGCCGGTTTCGGGCGGGAAGACGGCCGCGCATGCGCGGTGCGCGCGGGCGCGCGAGGGCTAGCAAAGGACTTTGCTAGTGAAGATTCCGATTGGAGGGGCTGCCGTGGACGTCACCCATCAGTGAGAACAAGCAGCCTGCTTGTCCTCGGAGAAAGTAGTGGTTTCCTTTGAAGAGACTGTTTGTGAAAGGGTTGAATTATTGGGATGCATAGAACAGCAGGCTGAACTTTGACTGAGCTCTTCTGAGGGAGAGGGGAGGTAGTGCAAAGGAAGTGGGCCTGAACTGTTAAGGAACTGAATATTGGCTGCAGTTTTGAACCCAGCCTGAACCCTGTTTGTGAATTGCATTTCAATTTTGAGAGTGGAAGTGAATTGAGAATAAAGCACTTTGGTCTTAAGTCCGTATGGCAGTCTGGTTCTTTGCTGGAAACCTGTGAACCTAACAGGGCTGCCAGCCCCAACACCCCCCCCCCCCCCCCCAGAACTATGGACCCTTGAGTGCCTAGGAGGGAATATGTAAAGATGGCATAAATCTCGTCTGGAAGTTAGGTTAAAGTGTAACATGACAACATATTGCAATTGCAGATAATAAACATTTCTCCCAATGTATCCAACAAGCTTTGAAAGCTTAACCAACTGGCTGTTCAACATAGTAAACAGCCTACTGCACTGATGAAGACCAAGGATGCAGTGTAAGCAGCACACATCAAACAGATGGTATGTCTAGGCTGCTCAGAGAAATGATCAGTGCTTACGTCTTCTTTCACAATTTCCATGAGGCTGGGGGTTTAGTTGCCAAAAGCATCTATCCTTATTACAGAGAGGAAAGAAACAAGTAGAAATGGATACACTCTTCAGTAAGGTTTTTTTGTGCATTATTATTTTCCTCAAATATCCATATTGCTATTCTATGAAACCTTGTCAGCTTTTACAAATACCAAAAGATGTGACACACTATACAATTCAAGCACAAGACAATACTGTGCAAGGTTGTGAGAAAAGTTTATCATTAAGAAAAGGCTTGTAGGATGGAGACAAGTGTTTGATAAAGAGTGAGAATTCACTCCAGTGAGCATGTCTTGAAAACTAAAGAAAAACAAATGCATAATAAAAAAAAAATAACTACAAATTTTGTTTCCTTTATTAGCATAAAGATACATGTACAACTGTGCTATCCAACACATACTTGTACTCTTTGCCACATGTTGAATACACTATTTTTGTATCCCCGCAGAACCTTAAGAAGAATCTGGAAAGCTTAAATGGAAGCAGACCATTTTGCTTCAATTTTGTTCTCACCTGGGAGCGACCTTGGGAACTTTACAGACAGAAAGAAATAATGCAAGTCTCCTAAATGATCTGTAATGGGTCTCTATCCTTCTCAGATATTTCTACCTGGACCTTGTCCTCAAGTCGGACCATAAGAGAGTTACGCAGTTCCCTTAGAAAGCCCCGCTCTGTGTTACTGTGCTCACACAAGATCACACTAGTTCCCTCGGCCACAGCATCCAGCACCTCATGATGGGACATTTCACCTGTCAGGCAAGAAGAAAGACATGTTATGGTAGCATCAATGAACAGATGAGGGTCACAGTCCTGCATATCTTGTCATTGTATTTATTTATAGTATTGGTAACTCTTACCTTTTCTTGGAAACCAGAACTAGCTCACATTGTTCCTAGCATTACCCCGCACCTTAGTAAACAGGGCTCTAAATTAGTTGATACAGATGAACATTCTGAAGGGCACTTCCCTGGATTTATCTTAAAATAACCAGCCATCAGCCAGTCCTAAACTCCAGAAAGTATTCATCTGACATGCTTTACAGATTGTTAATCTACCTGGCACTCCCCCCCCCCCCCCCCCCCCCCCCGAGGACAGCCATAAAATGGTCGTTTTTTTTTTTTTTTTGTATTAATGGCCATGTGTTAATGTTGGCATTAGCGTGCAGCCATTTAATAAAATTACCATGTGAGCACTTACCAACACTCAATTAGCACCCGGAACTGTAGATGCACTTATTGGTTAGCACAAGAATGTCCACTATCCACCTAGGACATGCCCACTCCAAAAAAAAAAGTATTTCTTAGTGCACAGCTAGCACGCACACATTTTGGAGTTACTGCAGGACGCCTGAGTGTGTCCTGCAGTACTCCATTTTTAGCTGCATTAGGCATGTGTTAAGAGTATAATTTCTTTTTCTACCATAGACAGGGCATTATCCAGAATTACTCCCAATCATTGGAAGATCAGGTGAATGCAGTAGTTAAAAAAAGCTTTTAAAATCTGTGGAAGGTCCGTCATATTTGTCCATTTTTATACCATTCAGCCCTATATATATATATATATAGGGGTCTGGGACAAAAGAAATACATGCAGTTAACCAGAGCATGCACTTAACCGTTGTGACCCAAAGAAACTTGACATCTGATAAACATATGTACAGTACTGTTTATTATATGTACAGTATACATAAGTACATAAGTAATGCCACACTGGGAAAAGACCAAGGGTCCATCGAGCCCAGCATCCTATCCACGACAGCGGCCAATCCAGGCCAAGGGCACCTGGCAAGCTTCCCAAACGTACAAACATTCTATACATGTTATTCCTGGAATTGTGGATTTTTCCCAAGTCCATTTAGTAGCGGTTTATGGACTTGTCCTTTAGGAAACCGTCTAACCCCTTTGTAAACTCTACCAAGCTAACCGCCTTCACCACATTCTCCGGTCTCCGTTAACTTACGTTAGGCTTATTTGAAGTAATCAGTCATTGTACACTCTTGTGTCTGTGAGTTCTATAGACTACGTCTGCCAGACGGTAAAAACTGTCATAGCACTGACATCCAGTGGCCTCCAGATAGGCCCGGACGGTGCTGAGACTCTCCAGCGCTCTTGCAAAAGTGACAGGTTGTTGAATTTCGTCAGCATGTGCCTCGCTGCTCATTTCATCATCAGCCATTGCCTACGTGTAGGCGCATATCTGGACATCAGTGCTGTAGTCAGCTGTTTGTAGATCGTAATCAACAGCTACGTAGTGATGAAACTCCTCTTCAGTAACACCGGCTGGGATGTCAATAACCTGTTCATCTGACGCGTTTGCAACAGCTGCATCTGTTTCTTCCCTCTCCATATCCCTAACAAAGCTTGCCCGCTTGAAGCAGTTCACAAAGGTTGCCTGTGTACAGGGCCGTGCCAATGCGGTAAGCGAGGTAAGCACCGCAGGGGGGCGCCTGCCTATCAAGAGCGCCGCTGCGGTGCTGCCCCACCATACCACTTTAAATGTTTAATTTGGCGTGGGGCGGTGGGGGCGGTCTGCCCCGGGTGTCAGCAGCAGATGGGGGGGGGGGGGGGGGAGTGCTCCGCTCCCGCTGCTCCGCCTCCCACCTACCTTTAAAAAAACATTTTGCGAAGCCGAGTTGCAGGCAGCACCTCGCTTCTGCCCGGCTGCTTGTCAAACAAGTAAATCTCTTCTCATCATCGTCAGCTCTCACTGTGTGTCCCGCCCTCCTCTGAGGTAACTTCCTATTTCCGCGAGGGCAGGACACAGTGAGGCCCGACGATGAGAAGAGATTTACTTGTTTGACAAGCAGCCGGGCAGACCCGAGGCGCTGCCTGCAACTCAGCTTACAGCCCCCCCCCGTGCCTCCAGTAGCCCACATCTGCAGGCCAGACAGCCAGGTAGCATTTCATCATTTGTTTCTGTTCGGCTCGAAATTTCAGTCAGCTCATGGCCACCCCTCGTCCCCCAATTGCTTAGTGCACCTTGAAGAGCCCAGAGGATTTTTAAGCACTGTCTGGGATATAATTCTGCCTGATCAATCGGGAATATCGGAGTTGTATTTACCCATGACAAGAAATGCGACTCCCGCAGTATGGTATTATTCTAGGCTGGATAACAAATTCGATTCCTATAATAATTTTCGAGAAACCAATAATGAGCTAAACAACAGAATGAATTCACTCTGCTGCTGTTCGGTATCTAATGAAAGAAGCCAGGACAATGCGGAGGTTCCCCCCGAGGGGTTTAGCCACTGACCACTTTTTATTGTATTGGGATGAATACAATTAAAAGCAGTCAGCAAGAACACTGTCACTAAAAGAAATGCTTTCTTTACTTTCATCCGTCAGGGTCCCAGCTTGATCTTTTACAATATATTAAAAAAAAAAAAAAACTAATAAACACACAAGGTCAATACATTTATCGAATACTTTTTTTTCCCTCCTGAAATACCGTGGCAGAAGACTGGGAACTTAGCCAGGCGGCGCGGGATGAGTGGCCGCTCCATTATTCTGTTTCTAGCATTTAAAATGAATTCTTCATGGATCTAACAGGATTATTTTCAGCGTTTATCTACTAATCCATGCCTAAACAATTTGTATACTCAGTGTCAGGCACAACAGTAAAAGATTATATTTGAACAGCAATAAAACACATCTGAGAGAGTAGGAAAGTTTTTTTCAGAAGGCATTGGCTTTTCAAGGAGGTCTCATCGAAGGGGGGGGGGGAGTGTCTGTTCGGGGAGAACTCCAGAAGGAAGCAATGTCAGTTCAGGAAGGTCTCACGGAGGGGGAGTGTCTCTTCAGAAATGTCTCCATAAAGGAGCGATGTCTGTTCAGGAAGCTCTTACAGACGGGAGAGTGTCTCTTCAGAAAGGTCTCACTGACACAGCAGTCATGGCAGGTGTACTGTGCCCAGCAACGTTTACTGAGCTGTGGCACTGTGAGGAGATCTCAGGATTCTGCATCTCACCCTGATACCTGACCCCATTCTTCCCCAAAAGCAGCTGGTCCAGGAGAGGTCTAAGTGAGATTGCACACGCCATCTGCTAATACACAGGCAACTCGGCAGCAGTGTCCTCATTACTAGAACCTTCTTGTATCTCTGTTTGGATATTTTTTTGCTTCCACAACAATCAGAATCTTTTTTCTGTTGTTTTATTTTCTTAAAACCATTGAGTACTACTTTAAATTTTGGCTTTTGGATGAGAAGCTTTATTGATTCCATACATTTCCAATTTAAGTAAGCCCTTGATCAATATTAATGATCCTGTTCTCTATCTGACAGGTGAAGGCACTGAGGTTAGTCCTGCTCATCTGCTCTCCTCCCCCTCCCATAAAAAGTGCAGCTTACACCTTTCTCCCTTCAAATCCCACTCCCCAGCTTGTTTCTCCCCATCCCAAGCCCAGTTTGCCCAACATGTCTCCCCAACCTTCAGCCTTGTTTGTGCAGCTCTTCTCCCCAGCACCCCAAACCCAGTTTTCCAAACCCATTTCCCTCTACCCTGAGTGCAGGGTGTCTTCTCCCACTCTGCCCATTTCACCCCACCCTCAGCCCAGTCCTTCTCCCCCTAACCCAAGTCTAGTATACCCACCTCATCCCCCCTACACCCCAGGCCTTGCCAATCTCTCCCCACTCTGAGTCCCACCCATCTCCCCCAACCCAAGCCTAGTTTAATCAGCTTGTCTGCCCCCATTAAAGGATGGGCTCCAGATGAACTGGTCAGTGGTCACCCTCAGGCACTTCTGCAGCACTACTACCCATGCACAGGCAAGAAATGAAGAAGAAAGGAGGAAAGTAAATAAATAAATGGAAAGGAAGACCTGGAAATGGAGTTAAGAGGACAGATAGCAGCAGAATCAGGTACTGGGCCAGCATGATCAGAAAAACAAAGTCACCAGACAACAAAGGTAGAAAAAATCATTTTATTTTCATTATAGTGTTTGGAATATGTCCACTTTGATAATCAGGTGCTCAACGTTAAAAGTTTATATTTATTTACTTATGGTATTTTATGCTAGATGGGGGGGGGGGGGGGGAGGCACCAACTGATAGTCTGCAGGGGGGCACCAGAGACCCTAGGCACGGCCCTGCCTGTGTAACATGATTCCAGGCTTCTTTCTGCATATGTATGGAATCCAACAGTGATAGATTACGAGCCAGTTCAACAGCACATTCATCCTTGCCAGTCTGGTCATCCATAACGCTCATCAGACGACATAGCACAAGAGCCCAATAATGTTGTTTGAAATTGGCTATTATGCCCTGATCCACAGGTTGGATCAGAGAGGTAGTGTTTGGTGGCAGGAAGACCACCTTGACGTTAGACAGCTTGACATCATCACTGTGTGCTGCACAATTATCACAAAGCAGCAAAAACTGACGCTTTTGTGCCCGCATTCTAGTGTCTAACTTCTTTAGCCACTGCTTCCAAATTTCCCCAGTCATCCATGAATTTGCGTTAGCCTCGTATGACACAGGAAGTCGCTTAACACTCTTGAAGCAACAGGGCTGTTTGCTCTTTCCAATGACGAGTGGTTCCAACTTCTCACTCCCATCCATATTGCAGCAAAGGAGGATCGTCAGTCGGTCCTTCAATGTTTTACTTCCTGTAGTTTCGGCTTCCTTGAATGCAAGTGTTCCATCAGGAATCGTTCGCCAGTAGAAACCGTTTTCGTCAGCACTGAAAATGTCACGAGGTGCAAACTCGTTCAAGTTTGTCCCCATAGAAATTGATAGCGCCAAAAACGGGACCGAAGTACGGCATGCAGTTAAACAGAGCATGCACTTATCCGACGTGCACTTAAATGGAGTGCACTGTGTATATATATATATATATGGGGATTACCTAAAAAACGTTTAATAAAGTGCAGCTTCTACAAAATACAGCAGCAATGGTTATATTGGGAGGGAATAGATGGGACTGGTCCATCCACATCGTATAGGATCATGCTGCAGTGGTTGCTCCTTGCAAAGTGTATTCATTTTAAGGTGTGGATGTTTAATTTCCATGATTTGAGGGGGACAGAAGATTCAGTAATATATTCCTGTGAGAGTGCTATGCTCAAGATGTGGAAGTGAGAATGCAATCAGTGTAGAAGGCTAGTTTCAACCTCAAACTGAACTTTGTTGGGAAGAACTCCACAAATGTGGAAGAGTTTATCTTCTGACTTATGTCTGAGTCTTCTTATCTTCAGTTTCAGGTATATATGAAGGAGAGTCAATACATAAAAATGAATTTAAGTATAGAACCTTGAACTCTCTGCCACAGCCTACAGCATTAACAGATAGCCTCTAAAAGGCACAGCAGAGCCTAGTTCAGCCTTAACACTCACCCACCTTTCCCAACTCCTGCCCACCCTTAGCACATCTCTTCATTTATAGTCTTACTTATAGTCAATTATTCTAATTAGGATAACAAGAGGAGAATTTTCATTACTAACACTAAATACATCACACGATATACAATATATTCTTAAAGTTCTTTATCTTAATCTAATATTCATAGTACCCTTGAGAAGTTTTTATTAAACAACTCAATAATACTAAGATGCAGAGAACAGTCCAGCAGCGAGAAGGGTACAATCCAGTCTTTTCCACAGAGTATCACATATATGTTTATCTCCCAGTTGGCGAGAGGTTATATGTGTGCTCGATGCAAATAACTCCTAGCTCTCAGAGAACGAGTCCGTTCTCTTGAGGCTAGAGTAGCAGACTTGGAGGAGCTGAAGGAGACAGAGAAGTACATACAGGAAGCCTACAGGGATGTTGTAGAGAAGTCCCATCTCCAATCTGGCAGCCGCTGTGCTCCACTGGAGGAGGGAGGTCCTGGTGAGGATCACCTGGTCACTTGCCTGTTTGGTGAGAAGGTGGTGTACCTCATGTGTCATCTAGATAGGATTTTAGATAGTGAGAGGGAGGTTCTGGAAGCCAAATTTAGGGTCCCTTTTACAAAGTGTCGGTAAGCCCAATGCAGGCTTACCACATGCTAAATCTGAACTACCGCCGGTCCAATGTTGCTGCCAGCAGTAATTCCGGCGCACCAGAAAAAGAGGTTTTTTTCTAGCGCAACACTAACTCGGAAGTAATCGGGCATCGCTGTGTGCTGCCCAGTTACCACCTTGTTATCGCAGGAGCCCTTCCCACCACCTGAATGGGTGGAGGTAAGTGTTCCCTGCCACATGGCCATGCGGTAAGAGTTATCTTTATGCATGGCCATATTTCTTTGTGGGGCTGCGGTAAAAATAGCCCTGGCATTCGAGAAAAATGCCCCACCGCTACCACAGGGCCCTTTTTTCCACAGTTTAGTAAAAGGACCCATTAGGGTCTTAGGTAGAAAGCTTAAATCCAGCTCCTCCAGTGTAGCATTTTCAGAAACTCTCCATGTTCCAGGCGCAGAACCCAACAGGCAGGCAGAACTCCAAAGTCTCAATGGGTGGTTGAGATGATGGTGCAGAGACAGGAACTCATGATTCAGTGTGGAGTATCCTTAAAGGATACTACTGAAACAGGAACTTCAGGGAATCCCAATTGAGAGGTTTCAATAAAAGTGAAAGAAAGTAAAGGATGCAAATTATCCCCTTAACTTCAAAGCAGCCTGTAGAAGCAAGGAAAAAAACACAATCTGAAGTGTCCATATACAAATGTTAGAAGTCTAAAAAATAAGATAAGAGAGAGAGTTGGAATATATAGCACTAAATGAAGAGGTATATATAATTGTCTTCCTTCCACCAGGACTCTGAGATGCCTATCAATAGGACACTGTCAGGCTTATTTTCGAAAAAGAAGGGCGCCCATCATTCGACACAAATCGGGAGATGGGCGTTCCTCTCTCAGGGTCACCCAAATCGGCATAATCGAAAGCCGATTTTGGGCGTCCCCAACTGCTTCCCGTCGTGGGGAAGACCAAAGTTCCCGGGGGCATGTCGGAGGCGTAGCGAAGGCGGGACTGGGGCGTGCCTAACAGATGGGCGTCCTCGAGCGATAATGGAAAAAAGAAGGGCGTCCCTGACAAGCACTTGGGCAACTATACTTGGTTCATATTTTCTTACGACCAAGCCTCAAAAAGGTGCACGAACTGACCAGATGACCACCGGAGGGAATCGGGGATGACCTCCCCTGACTCCCCCAGTGGTGACTAATCCCCTCCCACCCTGATAAAAACTTTAAAAACTTTTTTTGCCAGCCTGAAATGTCATACTCAGATCCATCGCAGCAGTATGCAGGTCCCTGGGAGGGGAGGTATGTGTGTGTCAGCGGAGGCATAGCAAACGCGTGGACGTCCTTCTTTCAAACATTTTGGACATCCTGATGGCCAAATTTCAAGGGAGTGGAGTGGAGGAGTGGCCTAGTGGTTAGAGCACTGGTCTTGCAATCCAGAGGTGGCCGGCTCAAATCCCACTACTGCTACTTGTGATCCAAAATCCAAATAAATAAAGGGGGTGTCGAAGGCATAGCAGGCATGGACGTCCTTCTCACAAAAACATCCAGGTATGGACGTACTTCTCACAGAAACATCCACATTTTGGATGTCCTCAACTGCCGTTGCAGGGACGGAGGCATAGCGAAGGACGTCCTTCACCCATACTCTGAAAAAAAAAAAAAAAAAGACGTCCCTGACGAGCACTTGGACGTTTTCACCTGGACTTGTATTTTTCTAAGGTTGTAGATGGCAATTTGTTGTAGATGGCTATTATACACGCAGCTTGTCTGCATGTATGAAGCCGTCTTTGGCATACGCAGAGCAGCCACGCATAATGCTTGGCTGCTCTGCACTGGCTTCCCCTCCTTAGGAAGGAAATCGTGAGCAAATGAGCTAACAGTGAGCAGCTCATTTGCAAGCGATTTCCTTCATGCATGCCCATTCCTTTCCGAATCGCTAAGGGATCAGTAAGGGAAGGGCTTTTTCCATTCAGTTAGTGCATCAGTTAGTCCACTGCAGTGCCCCCTAGGGTGCCCGGTTGGTGTCCTGGCATGTCAGGGGGGCCAGTGCACTACGAATGCTGGCTCCTCAAATGACCAAATGACTTGGATTTGGTCGTTTTTGAGATGGGCGTCCTCGGTTTCCATTATCGCTGAAAACCGGGGACGACCATCTCTAAGGTCGACCATCTGTAAGGTTGACCTAAATGTGGAGATTTGGGCGTCCCCGACCGTATTATTGAAATGAAAGATAAGATGCCCATCTTGTTTCGATAATACGGGTTTCCCCTCCCCTTCGTGGGGACGTCCTCAGGAAAACATGGGCGCCCCATTCGATTATGCCCTTCCACGTTATCAGGGTACAAATGATATTGCAATAAGAGTAAATCAAATTGGAGGGGGGGGGGGGGGTTGTGCTATATGTCAAAGAGGGAATCGAGTCAAACAAAACAAACTTTCTACATGAAACGGATAGCAGCGTGGAATCCTTGTGGATAGAAATTCCATGTGTGAAAGGAAGGAGTATGCTAGGAGGGCTGTACTATCGTCTACCAGGACAGAATGAACAGACAGATGAAGAAATGTTTAAAAAAATGAAGAAAGCTGGCAAATTGGACAACATTATCGTAATGGGTGTTTTCAATCACCCCAATATGGACTGGTTAATTGTTACATCAGGGAGCGCTAGGGAGGTAAAATTCCTAGATGTAATAAATGACTGCTTCTTGGAGCAACTGGTTCAAGAACCGACTAGAAGAGGAGCTATTTTAGATCTAGTCCATAATGGAATGCAGGGCATGGTTCGAGAGGTAATGGTGCTGGATCCACTGGGAAATAGTGATCATAACATGATCAAATTTGAGCTGATATCTGGAGTGAAGTCACTAAGGAAATCTACTGTAGCAGCATTTATGTTTTATGTTTAAATCTTTTTTATTAATAGTAACAAAGCTTGTACAAATATACAAGGTATCCAACCAATACAAACTGATGGCGCTATAACTCAGATCGTCATACAAATTTTTCATTTTATCCCCCCCACTTCCCCTCTTCCCCTTGACCATCTCTCCTCTTAATTGTGTTATTCTTTTTATTATTGAATAAAGGAACATTGTAATACAAAAACGTAATGTGTGGCTTCTTAGTCCTTTAAACCATCTTTCACTTTCCCTCTGCCTCCCATCCCTCCCTTCTTCCTTACCCAAGTCCCAAATCCTCCCCCCCCCCCCCCCTTTTCCCGAAAAAACTTCTGCGTCTAGCCATGTGTCCATTAAAAGTTCAATATTCTACTTCTAGCTTGGGAGGTCATTGTATCAAGGAATGGGCTCCAGATGTTCTGAAATTGTCGTCCTGCCTGGGCTTTAAAGTCTGTCACTGCCATCCTTTCCATTCGCATTAATGCGATCATGCGGGCTCTCCACTGAGAACTGGTGGGGTAATGTCTGGTAATCCACTCAGATAAAATCACCTGTTTAGCCACTATGATAGACTTGGTCACAAAGGCTGTTAATCCTGCTGGGATGGGATGGACTAATATCAAATGTCCCAATAGTAAGCCTGGATCATACTTCCATCCTGATAACCACATTCCGGAGACACATTGTATTATATCCTTCCAAAATTTGCGTATACCTCTGCAGGACCACAACATATGCCCCAAAGTAGCCCCCGGCTCTTGACACTTAGGGCACTCTCCCCAAGGAGAGAGTCCCATGTGAAACGCCCTTCGGGGGGATATATACAACCTTAACGCCACCTTGTATTGTGTCTCCCAATGCGATACCATCATTGTCTGTTTTCGCATTGCAAGTATATGTGATTTGAGCTGGGACAAGGTAAGGTTCATTGGTATGTCTTGTTGCCACATGAGTAATAGCTTCTTGTAATCCAACTCTTCTGCCGTATCACGGATATGTCTATGGTGGAACCTAAGAGGCACCCCCTGCTGTGCTGTCAATGAGAAAGCCGAGGCCAATTCCTCTTGGACATCCCCAGCCAGGTCCTCCCATGATAAAGATTGTATATAATGTCTTAACTGGAAGTAGTGGAACCTGTCTGAGGGAGGCATTGCAAACTCAGTTTTTAGGACTTGAAAGGATTTTATCTTACCCTCTGGAGTGATTGCCTGCGTCAGATATTCCAGCCCATTCCGTTTCCAGCGGGCAAAAACTGGATAGAGGAGCCCTGGTTCGAAGGCAGGGTTTCCACAGATCGACAGATATGGAGTGGTTTTAGCTGAAAACCTATGTAGTTTACAGATCCATTTCCACACCGCCTTCGCGGATCCCATTATTCCAGATTTCTGCAGTATATATGGGGGTGGAGGTCCTCCAGTATGTAGATAATTACTGAAATGTAGGCCAGGAAACAATTGTAATTCCATTGATGTATTGGTATAGTCTTGCGTGCCTCTAAACCAGTCGTTCAAATGACGCATTCCACTGGCAATAGTCAAAAATTTTACATTTAATAGACCCAGTCCACCGTACTCTGTAGGAACACATATTGTGGAGAAAGGGAGGCGTGGTTTCTTCCCCTTCCATAAAAAGGATTGTACTATTTTTGTCAGTTTTTGCTCATCCCTCTTTGTTAGGTGGAGCGGTAATGTTTGAAAAGTGTATAGCCATTTAGGAGCGATAACCATGTTAAACAGAGCTATTCTCCCCATCAGGGAGAGTGGCAATACAGTCCAAGCAAGCAATTGTTTGTTTGTGTCCTGCATCAATCGCTGTACATTTTGTTCATAAAGGGTGGTCAAGTTCATAGGGATATTCACCCCCAGGTATTTTATGGAGGTTTGTGCCCATTGCAAGGGAAATGTCCCTTTCCATCCTGTTCGCACCTCTGGGGATGTTGGTAGTGCCACTGATTTGTGCAAGTTTAAACTGAAACCTGAAAAGCCCCCATAATCTTCTATTGTCTGGATTAGTGGTCCCAGTGTGTCAATGGGCTCTCTCAAGACCACTAGCAAGTCGTCTGCATATGCTAAAATTTTTATGTCCTGGCCTGCCAATGTGACCCCCCGGATATCTGAGGCTGAAGAGACTTTTCTTATCAGTGGTTCCAGGGATATCAAGAATAGCAAAGGCGACAGGGGGCAACCCTGTCTTGTACCTCGGTGAATCTGGAATTCAGGTTCTTTAACACCATTTACCACCACCCCTGCTCTCGGTCCGCTATATAGCGCCTGTATTGCTTGCATAAACCAGCCCTCTATGCCCATCTCTGATAATGTTGAAAACATGAAGTCCCATCCTACTTTATCAAAGGCCTTCTCTGCGTCTAAGCTCAAAATCAGTGTGGGCCTTCGGATCTGTTGGCTTGCTGCTAGGGCCATCAGGATTTTTCGTACATTGTGTACCGATTGGCGACCTCTTACAAAGCCCACCTGCTCCTCCCCTATCAGTGAAGGCAGGCATTGCGCCAGTCTTTCTGCCAACATTTTTGCTAATATTTTGGTGTCAACGTTGAGCAGTGATATCGGCCTATAAGATTCCACCTTATCCAGAGGTTTCCCTGGCTTCGGTATCAGTGTAATCAATGCCGAGTTGGCATATCTTGGGAAATTTTTTTTGTCCACTACTTCCTGATAGTAATCTAACAACGCTGCTAAAGCTTCTCCCGGTAACAGTTTAAAATATTCCCCGGATAATCCATCTGGACCAGGAGCTGACCATAATTTTAATGTTTTGATCACCCCTAGTAATTCTTGCATTGTTAATGGATTATTTAGACCTTCCACCTGTTCTACAGTTAATCTTGGAAGCCCTATCTTTTTCAAGTAAGTTCTTGTCGCCTGTTCTGTTGAGGGTGGTCCCGCCTGATATAATGCAGTAAAGTATTTTGTAAACGCCTGCCCTATGTCTCTGTTATCAGTGAGAATGTTCCCCTTAGGGTCTTTAATTGCTGTTATCGTCCTTGGGACTCCTGCGTTTTTTATTAAACGTCCTAGCATTTTGCCTGTTCTGTTACCAAACTTCTGTAATTTAAATTTATAGAACAGAGCTGATTTGAGTTCTTTTTCATGCAGTAAGCTATTCAATGCAACCTGGGTGGCCTTTAAAGTTTCTAAGTTACCTACTGTAGGCTGATGTAGGTGGACTCTCTTAGCTTTTTGTAATTGTCGTTCCAACCTTAAAATACCAATGGCCCTTTTTTTATTTTTAATGTGACAATATGCTATGATGGCCCCTCGTAATACTGCTTTAGAAGCGGACCAGAATAGCTCTGGTTGTGAATCTAGATGTACTTGATTATGTTCTAGGTATTGGGCCCAGGTCTTTTGTATATGGGTTCGTAAATGTTGATCTTGGTATAACTGTGCTGGAAATCTCCACCCTCTCCCCCCCCTATCATCCTTTGTGAATGCAAAGTCCACCCACACTAATGAGTGGTCTGTTATCTCCTCAGGCCCAATAGTTGCTGATTTCACTGCATAAAATAGCGAGCGGGCCACCATTACATAATCAATCCGGGCAAATGTCCCGTGCGCTCTTGATCTGTGTGTGTAATCTTTATCTCCCGGGTGGTGAATTCTCCATGGGTCTACCAGGTCAAGAGTCCGATTAAACCCCTGAAATTCTTTAGCTCTTGTTCCCCTGTAATGAGAGGTTAGCATATTTGAGCAGTCTTGGCGTGGGTCAATTACTGCGTTAAAGTCTCCCACAACTACTAGGTTTCCCCCTCCTTTCTGTAAACATTTCCCAGCTAGAGATTTGAAAAACGTAGCTTCATAGTTGTTGGGCCCGTATAAGACCAATAATGTAAATTCTTTCCCTGGGAGCCACACATTTAATAGAATATATTCTCCTTGGGCCCCTTTTTCTAATATGGTTGCTCTGTATGGGAGCCCCTTTCTAAACAGGACCGCAACTCCTCCTTTTCTACTCTGTGACGAGGCCGCGAATACCTCACCAACCCACAATTTTTGCAGTTTAGAATGTTCTTTATCTGTTAGGCGTGTCTCTTGCAAGCATGCTATATCTGCTTTGTGTCTTTTTAATGCTGTGAGAATCTTGGCCCTCTTGATCGGGGTGCTAATGCCTCCCACATTCCATGTTATTATCCTAGTGGTCATGATTCCTGTCTTCCCTGTTCATGGCGGATGTTCTTCTAAATGTTCCCCCTATTCCACCTCTACAATGAGTATTTCCCCAGCTCCAAGATTGGGCGTTAAACCTCATAGTTACCTTAGGGGTTAGTTCTGCCCATTCCCAATTTGCACTATATCTTCTCGCATGACACATAGCTATTCCCATGATGTTTATGATTGTCATTCTTATTCCCCCCCCGAAACCCTCCCTCCCTCCCTTCCTCCCCCCCCTTACTACCATCCCTTCAGCCATCTTCCCAGGCACTAACCTGGAATTTAGCAAGAGATCACCTGGGTTACTGAGAGCTTCCCACCCCTTTTATGTGGAAATTGTACTTACTGCCTCTATAATGTTCTATTCCTCGCTCCCCCGATGCTACTGATATGTTCTCACTCTTTCTTTATTATGCCTTGTTCTGTTAAACTGGATCTCGCTTTTTCAGGGGACTGGAAAGTTTCCCATCGTCCTTGATTTAGTATTTTTAGAGATGCAGGATATTGGAGAATAAAACGCATTTGTTTTTGGGCCAGCAATGAGCATATAGGGTGAAATTTCCGTCGTTGTTCCTGGACTCCCGCTGAATAATCTTGGAACATTAACACTGGCCGTCCGTCGTGTTTTAGTTCCCCTCTGCGTATCTTGAATCCATTTAAGATTTCTATTTTTTGACGGTAGTTCAGCAGGCGCATTATTATCACCCGTGGTCTAGTTTGATTTTCTCTGGGGCGTCCCACGCGGTGTGCCCGTTCTATGATTAGTGGACCCATAGAATCTGACAAGGCCAGCTCTTTCGCCAGCCACGTGGCTAGCCACTCCGACAGGTTTTTATCTGGGATGTTCTCAGAGAGGCCTACAATCCGAAGATTGTTCCTTCGTGAGCGATTCTCAAGGTCCTCGAGCTTTTCCATGTGTTCTTGGAGTTGTTGCTTAACGTCTCGGAGGTCTGTATTATAGCCGCGAGAATCGTCTTCGAGAGCCGAGACACGAGTTTCAAGATCTTCCATGCGGGTCTCTAGTCCTTCTAGTTTTGTATGGATTGCGTCCAACTTTTGATCCATCGCGTCCCACCTCGGCTGCCAGGCCTTCGCCACTGCCAACGTGATTTGTTCTAATTGAGAGCTTGTAAAAATTTGATCTACCTGTTCTGGGGCCGCCGCCATCTTGGAATCGGGGGTAAGCGTTTTGGTCTTTTCTTTATCTTTTTTCCCCGCACGTAGTGCCATTCCAGCTGGGGATTTAGTAACAAATCTGTCCATGCAAGATTATAAGACCACCCGATCAGTTTTTCAATCAATTGCGGCGCTAGTTATTGTTAGATGGGGCGGGAGCTCTCGAGCCGAAGCGAAACACGACCGCTCAGCTCATCGCACCCCTGTAGCAGCATTTAATTTTCAATATGGCAATTATGGCAAAATTAGGAAAATGATGCTAAAAGGATCAGCTGCAAAGTTTGTACTTTAAATCAGGAATGAACATTCTTTAAAAATACCATCATGAAAGCCCAGACGTATTCCACATATAAACAAAGGTGAAAGAAGAGCAAATGATAGCCAGCGTGGTTAAAAGGCAAAGTGAAAGAGGCTTAGAGTCAAAAGAGCATCCTTCAAAGAATGGAAAAAGAATCTGAATGAAGAAAATAAGAAGCAACATAAGCATTGTCAAGCTGGATGCAAAGCATTGATAAAAAAAAGGCTAAAGGAGAATATGAAGAAAACTTGCTACAAAGAAAAAAAACCTCACAGTAACACATTTTTCAAGTACATCAGAAGCAGAAAGACTGTGAGGGAATCCGTGGGACCTTCAGATAATGAAGGAGCAAAAAGGTTCACTCACGGAGAACAAAGCCATAGCGGACAGACTGAATGAATTCTTTGCTTCGGTCTTTACAGAAGAAGACATACTACGTCTACCTGTACCAAAAATTGTTTTCAAGGGTGATGATGTGGAGGAACTGAAAGAAATCTCAATGAACCTGGAAGACGTACTAAGCCAAATCGACAAGTTAAAAAAAGTGATAAATCAACTGGACCGGATGGCGTACACTCCAGGGTACTGAAAGAACTGAAACATGAAATTGCTGATCTGCTGTTAGTGATCTGTAACGTGTCATTAAAATTGTCTGTAGTACCTGAAGACTGCAGGGTGACCAATATAACGACAATTTTTTAAAGGATTCCAGGGGTGAGCCGAGAAATTACAGACTAGTAAGCCTGACTTCAGTGCTGGGCAAAATGGTGGAGACTATTATAAACAATAAAATTATGGAACACAGACAAATATGGTTTAATGGGACAGAGTCAGCATGGGTTCTGCCAAGGGAAGTCTTGCCTCACCAACTTGCTTAATTTCTTTGAGGGCGTGAATAAACATGTGGAAAAAAGTGAGTTGGTTGATGTGTAGTGTATCTAGATTGTCAGAAAGCTTTTAATAAAGTTCCTCATGAGAAAGCTGAGAAAATTAAAAGGTCATGGGATAGGAGGCAATGTCCTTCTGTGGATTAGGAATTGGTTATTGGACAGAAAACAGAGGATAGGTTTAAATGGAGAAATTAGAACTTACCTGATAATTTTCTTTCCATTAGTTCTTCACACTATTCCTGGACGAGTGGGTAGTTATGTCCATCGACCAGCAGGTGGAGATAGAAAATACAGAACTGAGCACCACTATGTAGCAACCTGCTAGCAGCTCAGCTCCTCAGTATCAGTCCTCAAGCAATGAAGAAAGAATGCCCAATCAGGAGCATGGTCAGCAACCAACACATCCAGCCCCAAGAACCATTCGAAGACAAAGCCCCTGGAAAACAGGATACAAAGATAGTGCATAGAACCACCAATGAGGGTGTCAAACCACAGGAGGGCTCTTGAATAGTGTGAAGAACTAATGGAAAGAAAATTATCAGGTAAGTCCTAATTTCTCCTTCCATTACGTTCATTCCCACTATTCCAGGACGAGTGGGATGTTCAAAAGCTATCCCTACGAGGGTGGGAAGCCGAACCTGCCACACGCAGAACCGACGCCCCAAATGTAGCTGCTGCCTGTGCAGCCCCCGCTATACCATCATGCTTACTGAAGGCAAGCAGAGAAGCCCACGCCTCTGCCCCACAAATATCCATCAGAGAAGACAACGAAGCCTCTGCCCAAGACGTAGACACACACCCAGGAGAGTGTGTCTTCAAACCCGAGGAGAATAGCCTCCCAGAATACAGGCCGAGACCACAGCCACCATCACCCACTGAGCAAAGGAAGCCTTGGATGTCATGAGACCCAACTGCTGTTAACCAAACTTCACAAAAAGGTCTATCCGAAAGGCAGAAGACATCAGGAACCTCGAAAAAACACAAGAGTGCCCTGCGAAAGTCCAGAAGCCTTCAAGAGGCATATAGCCGACTAAATAAAAAGAAATCAACAAGCACTCGGGCAAGAAAGACAGTAAAGACTGAAATGAGACCCCCGCCTCCAAAACAAAAACAGAGAAAGGGTCCTACTAAGAAGAGGCCCGAAGTTGCAAGAAGCAACGGGTCAATGGAAGTGCTCCAATATCACCGAGTTCTACATGAGAACTATCAGGATCACCTAGCGACGGGGCACAAACAGAGAGTGCTGCAGCACCCGAAGGTCCAGCATAAAATCCCATTCGGAAAAGGCACGTGAAGAGCAGCATAAGCGACAGACACCTCTCTTAAAACGAAACACAACCAGAAGAGCCGTTAAAGAAGAGGTCTGCCAATGATCCTGAAAGCAAGCCAGGGCTGCCACTAGAACCCACAAGGAATCCAGTGCTAGCCCTTGATACTCCCTCCTGCAAAAATGCCACGCAATGGCCCAGGGAGGGAGCAAGTACTGGCAGGCGCCGAGGAAGAAGAGCGCTTCCTAGCCTGCAGCAGGGAAGCCACGAATGAATCCAACAATCCTTCTTCCTCAGCTGAGCCCTCTCAAGGGCCAGGCCATAAGATCAATGGGCGAAGAATCCTCCATGACCACCAGGCCCTGACAGAAGAACCTTGAATCTGAGGGAATTGCAGTAACTCTCCAACTAGGAGCTTCACGAGATCTGCATAGCACTGGAGCCGAGTCCACACTGGAGAACAGCACTGCATCCCGAAGGTCTGCCACTCTCCCCCACTCCCGGCCTAAGTTCAGCATGGGGAAAGACGTATGGGAGTCCCTCGCTCAGACCCAAATGCAGTAAGGTGTAAAGACCCAGAGAGTCCTCTTCCCTGCGATGGCTGAAGAACCGAGGAACCGTGACATAGGAATAGGCCAAGAGAACTAAGCCCATTGACACATCACCAGCTGCAACGGCTTGACTGGCAGCTCCCACTCGCTGGAAGTCCGAGCGTGCTCGCTAAGAAAGTCAGTCCCCACGTGAGGGACCCCTCAATACAGCCGAAAGGCACAACCCGCCTTTCGGTGTGTCTCTCTGCCCCGGCCAATAAACAGCTGGGCTCCAGAGCCAGCATACTGCTAGGAGACCCCCCCTAGCTAGTAGAAGAGGCCAGTGCTATAGCAATGTCCGAAAGGCCCAAACCAAAGCATTCCCAACAGTGGGGCAAAAGCCTCCAGAGCTTAGCACACCACTCACAGCTCCAGAGGATAGAGGCCAACGCGCTCTACTGGAGACCAAGAGCCTTGTGCCAGGAGACCCCAGCAAAAGGCCCCCAAGCCCAAGAAACTGTCATCCGTAGACCCCACTTCCCAAGGCAGGAGCGGGGAGGGCCTCCCTAGGGTCAATGACTGGGGAAGCCACAAACACCTCAGCTCTTTCTGACCGATAGGGGCAAAGAAGCCAGAAGCTGTAACCCTCTGAAACCGGAGACCAGTGGCTGAACAGAGCCCTATGAATTGGCCGCATCAGAGAGTAAAACACCACTTACAGAGCCGCTGTCACAGAACCGAAGACCTGCACGAAATCCCAGGCCGGAAGCTGGGAACAAAGCAGAAGCGAAGAATCCGGAGTGCCAACCTAAAGCGCCATCCCTCTGTGAGAAACACTCAAGATCACAGGGAATCAAAAAGAACACCTAGATGTTCCAAGTTGGTGCGCTGGTGCCAGCTGCCTCCACTGAAACTGAACACCCAAACCAGAAAATTAAAATACAGGAGGTGAACCATGTGAAGGGGCCTCCACATAGGCTTGGCAAGAGGAGGCCCGGATTAGTCAGCTGTCCAAGTGAAGGAAACAAAACCTCCGTCTTTGCAGAAAGACCACTACGCGCACAACCTAGGAAAAGGTCCCCGGGCCCGTGACCAAATGGCCGGAACCGGAAAAGAACCGCAGAAGCAGCTTGCAGAGGGGAAGGTAATTACACCTCCCTGGTCTTGAGCAGAGAGAACTCTCTCTCTGAATGGACGGGAACACAGACCTCAGGATCACCATCTGAAAACCAGGGGTGTAGCCAGACCTCGCCAGGAGGGGGGGGGCAGAGCCCGAGGTGGGGGGGGGCACTGTTTAGCCGCCCCCCCCAGCCGCTGCCACATTGGACCCCCTCCCTGCCAATGACCCCCTTGAACCCCCCTCCCACCACCAACCCTCCCTCGCCGCTCGCCCTGCCGCCACATCAGATACCTTGTTTACTGGCAGGGGTCCCTGAACCCCGCCAGCCGAAGAGAGTCCTTCAGCGCCGGAGTAGCGCCTTCGTTCAACAAAGTTCTTGGTGCGATCAGCTGTTTCTGACGCCTTATGTGCTGCACCGTGCATGTAGCCCCATGTAGGACGTAAGGCATCAGAAACAGCTGATCACACCAGGAACTTTGTTGAACAAAGGCGCTACTCTGGCGCTGAAGAAGACTCTCTTCAGCTGGCGGGGTTCGGGGACCGCCAGCAAACAAGGTATCTGATGCGGCGGCGGGGCGGGCGGCGACGGTGGGGGAGGATTGGTGGCAGGAGGGGGGTTCAAGGGGATCGTCGGCATGGGGGCCAGGGCCAAATCTACGGGGGGCCAGGCCCCCTCAGGCCCCACGTAGCTACGCCACTGCTGAAAACGGACACCGGTGGACCCCTTCAGATCTAGATTGGGTTGTACTGCTCCCGTCTTCCTGAGAACCCTAAAATAGGAGGAGAACCGACCAGACCGCGCTCAGGAGGAGGGACGGGAATAATGGCCCGAAGGGCCAGCAGCACCTCAACTAAACTTCCGCTCTGAGTTGCCAGAGGCCTCCCGACAAAGAGACTGTAAGAAGAGAGGAGCTCCCGGAGGGGAGAACTCCAACTGGAAGCCATCACCCAGAATAACCAGTGCCAGAGCTGAGGAAAAGGTAGACCACACGTCCCGAAAAGCCGGAGCGGCCCCCTGTAGGCCCAGATGGACCAGCTGGCCTGGCTACATTGGGATTGCCAGGAGACAGCAGCCACTCACTCTGAGTGCCCTGCCGGCTCTCCATCCCCCGAAAGGAAGATTGCCGGGCCCGAAACCAAGCCCTCTGGCCAAAGGTCTGACAACCAGACCTACATATGGAGCTGTCATGAAACAGGGCACCTGCCGAGCCCGCAGGGCGAGCCGAGGAACAAGGAACGTCTTCTGGAAGATGCTCGGGCCCGTTCACCCAGCTCCTGAACCAGATTGCTGAGGTCATTCCCAAGAGAAATGTGCCTCAAAAGGGTAACCTGACTACGCAGGTCTTGGAAGTGACAACCGCCACCCACGCCCGCAGCCAGAACTGACGCTTCGCGGACAGCATCAACAGCATGCCTGTGACTGAAACACTAAGAATGACAGTGGCCATCAGACAGGCTAAGCCCGCCTCCATCCAGGCAGCCTGGGAACCAGCTGACCAACTGGACCAGGAGCAAGGCCTCAGAACCAGAGACAGAGGAAGTCTGTTCATTCATCTGCTGGAGACAGAAGATACTGAGGAGCTGAGCTGCTAGCAGGGAGCTATGTAGTGCTGCTCAGTTCTGTATTTTCTATCTCCACCTGCTGGTCAATAGACATAACAACCCACTCGTCCTGGAATAGTGGGAATAAATGTAATGGAAGGCCATTTTTCTTAGTGGAGGAGGGTGAATAGTGGAGTGCCACAGGGATCTGTACTTGGACCAATGCTATTTAACATATTTACAAATGATCTGGAAAGCGGCATGACAAGCAAGGTGATTAAATTTGCAGACGACACATAACTATTCAAAGTTGTCAAAACGAATTGTGAAAATTAGCAGGAAGACTTAGAAAACTGGAAGACTGAACAGCCAAATGGCAGATGAAATTTAATGTGGACAAATGCAAAGTGATGCATATTGGGAAGAATAATCCGAATCATAGTTACCTGATGTTAGGGTCCACCTTAGGAGTCAGCACTCAAGAAAAAGATATAGGTGTTATTGTAGACAATACACTGAAATTGGCAACAAAAAAAGCAAACATGATGCTAGGAATTATTAGGAAAGGGATGCGTAATAAGACCACAAATATTATAATGTCTCTGTATCACTCCATGGTATGACCGCACCTTGAGTACTGCATTCAATTCTGGTCACCTTATCTCAAAAAAGGTTCACAGAATAGTGACCAAAATGATAAGGGGGATGGAACTCCTCCCATATAAGGAAAGGCTAAAGAGATTAGGGCTACTCAGCTTGGAAAAAGAGACAGCTGAGGGGGGAAATGTCTGAGGTCTACAAAATTTTCAGTGGTGTAGAACGGGTAAAAGTGAATTGATTTTTCACTCTTTCAAGAAGTAGAAAGACCAGGGGATACTAAATGAAATTACATGGAAATACTTTTAAAACAAATAGGAGGAAATATTTTTCCACTCAACGAATAGTTAAGCTCTGGAACTCATTGTCAGAGGATGTGGTAACAGTGGTTTGTGTATCTGGGTTTAAAAAAGGTTTGGACAAGTTCCTGGAGGAAAAGTCCATAATGTGTTATTGAGATGGACATGGGAGATTGCCCTGGGATTGGTAGCATGGAATCTTGCTACTGTTTGGGTTTGTGCCAGGTACTTGTGACTTGGCCACTGTGACTTGGCCACTGTTGGAGGCAGGATACTGGGTTAGATGGACCATTGGTCTGACCCAGTATGGCTAGTCTTATGTTCTTATCAAAATAGTTTAAATTGACCCTAGTTATTGATTCCATCTCATACATTCTGGCACTATCACATTCACCACAAAACTAAATAAAACATCTTCTCCCCATCTTTGTAAAAGTCTCATGTAAGAATAACACAAGTTCCCACACATGGTAATGGAGCGGGGGGGGGGGGGGGGGGGGAGAGGACACTGGGAAGAGAAAATGAAAGGCTCGAGAGCTTACAGAAGAAGTTATGGAGAAAGGACAGACCTTGAGGGCTGGCAGCAGTAAGAGAGCATAAGCAGCTAGGAGAAGCTAAGAGAATTGGGGTTTTAGAGAGCACAAGAGCTATAGCGACGAGAATGTGGAGAAGACGGCAACAAACATTGAAGAGCCCTTTTCCTCAAAATTTGTTCCAGAACAGGTGTGTTCTGAAAGGTGTGATCTGCAAGGTTGTACACTAATGAATGTACATGAGATATATTTGGATGCATCATTTGTATATTGATTAGCAGTATTCCAGGATTGCAGTTTGACACTTCTGTCCCAGTATGATCATGTGCCACCATGTCACTAGACTAGGGAAAAGGTGAGCCACTCCTGGTTTTGCCCAACTGTATGTTTGAAATTTTAATTCCTACTTTTCCTTGATCATCTACAAGTCTCTGCCTGTCCCCAAGGACACCACACTGGAATTTCTGTGCCTCTAGTCATCATGCTAATACAAAATAGAGAGGTCATTACAACAATAATATAATGAGCAAAAAAACTAGGGTGACTTGCAAGTGGAGAATTTTTTAATTAAATAAATTAAAGTGTCTTGAAATAATAAATTTAAAAAAAAAGAGTTTACATATACCAGTGAGGTAGAGGTCAGCCTTTATACCACGCAGCACGCTGGCTCCAGATCCTGCGCACACAGCTGCAGTCTGCACTGGAGACTCTGAAAGACACAGCAAGGACAGGGGGAGCATTAAGTACCACAGGAGTCACCAGGCAGCTGCAGATCATCAGGTATAAGTTCAGCTAGGCCTCAATTTACCCTCATTGCATTTCTTGCCATGGATGTTACTGTTTTTCGTAAATTCTGTAAATAGAATAGGCCAAATCCAGACTTTGCTTGGCTTATGTCTGCTGATCTGAAGTTAGTTATGAGCTCTAACTATGGACCAGATGCAGAAAGCTTACCATGCTATTAACGTTTGCTACAGACTGGTTCTAGCTAGTCTAAAGCATGCGATTATGTAGCTAGTAATGCACAAAGGGATTTACAGTGGCTCTAACGAGAGTGCCAGAGTGCCGTTAGCAGCCATCAAGAACCCCATAAAATGTATTACAATGAGCTCATTACTATTGTAATGTGTAATTATATGGCTGCTCTGGAGCTGTCAGAGAGGAAGCAAGCACAAGCAGGCAGCACAAGCAGGCAGCTGAAAAGGCTGCCTGCTTGTGCTTCCTACCTCTCACCTCCTGGTGTCCCCCCCCTCCCAGCCGAGCCCCACCATAAGTTCCCACCCTCAATGTTTTTATTTTTTTTTTAATTTCCCTGGTGATCCAGTTGACTCTGACCCCCCCCCCCCCCCCCCCCCCATGGCCCTCCCCAAATCTTTTTTTTTTTTTAAATTTTTCCTTGTGGTCCAGTGAACCGGATCCCTTTTCCCCCATGCGTGCTTTCTGGGATGTACTGGGCAGGGCTAAGCACCATACAAGGGGAAAAAAAACTCCTTATATGGTGTTTACCTCACCCAGTGCATTCCACATTTTGTTCCGGGCAGGAGGGAGGAGCTGTTGCTCCTGCCCTCCTGCCTCCACCTTGTAAAGGTACAGGGAGGGGTGCAGGGTCAGTACTGAGATGGGAATGGGTGGACGCACGGAGGGAAGGGGTCCGGTTCACTGGACCACCAGGGAAAATAAAAATAAAAAAGATTCGGGGGGAAGGGTGACTGAACCACCAGGGACAATTTTTTAAAAGTGTGGGTTCGTCCGTCCGGTGCATCGGAGCTGTCAAATGCACAAACTCATAAACAGCGAGTGATGCACAAAGGGGGATCAGTTCAGCTCATCTGCATGGATCCCCTTTGTGCATCACTAACTGTTTGCGAGTTGCTAAATTTTACCGAGGCACCTGTATTTTACGGCTGCCTTTCTGCATCATGCCTTATGAAACAAAGACACACAAGCCCAAAGACAGACACTCCTTTCACCTAATGTCTTTTCCGTTCCCAGTGCCAGGCGGAGATGCGAAAGACCCAGATGTCGCTTCACTTTCTCCACAGCTGTTGCCACAGAAATGGACTCACTCAGTGAACAAAGTCGGCCCATCCCTGCCTCTGGGAATGGTGGCTGTTGGTAACAGAAGGAACATGGATCACAATTAAAATGAAGCTTGAAGCTGCAAAAAGATCTAGATTCACACAGGGTGACTTGAAAGCTGGTTCCGATTTTCTTACATCTGCTGACTGATGTACTGTGGAGCCTATAGTATAACATACAGAACCAAGAACAAACAGGAGATCCTAGATTCTCTACCGGAGATACTATTCCAGCAGTTGGTAATGGAATCCATGTGGGATGGGGCCATACTGGATTTAGGGCTTACAAATGGGGACAGTGTTTCTGATGTTACAGTAGGTGATCATCTGGCATCTAGTAATCACCAGATGGTGTGGTTTAATATTAAGATAGGTGTGGAGAGGATTCATTCAAAAGTGAAGGTTCCTCAGGGAATTGTTGTATGGATGGGAACATCTGAAAGAAGTTGGAAAGCAGTGGGCAAAACTGAAAGGAGCTATTTCAAAGGCAACAAACCTTTTTGTAAGGAAAGTAAATAAAAGTAAGAAGAAAAGGAGGTCACTTTGGTTCTCAAAAGTAGTAGCTGAAATGGTAAGGAAAAACAGGTTAGCCTTTATAAACTACAAGATAGAAATCACAGAAAGAGGAAGACAGGCAACAATATCTGGAAAAGCTAAAAGAAACTGGTAGAGTAGTCAGGAAAGCAAAAAAGCAAATAGAAGACAAAATAGCCAATACGGTAAAAGGGGTGGGGGGTGGGAGGGACATTTTTAGATACGTTGCTGCAGCCAACCACTAGAGACAAGAGGTAAAATTATGTATCATACCTGATAATTTTCTTTCCACTAATCATAGCTGATCAATCCATAGACTGGTGGGTTGTGTCCATCTACCAGCAGGTGGAGATAGAGAGCAAACTTTTGCCTCCCTATATGTGGTCATGTGCTGCCGGAAACTCCTCAGTATGTCGATATCAAAGCTCCATCCGCAGGACTCAGCACTTAGAGAATTACACCCACAAAGGGACACTCTGCCCAGCTCACCACCGCCGAAACGGGGGAGGGGAATTAACCCAGCTCATCCCCACACAAGTGGGGGAGGGGAATCCGTCCAGCTCATCCCCGCGGAGCGGGGGAGGGACACCACCCCGCCGATGCGGGGGGATCTGGCTTATCCTGCAACCGTAACCGCGGGAGGAGCTGACTGACCCTAACACCGCCGAAGCGGGAGGGGTACAAAGCTGCCCTACAGCCGCACGAAGCGGGAGGGAGTGCCGGCAGAATTTAAGTCTCAATCCAGCCCCGTAAAACGGAGGGGAGAGGAATGCAGCAGCTCACTGTAACACAAACTCGTCTCAACTCTTGAAGAATCCAAGTGAAAAAAACTTGAACACAAAGTCCTCCTGAAGTAACTGAAGACTAAACTTGAACCTAAAATTCAACCAGAATATAAACAGTACAGATATCTGGGAGGGGCTATGGATTGATCAGCTATGATTAATGGAAAGAAAATTATCAGGTATGATACATAATTTTACCTTCCATATCATCATGCTGATCAATCCATAGACTGGTGGGATGTACCGAAGCAGTACTCACCCAGGGCGGGACATTGAAATCCCTGACCTCAACACTGAAGCTCCAAACCGGGCCTCCGCCCGAGCAGCCACAGTCAAGCGGTAATGCTTGGAGAATGTATGGGCCGATGCCCAAGTTGCCGCCTTGCATATCTCTGCCAAGGAGACGGACCCGGCCTCTGCCATCGAGGCCGCCTGAGCTCTAGTGGAGTGAGCCTTCAGCTGGATAGGCGGCACCTTCCCCGCGGCCACATAAGCCGCTGCAATGGCTTCCTTGACCCATCTTGCCACTGTAGGCTTAGCAGCCTGCAGACCCTTACGAGGACCTGCAAACAGGACAAACAGATGATCCAATTTCCGGAAATCATTGGTCACTTCCAAGTATCTGATGATCACTCGTCTCACATCCAGATATTTGAGAGCAGAGAATTCCTCTGGGTAGTCCTCCCTACGAAAGGAAGGGAGACAGAGCTGCTGATTCACATGGAAGCGAGAAACAATCTTGGGCAGGAAGGAAGGCACTGTGCGAATAGTCACTCCTGCCTCAGTGAACTGCAGAAAAGGCTCTCGACATGAGAGCGCCTGGAGCTCGGAAACTCTTCTGGCTGAAGTGATAGCCACCAAAAAGACTGCTTTCAACGTCAGGTCTTTCAGAGATGCCCTCGACAAGGGTTCAAAAGGCGGCTTCTGCAAGGCTCTTAGCACCAGGTTGAGATTCCACGCAGGCACCACTGAGTGCAGAGGAAGGCGCAGGTGATTAACTCCCTTGAGAAAGCGCACCACATCTGGCTGCGAAGCCAGGGAAGCACCCTTCAGGCGGCCCCTGAAGCAAGCCAGAGCCGCTACCTGGACTTTAAGGGAACTAAGCGACAGGCCTTTCTCCAGATCTTCTTGCAGGAACACCAACACTGAAGAAACTGGAGCAGTGAAGGGAGAAAGTGAGCCCGCTTCACACCACGCTGCAAAGGTACGCCAAACCCTGGCGTAAGCCGTAGAAGTAGAGCGCTTCCTCGCTCTCAGCATAGTGGTGATGACCTTGTCTGAGAAGCCCTTCTTTCTCAGACGCTGCCGCTCAACAGCCAGGCCGTAAGACCAAAGGGGGAGGGATCCTCCATCACCACGGGACCCTGATGTAACAGGCCCTGCTCCACTGGCAGCCGCAGAGGATCGTCGACTGAGAGCCTGATCAAGTCCGCATACCAGGGACGTCTGGGCCAATCCGGACCCACCAGGATTATCCGGCCTGGATGCTTTGCCACCCGGTCTAGCACCCTGCCCAACATGGGCCAGGGCGGGAACACATAGAGAAGCTCTTGTGTCGGCCACTGTTGGAGAAGAGCATCTACTCCCAGGGATCGAGGGTCCCGTCCTCTGCTGAAAAAGCGCGGCACTTGGCAATTGGCCGATGACGCCATCAGATCTAGGCTCGGCTGGCCCCAGCGCTTCGTAATGTCCAAGAACGCCTGAGCAGATAGCTGCCACTCTCCGGGCTCCAAGGTATGGCGACTGAGAAAGTCCGCCTTGACATTCATGACTCCGGCAATGTGGGCCGCTGACAACTGTTCCAGGTTCGCTTCCGCCCACTGGCATAAATTCATGGCCTCCTTGGCTAGAGGGGCGCTCTTGGTACCTCCCTAGCGGTTGACATAGGCCACAGCCGTGGCATTGTCCGACAGGACCCGTACTGGCTTCAACGCCAGTACCGGGATGAACTCCAAAAGCGCCAACCGAATGGCTCTGAGTTCCAGGAGGTTGATAGACCACTTTGCCTCTGCAGGAGACCAGAGCCCCTGCGCTGTCCTTCCCAAGCAGTGGGCTCCCCAGCCCGACAAAGAGGCGTCCGTCGTGACGACAATCCACTCCGGGGTCACCAGAGGCATTCCTGCAGACAACTTGTCCGTCTGCGTCCACCAGCTCAGCGCCTTGCGCACTGCTGGGTCCAAGGGAAGGCGCACAGCATAATCCTCCGACATCGGAGTCCAGCGCTGCAGCAGAGAGTGTTGTAGTGGTCTCATATGAGCCCTGGCCCAGGGCACTACTTCCATCGTGGCCGTCATAGAGCCCAACAGCTGCACATAGTCCCAAGCCCGAAGAGGAGAGGCTACTAGGAACTGGTCCACCTGAGCCTGAAGCTTGACAATCCGATTGTCTGGCAGGAACACTCTGCCCACTTGGGTGTCGAATCGAACTCCCAGATACTCCAGGGACTGAGTTGGGCGCAGCTGGCTTTTCTCCCAGTTGATGATCCACCCCAGGGAGCTCAAAAGAGCAACCACCCGGTTCACAGCTTTGCCGCACTCTGCATAAGAGGGGGCTCGGATCAACCAGTCGTCCAGATAAGGATGGACTTGTACTCCTTCCTTCCTCAGGAAGGCCGCGATGACCACCATTACTTTGGAGAAGGTCCGCGGAGCAGTAGCCAACCCGAACGGGAGGGCTCTGAACTGGAAGTGTCGGCCCAGTACTGCAAAACGCAGAAAGCGTTGATGAGGAGGCCAGATGGGAATATGCAAGTACGCTTCCTTGATGTCCAAGGATGCCAGGTACTCCCCTGCCTTCACTGCCGCTATAACAGAGCGGAGAGTCTCCATGCGAAAGTGCCGAACTTTCAAGGCCCGATTGACCCCTTTGAGGTCGAGGATAGGCCGGACAGAACCTCCTTTCTTTGGTACCACAAAGTAAATGGAGTAACGCCCCTTGCCAAGCTGATTTTCTGGCACCGGAACGACCGCACCCAGGCGGATCAGGTTGTCCAAGGTCTGCTGCACTGCCACAGCTTTGACCGGAGACTTGCAGGGAGAGAGTACAAACCCGTCTCTTAAGGGTCGGCAGAACTCTAGCTTGTAGCCGTCTCTGATGACTTCCAGCACCCAAGCGTCTGAAGTTATTGTGGTCCACTCGCCCAGAAACGAGGACAGCCGTCCTCCAATCTGCACTGGGGCGTGGACCAAGGCCCCGTCGTTGGGTACGAGACCCTGGGGGAGGACCGGAGGGCGCACCTCCGGGACGGCGGTCTCTGCGAAAGGAATGCTGCTTGGGGGAGAAGTTCCTCTTGAAGGAAGAGGGGGCAGAGGAGCCCGACCTGCCCGGGCGGTACCGACGGGCTTCCTGAAACCGTCCTCTGGAGGTACCAGGGCGAGTACTAGCCCGAGCCCTGACCTCTGGTAACTTCTTGCCCTTAGACATGCCGAGATCGGTCACGATTTTGTCCAGCTCGACCCCAAAGAGCAGCTTGCCTTTAAAAGGCAATCTAGCCAGGCGGGATTTAGAGGTGTGGTCAGCAGACCAATGCTTCAGCCAAAGCCACCGCCGCGCAGAGACTGTCTGAGCCATACCTTTAGCCGAGGCTCTCAAGACATCATACAGCAAGTCTGCCAAATAGGCTAAGCCCGATTCCAGGGCCGGCCAATCAGCCCTCAAGGAATGATCCGAGGGGGAAGCCCGCTGCACCATAGTCAGGCACGCCCTGGCCACATAGGAGCCGCAAACTGAGGCCTGCAAACTTAAAGCAGCCGCCTCAAAGGACGACCTTAAGGCCGCCTCCAATCTTCTGTCTTGGGCGTCCTTTAGGGCTGTGCCACCTTCCACCGGCAACGCCGTTTTCTTAGTCACCGCAGTGATTAAAGAATCCACGGTAGGCCACAGATAGGCCTCACGTTCACTTTCAGGCAAAGGATAGAGGCGGGACATAGCCCTAGCCACTTTAAGGCTCACTTCCGGGACATCCCATTGAGCCGAAATTAAGGTGTGCATGGCATCATGCACGTGGAAGGTTCTAGGCGGGCGCTTCGTCCCCAGCATAATGGCAGAGCCAACAGGGGCTGAGGGAGAGACGTCCTCCGGAGAGGAAATCTTCAAAATGCCCATGGCCTGCACTAACAGGTTGGGCAAATCCTCTGAGCTAAAGAGCCGCGCTGCAGAGGGGTCATCCGCTCCATCCGAGCGGGGATCCGTCTCCTCCAAGGAATCCGCAAAGGACCGTTGGGAGAACTCAGATACGCTGCCCTCATCTACATCGGAGGAGACAAAGTCCTCCAAGACCTGGGAATCAACCCGAGGGCGTTTACCTCCGGGAGCCTCAACCTCTTTACCAGACGAGGGAGCAGGGGCAGCGTTTTGCATAAGGAAGGCCTGATGCAGCAGCAAAACAAACTCGGGGGAGAAACCCCCCAGACTGTGCACTTCCGCAGCCTGGGCTACAGCCCTAGACGCACCCTCAACCGGCGCTCGCAAGAGCGGGGGAGAGACATGCTGCGCATCCAAGATGGCGTCCGGCGCGACACTCCGCGAAGGAGCCGCGCGGGAAGAACGGCGCTTAACTTTAGCCGCTTTTGTGCCGTCGCCCAAATTAAGGGCGTTCATGGCATTAAGGTCTCCCACCTCAAGGGCGGCCCAAGAAGAAGCCGTCCGAGCCGCGTGGCCGGCCAAGATGGCGGAGGCGAGCAGCGGGGGATGGGCGTTTATGGCGGGAAAAACCGCCACACCGGAGGAAGGACCGGGACACTCATCGGTCACGAAACTGTCACCCAACAAGGGCGAATCAGACTTTAAGACCCCCGCATCCCCTCTAGAAGCGCCCAAGCGATCCGGGGAGCGACTCTTTGCGCCCTCGCCCTCCGACGCCATAGGCCACGTGGAGATCAATCAGGGAACCCCCTGCCCGCTATAAAAAGGTAAAAATTACCTGCTTTCCGCTCCGAGCTGTAACGAACTGGTGTCCCAGTGAGTAGCTGCAATAAACGTTTAAATAAACGTCAAAATAAACGCCTTTAAGGACGTTCAAAATTATTATTATTTTTTTTTAACGGAGCCAGCGGGAGGGGGGAGAAAAGGAGGGACCTGGCGCCACCAGGTTTGCACTTGCTCAAGAAGAGCCCTCAACCCTAGGCACTCAACAAAACCTAAAAATTAGGCTTGGAGGCCTAGCCAGAGCTGCTGCTGTGTGTGACCACCACCTGCTGAGATAGAGAACATACTGAGGAGTTTCCGGCAGCACATGACCACATATAGGGAGGCAAAAGTTTGCTCTCTATCTCCACCTGCTGGTAGATGGACACAACCCACCAGTCTATGGATTGATCAGCATGATGATATGGAAAACCTTTTTTTAAAGGTGCATGGTTGGGGGGGTGTCAGAGGAACAAGGGAAGATGCCTGGTTGCCCACTGGAGAGGGGACAGGAGGGAGAGATGCTGGACTATTTGTGGGGGTGGGGTGGGGGAGGGAAAAAGAAGGTAAATGCTGGACTATTTGGGGGAGGGAGAGAAAGTAAAATGATCGACCATGTGTTCGGGTGGGGTAGAAGGTAAAATGCTGGATCACGTGTGGGGGTGTGCCTTGACAATTTTAGCACCATGTAAGCATGCTGTGAGATGAAAAAAGGTTGAAAAACTCTGTATTAGTTATTAGCATTGAAACCAGAATAGCTTGAAGTCTCCCTCCTTGAACTGCATAAAGTCCTACTCTGGCTACACACAGATAAATAAGACTGAGTGCATTCAACAAATGTAAAGAGACAGAGATACAAAGGAATGGAATGAGTATTTGTGTTACCTTCTGGAGAGGCAGCACCTCTGTGCTCTTATAAAGAATACTGTCCTTAGCTAGGAGATCCACTGCCTGCAGCATGCCATCATGGGTACAGGACAGGCTTACCCGCACCCAGTCCTCTCCTCCCCTCCTGCAGAGAGAGAGGGGAATATTAGACTTCCAATTGTTTCAAACATGGTATTGCACTTCAGGAAGCATAATTCATAATCTTATAATCAACATCTGCTTAAAAAGGAAGAATAAAGAAACACTTCTAGCTGACCAGCTCCAGAATCATAGTTTAATCCAACGTCCACCTGTGGGTATACTCTAGTGCATTCCCAACAGGGAGAAAATACATTTTTAAAAAATAAGTTTAATCAGTACCAGGAAAACATTAGATAAATTAATAGATAATCTATTAATGAAACAGATTAATAGATTATTGATTGATAGATTAATAGATAAATCAATAGATATTTGTGAAACATACGCATTCCAATGACAGTCTGGAGGAGAGGACTGAGAAACAGGGAAAAGTGAACAGGTAATCAAAATTCCTGTTAAGATTATGAATATTTTGACATCCTCCTAACTTCAAAAGTCTTATATTCCTAGGATTATTGTCAGTATACATAGTAACATAGTAAATGATGGCAAATAAAGACCTGAATAGTCCATTCAGTCACATTCATTATCGTTTCAAGATTAAAATCAACAATGAAAATGATATTGTACATGATCATGGTCTTTCTTTGTTGTTTCTGAGACATAGACCATAGACGTCCACCCGGCTCTGTCCTTATTGTTCCAACTACTGGAGTTGCTGTCAAAGCCCACTCCAGCCTATCCAAATCTGTCTTGTCATTTGCGGGACAAAGAACGTAAAAGTCTGCCTGGCACTGTGCTAACATTCCAAACCACTGGAGTTTCTGTCGAAGTTCTCTCCAGCCCATCTTAAACCAGATCACCATATATGGGACAGTACAAGCCAGCCCAGCACCAACCTTAGTTGATACAGCCAGAGTCGCCATCTAAGCATCACTTGACATGCAAACACATATGCAACCCTTTAAGTTTTGCTTTCTATATCATTCATTTTCTAATTAGAGGTCCTCTGTGTTCATCCCATGACTTTTTGAACTCCGCCAGTTTTTTTTTTCCATCACTACCCTCGGGAGGTCATTCCAGGCATCCACTACCCTCTCCATAAAAAAAGAATTTTCTGACATTACTCTTATGTCTACTACCCTGCAACCTCAATTCATGTCCTCTATAGTTCTATCACTTTCCCTTCTCTGGAAAATATTTGTTTCTATATTAATGCCTTTCAAATATTTAAATGTCTGTATCATATCTCCCCTGTCCCTCCTCTCCTCTAGGGTATACATATTCAGGTCTTCCAGTCTCTTCTCATATGTCTTTTGGAACAAGCCCCATATCATTTTTGTTGCCTTCCTCTGGACCGCTTCAAGTCTTCTTACATCTTTAGCAAGATACAGCCTCCAAAACTGAACACAATACTCCAGGTGGGGCCTCACCAACGACTTGTATAGGGGCATCAACACCTCCTTTTTTCTTCTGGTTACATCTCTCTCTATACAGCCTAGAATCCTTCTGGCTACGGCCACCGCCTTGTCACACTGTTTCATTGCCTTCACATCCCCAGCTACTATCACCCCAAGATCCCCCTCTACTTGTCTGTGCATAGCAACCTCTCACCACCTAGCACATATGTCTCCCTTGGATTTCTATTCTCTAAGTGTCCACTCTGCTACAAAACTTGGTATCATCTGCAACAAGGCAGACCTTACCTTCTAAACCACTGGCAATGCCACTGGTAACGTCACTCAGACATCAGCCCCAGCATTGATCCTTGAGGCATTCCCCTACTCACCTTTCCTTCCTCTGAGTGAATTCCATTAACCACCACCCTCTGGTGTCTGTCTGTCAACCAGTTCCTAATCCAGTTCACCACTTTTGGTTCTAACTTCAGCCTGTCAAGTTTATTCAAGAGCCTCCTATGAGGAACCGTGTCAAAGGCTTTGCTGAAATCTAAGTAGATTACACATAGCGCATGTCTGCGATCCAATTCTCTGGTCACTCGGTCAAAGAATTCAATCAGATTCGTTTGGCACAATTTACCTTTGGTAAAACGATGTGGTCTCGGATCATGTAACCCATTGGATTCCAGGAAATTCACTATCCTTTCCTTCAACAACACTTCCATTACTTTACCAATAACCAAAGTGAAGCTTACTGGCCTGTAGTTTCTAGCTTCTTCTCTGTCACTACTTTTGCGAAGAGGGACCACATCTGCTCTTCTCCAATCCCACAGAACCTCTCCCATCTCCAAGGATTTATTGTTTAATCTTTAAGAGGACCCGCCAGAACCTCTCTGAGCTCCATCAATATCCTGGGATGGATCCTGTCCAGTCCCATGGCTTTGTCTACCTTCAAATTTTTAAGTTATTCATAAACACTTTCTTCCGTGAATGATGATATATCCACTCCATTCTCATATTCACTTTTGTCAGTCAATCGTGGTCCTTCTCCAGGATTTTCTTCCATGAAAACAAAAGAGAAGTATTTGTTTAGCACTTTTGCTTTTTCCTCATCATTATTCACATGAGGTTCACAGCATCTGTCAGTCTCACAATTCCATTTTTAGTCTTCCTCCTTTCACTAATATACCTGAAAACATTTTTGTTGCCCCTCCTTACATTTGTTCTTCTTTGCGCTTTCAGCAGATGTATATCTCTCTTGACTTCTTTCAGTTTCATCTGATATTCTTCTCTGTGTTCCTCTTCTTGAGTTTTTCTGTATTTCATGAATGCCAACTCTTTAGCCTTTATTTTCTCAGCCACTTGCTTAGAGAACCATATCAGTTTCTGTTTTCTCTTGCTTTTATTTACTCTCCTTACATAAAGATTAATAGCCATATTTATAGCTGCCTTTCCACTTCTCGTATGTCCTCCCAGCCCATCAGCTCTTTCTTCAGGTATTCCCCCATTTTACAAAAGTCAGTATATTTGAAATTCAGGACTTTGAGTTTTCAGTGGCTGCCCTCTACTTTAGCTATCATACCAAACCAAACCGTCTGATGATCATTGTTGCCCATGTGGACACCCACTCGGACATTAGATACACTTTCTCCATTTGTGAGCACCAGATCCAGCCTCGCTCCTTGCCTCGTGGTTTCCGTCTGAAACAACTCTAAGGCCCAGAATCCTACAGTTACTCTCTCTGTAGACTCACTAGCAGATTTCTTTGATAATAAAATACAGGCATTACATCAGCCCTTCTTGACCTCTTCCTTTCTTTGTTCTCCTAACACATTGGATCCAATTGATTCTTCCTCCTCTTTTAGTTGTAGTCTTTCATCGTCCTGGTCTGCTTTTCATACTCGGACTGCAATTTCCCTTACTAAAAGTTCTCTGTGCCCAGTTTCTGTTCACTGGATCAAGTTACCTAATTTACAGCTTATTCCTTAATTACTTGTGCTGGTTAATTCTAGTCTCTCATTGGGACCAAGTCTATCCGCTTAGAGGGAAGCTTCTATGTGTCTGATCCTGACAAAGCCTTCTCTCGACCCATCTCTTCATCTCCACTACCATCCTGTCTTGAACCTTTGTTTTACATCAAAAGTAGTTGCGAAAGTGGTTTATGTTTAACTTAATCGGTTTATAGAAAAGGTGTTAGCTCTGCATCCACGTCAATCCGGTTTCAGGGCACATACAGTACTAAAACCATCTTGGCCTCTGTTCTTAGTGAAGTACATTCCTCTCTTGATAATCATTACATCACTCTTGCAGTTTCCCTCCACTTATCTGCGGCATCTGACTTGGTAAATCATACTTTGTTTTGACTCGGTTATAGACTTCAGGTATTTCACAAGTAGTACTAAACTGGTTTAGATCATTTCTGACAGTATCGCTCTTTTTACATGACCCTTGACTATCAACGAGACCATTAATGTGTGGAGTATCTCAGGACTCTATCCTTTCCCCCCTTTAGCCACAATTATTCAATCATAAAATTCCTTTTCATATTTATGAAAATGTTATTTTGTTATTTTATAGGACTGATCTTCACTCTCTCAATATATCCTCTCTTCAGTGTTGTCTTGAAGCCATTGCCCAATGGTATTGAACGGTGAGAAAACGGTGGCATGTTGGCTGACAGGTCATCTGACACCACCTTCAGAACTTCTTTCTTTACTAGGAACATCGATTATTCCTGATCCCAGTTTTTGTTATTTGGGCATTATTTTGGATTCATGCCTTTCTTTCAAGCCTCAGGTTTCCTCATTGTGTAAGGCTGGCTTTTTTCTTTTGAGGCAATTACTTACTGTACAACCATTCTTTAATCACAATGCTTTCCACTCATTGATTCTAGCTTTATTCATGCCTAGGCTCGATTATTGCAATTGTATTTATCAAGGGACTTCGAAATCTATGCTTAAGCAACTTCAGACTCAAAATATGGCCAACCGTCTTCTATGTCATATTTCCAAAATGGATCATGTTACATCTTATTTAACTACAGCGAATGCTACATACCTGTAGAAGGTATTCTCCGAGGACAGCAGGCTGATTGTTCTCACTGATGGGTGACGTCCACGGCAGCCCCTCCAATCGGAATCTTCACTAGCAAAGTCCTTAGCTAGCCCTCGCGCGCACCGCGCATGCGCGGCCGTCTTCCCGCCCGAAACCGGCACTGAGCCGGCCAGTCTCATATGTAGCAAGACAAAGACAA